>NW_025999896.1:2355917-2376361 GCF_001458135.2 Marmota marmota marmota | reverse complement strand
TTTTTTTTTTTCCCCTAAAAGAAACTCTTTAGAAACTAGGAATTAAAGAGTATTCATTATCACACTAAGTAATAATTATCACAAACCAAATGGTACCAGCCTCTGCAACGGTGAGGCACTAAGCAACTCGATGAGACCCTGTCTCTAAATAGAATACAAAATAGGGCTGGGAAGGTGGCTCAGTGGTCAAGTGTCCCTGAGTTCAATCCCCAGTATCAAAAATGAAATGAAATGAAATAAAAAATATAAAAAGGTCTGGAAATATGGCTTAGTGATTAAGCACCCCTGGGTTCAATCCCTAGTACCCTCCCCCCCCCAAAAAAAAACAAAAAAGAAGGAGGTGTTTTCTGGATGGGGTGACAGTTGCTACGAGAAATGATAGCTACAGACAGAGAAGATTTGAATAAGTGCAAGGATATGCCACGTTCCTAGATAAATTGGCTCAAACAGAGAGAGATGGGTATTTCCCAGGTTAATATATGAATTCAACATAATCTGATTTAGAATTCCAAAGGGAATTTGGGAACTACTTGATATCATGATCCTAAAGTTCATCTGGAAGAACCACATGTAGTGGGAATGGCTCAGAAAATTCTGCCCAGTGAAATGTATATATTTTCATCTCAGTATGATTTTATCAATTATTGTAGTTTGAAATATGGATCCTTTGTTACCTCTAATATAAATCACTAATTTTTAAAGCTTTTCTCTCTAAATATTTTTTATATAACCCAAGGAACTTCCTGAATTAGTTGTTCAGAAACCTAATATCTGAACTCTTCCATCAGTCAAATTATTTGAATGCTTGCTAAATAACTAGATTGTGTGAGATTTCAATAGACATAGAAGACATACTTCCTTCCCACTCATTACTTAATATATTTGACTTTTCCAACCAAATATGGGTATTAGACATTATAAATTTGTCATTCTTCCATATTCTTTGGGAAATAAGTTTTCTAAAATGAAAAGAGCAGAAAGTACATGCAAAAGATCTGATTTGAAGTTACAAGTATTTAGAAGAATTGAGGGGGGGAAGGTTGATTGGAGGAGGACAGAGGGTTGGTGACAAGGGCTGTGGTGGATGACTTGGGTTTTTAAATGTAAGGATATCTGTGGAATAGTAGTAAGAACCTGAAGTTGTACATTTTCAGAGATGTCAGATGACTTAAGCACAAGAGCATGTACATACACAGGAGCATGTA
Source organism: Marmota marmota marmota (assembly GCF_001458135.2). Taxonomy (NCBI): domain Eukaryota; kingdom Metazoa; phylum Chordata; class Mammalia; order Rodentia; family Sciuridae; genus Marmota; species Marmota marmota. The sequence continues at coordinate 2,375,156 of NW_025999896.1, read as the reverse complement.
CATACTCCAAAGGAGTAATAAAGAGAGAAAAAACATTAGATTAAAAAAAAAGTTTTCATGGGGTTAAACTTGCTCAGAAGAACTGGCATTTGTGATTTTGTTTTGTGTTTGCAAATGGCACTTTCTTGGGAAAGTAAACGCCTATCTGAAAAAGAAGAAAGTGTAATGCATGATAATGCCTTTGTGATTATGTGTCATGTTTAGTTTCTTTGGATCTTGAAACAATTGGGGAATTTTCAACTCCAGAAATTTGTAAAAAATAGGTGAGATAAATGTTTATCTTGTGTGATTTATGTTCAGGCCATGCCCAGGTTCACAGATCTTAGTTAGATAACCATTTAAAGTTCTCTTCAACTCCCAGTGTCAGAAAAGCTGGTTGATTGAGGCAAACCCAGAAGGAAAGTAGATGAGTTTACATTACATTCAGAATAACAACTCGAAGGGATGATGTTGAGATGGAGGTAACTCTGCTTCATGGACTGGAGGCAAGAACTAGCAGGATCGGCCTTAGATGAATGCAGATGGGAGCAGGCACCCCTGCCTTACCCTCCCAAATCATGGGAGTTGTCTAGTTGAAATTCAGTTCCTTAGTTTGTGTTGGAAATGACATGCAGATATGATAAGATTCAGCAGTCTCTGTAGCATATGGTCAGAATTAATCACGTGACACATTTGCACCAGCTCAAATTGGAATATATGTGGAAAACTGTGGTGAGATAAGAATCTAAGAGAAAAGGTCACGGTGCGTGTTCTAAATGCTTGTTGGAGAGGGCTGGTCCTGGTCACCATAGCCATCTGAAGACCATGAGCATATGTGAACCTAAGATGGCCCTCAGTCCATGACCCCTGCAGGCCAAAGGGAAGTGACCCTCTTCATGGAATGAAGAGCAAATGAAAGTGAAAGGGGGCTCTCAAAACACCAATGAGAGAAAAACCAGGTGGTAAGATTAGCGCATCTGGCTAATCGGTCACAGACTGTAAATTCCCCTCAAGCATCTTTCTTTTAAGCCACATCTGCCCTTGCTACTTAGAAGAATCTGCATCTTCTGAGGAGTTGCAGAGGAATGTTTGCAGGGCTGGATGCCACTCAGGGTTTTTTGTTTTTAAAGTGGAACAACAGAAATATATGTGCTTACAGAGAGTTACTTGGAAGAGGGAAACGCAAGACAAGTGGGCAGTGGTGGGAAAGAGGCTGGAAGAGACTTGGGAAACCCTGCTCTTCTTTCCTGTCAGCTTTGCCATTGCTAGGAACTGTCCTTGTGCAAGGGCCTGCCCCTGGGCAAGAGTGCAGAAGTTGGAAAGTTCCACCTCCTTTAATTCTGTCCTATACTTAATCTACTCTTCTTTCTGTCCTTGGGGTCCTTAGCTTCCTAGCATCTTCTGCTGGAGAGCAAAGGGCTCCATTGAGTCCATTCATGCTCACATACTAGAGACAGAAAATGTTTTCCCAGCCGGTGACATTTCATTCATTTATATGGGAACCAAGGAAGAGAATGATATTGACAAAACCAGAAATCATCCTGTTAGGATTTCAGGCTCCCTGAATCTGTACTGGGAAGACACTTGGTAGCCAAAAGGACTTCTTTTTTACTCATCATATTATTCCCACTTAGGTGACCATAAGCTCTTGTTGGATAATGAAGATTTCTTTGTTTATAGAAAGGGGTATAGTGGGGTCACAAATCATCCTTCATAAAGTGCATCTGATTGCATCCTGACTGACACTTATTGAGCACCTGCTGTTACCTGGCTCTGTAGTTATGACCCCCATTCAGTTTGTATGAGAAGTCACAAATGCTGAAATAAAAAGCTTCCCCCACCTCTTCTTATATATCAACCAAGAAAATTTTTCCATATTTATTCTGTTGCCTCCTTTACCCCTGCTTATAACACTAAGCTTACTTGACATTTTAAACTCTCCGTTAAACTGGAGAGGTAGGAAAGGTAGCAGTAATGAGATTCTTATGCTCAGTTCTAAAGGTGAATTTCTATATTCACTTAACTGCACTAGAAGCATTATTCACCTTTTTCCCATAATGTCTGGGCATATACTACCAGGCTATATACAAGGATGATATATGGTTTAGGATTGCAATTAAATGAGGTAAATGTAAATGAAATGAGAGGTAACTTACGCAGTACGCTTTAGGCACCATACCAAAAGCTTCACAGCATCATGCCATTGAACACTCACACCCACTTAGTGTGACAGACTTATCATCATCCTCATCTACAAACTAGCAAATTCAGTGAGCTCTGCTCTTAACAACTTGTGTACTTTTCTGCAAATATGTTATAAGAAGAGGGTAGTGGAGCCCAGAGAAGCTCAGTAGCTCATCTAAAATCACCCAGCTGATACTAGCAGAATTAGGATTCAGCCACCCAATTGTCTGACCTTAGAGCTCAAGTAGCCCCTATATTCTACAGCCATCCTTTACATTTTTTTATAACTTAAAATCATGCCACATGGTCAGCAGTTCATACACATACCTGGCATTCATATTTTTCTACATAGCTCATCCTTCATTTAATAATTTCTTCAACATCTAGAATCCTTATTTTTTTCAGTCTCTTCTTTCAACTGTTTCTTTGATTTTCTTCCAACCATTTACTTATTGCTTGCTGAAGAAATAAGTGAGCAAATCATGTCATAATGCACAATTTTAAGACAATGCCCTAAATTTGTTAATTTCTTCACTTAGACCAAACTAAATGCCTGCTACACTCCAGGGACTAGGACTATCAAGTTGAACCTCTTCTTTCAAGGGGCCCAAAGTCTATGAGGGGCAGACAGACATTTTTTTTTTTAACTAACTCAATAAAGTGTTATGGTTCCATGATGAGACTTTCATATATACAAAGTGGAAACATCACAGAGGAAGTGATTATGTTGAATGAGAAGGACTTTATAGAAGAGGTGACTCTGATTTTTCAAAGATAATTATTAGCTGAGAGACAAGAGGGTGGCAAGGCCAAGGTTCGTTTGTATTAGTCTGCTTGAGTTGCCATAACAAAATAACAGATGGGAGACTTTAAAAACAGCAAAAATTGGGGGCTGGGAGTATTGCTCAGTGATACAGCATGTGTTTGTGTTTAGCATATGTTGGGCCCTGGGTTCAATCCCTTGCCAAAAATAAAAAAAATTAAAAAAAAAATCCCCAGAAATTGATAGTTTTAGTTCTGGAGGCTGACAAGTTCAAGATCAAGTTCTAGCAGGGTTGGTTTCTGGTAAGGCTCTTTCCTTGGATTGCAGGTGGCTGCTTTCTTGCTATGTCCTGCCATGGCATTTCCTCTGTGCCTGTATGGGGGGAGGAGCCTCCCTTGTCTCTTGTTATAAGGACACCAGTCCTGTGGGATTAGTGCCCCCACTCTTGTGTCCTCGTTTAACCTTGTTATCTCCTAAAAGTCCTGTCTCCAAATACAGTTGCATCGAAGGGTAGAGCTTCAACACACACATTGGCAGGAGCACAATGCTTGCATCTGATTGCATCCTGACTGACATTTATAACACCAACACTCAGGGGCCCTGGCCCACAGTTTCTTCTGATGCCTGAGGTATCCTGTGTTCCCTCTTGCTTTTTAAAGAACCCTTTCCAAGCTTTCTCCCTGTCCTGGGAATTCTTTAAATAGAGATTCTGTGTTTGAGGTCTGCCCTTGATGTCTAAGAATCCAAGACTACTCATACTCTTGTTTATGAAATACCTGGCTTTAGATTTCCCCCATCATCCAAAATGACCGCGGTGAAGAAGCAGCAGTTGCCTTCCATGCAGAAATCTTCTCCTTCAGTGACTCTGTTCCATTTCCAGCTCTCTTGAGCAATTAGGAGGAAGCATAGGGTTTTGCACACAGTGAGAGCTCTAAAAATGACAGCTGCTCTTCTTTTCCTTTTAATATCACCCAAACTTCTAGCCTGGAGTTTCTGTCCCCCTAATAGCTCTTTGCTGACCCCTGAGTCAAATTAGCAGGATGTGGTGGTAAACACTGCTGCAGTAGGTATCAGAAGACCCAAACATGAGCCCACTTATGGGCCAGGACACAGAATCTTCATTGCTTGCTTTATCTGTAAGATGGAGAGAATAAGACTTAAGACTATAAAGTGTAGCCAATTAAAATAGTTAAGCACCCTGTGATTAAAGCTTAATGTGAATAATATAAATAAAGGTTCTTTGCTAAGTACAAAGTACAGCATTCATTTCAAAATTAGTTATAATATTTTCATACCAATGTTTTTTGAGTAGATAATCAGATCTTCTCATACTTCCTGTCTTACTGTAGTGCATACCCAAAGAACCTTCATCAGATCTCTGAGAATTCTCCATAGTGGCTTCATGAACACAAACCGTCCTTCTACCATGCCCAACTTATGCTCTGATTTTTTTTTTTTTTTAAAGTCTCTAGAATTCCCGACCTTCTTTGAAGCCTTCCTAAACTAATTAGAGAGGCAATGGTTAGACTGAGGCACCTGCAGTCTGGGTTGGAGTTCAGCTTTTTCAGGTTACTAGATGTGTGACCGTGAGTGTCCCGTTGTTCTGTTTCTTTACCTGAAAACCAAGTGTATTGATGGGCTCTATCTAATGTTAGGAGATTTGTGAGGATTGGAAGGTTTATAACACATACAGCCCTTAGAACAATGCTTTTCACATAGTAAGCACTCAGTATTTGTTATCGTTTTCCTTCATCTGCAGGGTAGACCTAGAGGTATATGGCTCCCATTTCCCAAGGGTTATTTAGTGTTTTAACCCAATTCACTTATGTTAGTGAGTTGAATTTAAATTAGCTTAACCAACCAGTATCCATAATGAAAGCTATAAACATGTACATTGTGTTCCATTTTCTGTTAGGTTATTTGAATCTGTCTTGCAGATAGCAGCCAAAGAACCTACTGTCTGTCCAGGTGTGAGGCTATGGGTTTGGGGAGAGGGGAGAGGGCATTACATTTGGATATCTGGTAGTCTCAGCATTTGGGGCACAGGAAGTGGGGAGCAAATTCTGGAAAACAGCCCAAGAACAGTGAGGCTTGTTGACTCAAAAGGAAATTGTCATTTCCAGACAAGCTTGTGGTAGTTCAGAGATATGATTCTGCAGCCCAGAACTGGGAGCTGTGTTGCTGAAGGGGGCGATTCCCAAGTTAAGTGGGATTCTTTTTAGTTAGTGAAGAGAAGAGAACACTGCTTTCTGTAGACCTAAGGGTTAAGCATGCTAGAGAATAGCAAGTAGCTAGAGAAATGTATGGGTGCTTTCTATTATTTTCACTGCTTTAAGTCCATCTCTCTGAAGTCTGTTTTGCATTATGAAAGAGACAAGTCTAATAGGTTCTATTTCTAGGATGTGGCTCAGAAAAGCATTCTAAATCTCTGAACCAAGACCCAGTTGTGCCTGTTATTCCCTCTTCTCCCACACGGTGGTGACACACCTAAACTGCTAGGGCGGGTCTTCCAAGAAGTGAGCACCCAAGCCCCACCTGCTGGCACCACAATTGGGATTGTGTCACTGACTTTTAAGATGCCCTTACTCAGTCCTTATAGGATTCATATGCTTAGTATCCATTTATTTGTCTATTGCTCTTCCCTGACCATGTAAAGGATTTTCCCAGTGGGCAGAAACGGCATCCATCCACCTCTGATCCAGTTCTGTACCTGCTGGTTTCATTCTGCCTCTGCCCCCAACTCTTAATGGCTCATTGCTGAATTCTAGTTCTGGTCTGGTTAGCTGGCAGCACCCCCTCCAAGACTCTGGAACACATAGACACGTGAGAAAAACAATCCCATTTCCCCTTAGTTCAACTAAGGCAAGGCTGGAGGAATTCAAAAAGGACTTTTCCTTGGAAACAACAGCAAAATATACACAAAAGCATAAATAAATGGATAAGTTCATGGAGTTTAGGCTGCAGACCAAGACAAAGGGATAAAATAGCAAGCAATGAAGACTGGCTAGCAAGGCTTGCAACTTAGCCAAAGTCTTATTTCCTCCCCCGCCTTAGTCTCTAAGAGTCTTGCAGAACAAAGTTTAACAAAGATAGCCCAACTTTTATCCCCAAACAGATTTGCTTTATAATTTGTAACCTATTATTCCAAAGAGGACATGGGGGAGTTTACATAAATATATATGCATGTATATATATAATCTCAAAGCTGGTAAAGAAGAAACAGAAAATGTTTAAATGTAGAAGAGAACATAAATAGAACGTATCAAATCCCTAAACTCATACCATGTTTGAGCATTAAATTTAGCACTGAGAAAAGAATCCTGGAAAACCAACACAAAAGAACATGTAATGTGTTGCACAGTGATAATATCTAATAGAAAATAAAAGAAACATACTTTTTCAAGAGAGGCAAGCTTTTTTTCTGCTGCTGAGTATCTATCACAGAATTGAAAGCATGTAATTTACAGTGACTTTATAGAATACACAAGGCTTCTCTCCGTTTGTTTGGGTTGATCCTACCTCTTTATCTAATGACATCCTCATTTCTTCCTAGAATTTGTTTCTATGTTCAACATAGCTGAACATAGCTGTGCTGTATTCCTATTTTTTTTTTTTTTGAAGCTGACCTTGGTTAGATGAAGAAATCCTGCTCAGCAGAGGATATTGGACTGTAATGAACCTCCCAGAGAACAGAGTTATTCCAGCCTGATAAGAAGGGTGTGTGTTCTGAACTAGTCAGCTGTGTTTTCTGTTCTCCATTTTCCCCTTTCCAAATGATAGCTTCATCAGGGTTTTCATCTATGAATATATATTAGATATATTAGAGGTAACTAAATTATTCAGTCATAGTATGTATTGGAAAGAATGCCCATCAACCAGAGATGTGGGACTTGTAGAACAGAGCCCTGTTGAACCAGAATAAAATTGGCCTAAACCAACCTCCAGTATTTGAACATGGGTTTGGCCTTCAAAGACACTTCATGTGTAGTGAACTACAGCCTAACTTGACATGCAAGCTGGTTGTAACCTAAGTGTACTCTTGTGCATAGTAATGGACCCTTCAGTCCATCCCAAGTTATAGGCACCCAGATTATACCCATGTAAGGTAACAGCCAAGCTGTACCCATCAAGTCATATCTGTACCTTATTTTCTATCTTTCTGGTTATAAAAGTAGTCCACCACATTGCAAGGAGGGCATTTGAAACCATCTCTGGTCTGGAGAGCTGTCCAGTTCTAGAACCTTTCTCTTGCTCAAGTAAACTTTGTTAAATTGAACAGGTCCATTTTTCTTGTAACCAGCCTCATGACTTTCCTTCTGTATATGGTAGGAAGATAGGATTCGAGACTTTTCTCCCTTTGGAAAGGAAGCAAATGCAGTTTGGGTTGCACTTGGAAGAGTTGTGTTATGATAAATGTGCTGTTAGTTACTGAGATTTTGTGTGTGCCTGTGCTCATATACACTTACTGGGCAGACCAGGGGGACTGTAACAGATGTGTTTCTCTTCTCTCTCTTCTGCTCTCCTTCTCTATTCTAGGACATCTCTCCAGTATGAGCATCACCTTTTTTTTTTTTTTTTTGGTACTGGGGATTGAACCCAAGGGTGCTTTGCCACTGAGCTATATCCCCAGCCCTTTTTATTTTTATTTTTTGAGACAAGGTCTTGTTGAGTTCCTGAGGTTTTGACTTGCAATGCTTCTGCCTCAGCCTCCCGAGTCACTGGAATTACAGGTGTGCACCATTGCGCCGGCTCCAGTACCAAGACTTTTCGTACCTCTCTTCTAGTGGAGCCCTTCTTTCCTACACTCACTCTCTTCTTTCTGGGTTTACCCCCTTACTGTGATGGGATACACCCTCCCCTAGCCTTCTGAGAAAGAGTACCTGAGAAGTAAATGTGTTGAGGCAGTGCATGTCATTCTACCCATTTAATTGATTACCTATAGAATGTTAGGTGGGAAGCAATTTGTGTTCAGAATTCTGAGGGTATTATTTATTGTCTTCTAGCTGCCAGTGTTGATATTGAGAATTCCAGTGCTATTCTGCTTCCTGAACCTTGTCATATGCTCTGTTTTGCTTTCCAGATCCTCTCTTCAACCCCAGCATTAAAAAAATTCACACAGAGGGCTTTCAAGTAATTCCTTCCTTTATACCCTGTTACTGCATTGGCATATATTGTGTACCCTTCACATTAGGAATTTATGTCTTTTAGTTCTGAAAAGTTCTTCTTATAGTTTTGAGAATTCTCTCCTCTGTTTTTTCATTTCTTTCCTTCTGATGCACCCATTAGTTGAATATTGGGCTTTCTAATTTAATCCTCTAATTTCCTTACTATTTTCTCTCCTCTTTTTCATTTGGTCTTTTTATTCACTTCTGTCACATTTCTTCAACTACATCTCAAAATTCTTCAATTGGATTTCTTTATAATTTCTGCTGTCTTATTTTTTAACTCCCATGTTTTCTTTACTGATTTTTAAATGTTCTGGTCTAGTTTCATAAATACAGAATTTTTCCTTATCTCTTTGAGAATTATTGTTCCTTAGATGTTTTTGTTTTTTTGCAATGTGTCTCTCCATTGGATTCCTTTTCCTGGTTTTGTTTTTGTTTTCTTTTGTTGTTTATTGTCCTGTTTTGTCAAATATCTAGTGATGTTTGGTTACCCATTAATATCTGAGAGTGAAGCACTGAGGCAGGTTCAAGGACAGTTTGGGCCATTTACAAGACACTGTCTCAAAAAAAAATTCTGAAGTATTGTCAGGGAGGGGGCAGATAGCTCAGTGGTAGAGTACCCTGGGTTCAATTTACAGGGCCTAAAATAAAATAAAATAAATCTATCACTGAAAAGGCACGTGAAAGTTCCAGAGGCATGGACTGGGTCTGTTGAGTTTGGGATTCATGGAAGGATTACCAGACAGGGAAGGACGTATTCATTTTATTGGGGATCCCAAATGTTAGTATCTGTGTGTCTTTTTTTTTTTTGGTTCGTCCATTTCTAGAGAGGTGCCCTATAGTTTGCCTGATGAACAAAAAAACGTAACTGTTAGTGTCTGGGAGCCTAATAGGCGAGGGGTCAGCAAGCTCACCATTCTGTATGAAAACTATTACTTAATATCTCTCTCTCTCTCTCTCTCTTTTATATATATATATATATATATATATATATANGATGTGTATAAGAGACAGATATATATATATATAAATTTATTTTAGTTGGACACAATACCTTTATTTTATTTATTTATTTTTATGTGGTGCTGAGAATTGAATTCAGCGCCTCGCACGTGCTAAGCTGAGCCACAACCCCAGCCCCCTTAATCTCCCTTTTATCCTTTTGTCTTATCCTTCCTTCTGTGAGTGTTGCCCCTGCATTTTGAGCCCCTGTGGTGCTGAGAATAGAGGGCAGAAGTAGTTTGTTAAGCAGGGTGGCAGAGGGAATTTGGGGCAGAACTCTGGTCCTCAAATATTCTTTAACTGGTCCCCCAGTGTTTTAGCATCACCTTCAGAGGTACTCCATGCCTCCCAGGCCTGAGTCTTTCCATGATCCTAGTGTACCAACCACTTTCTGCTTTGGATTCCTGGCCTCGCTTTCAATTACTTTGTTCAGGTCTCGTTGTCTTCTAAGTCACTTAACACTTACCATTTACTTTCCATCTTGCCACATTTGATTGCTATATCTGGTTGGATGTTATTTTCTCTCCTATTCTTTTGGTCTATAGATTTATATAAATCTATATTTATATTCTATCCTCCTTCTGGCTTTTAGGAAGAGTTTAGGGAGGGAGCAGAGATATTTATAGGTGTGCAGTTTGCCATGTCAGCACATGGAGTACTGCATCCTCTAGTCCTCATTGCAGCCCCGTGCAGCAGGTAGTGTTATTACAGACAAGGAATGAAGACCCTGAAAGGCAAAGGCCCTGTCTCCGGGTCATGTAGCTGAGGAGTGACAGAGTGCAGTATGAACCCAGGCCAGCCTCTGAAGCCCACACTCTTTCCAGCACATCACACTTTTTCTGATTCTCTGGGATTGCAGAGAGATTCCTTCTTGCCACACGGAACATTATTAATCAGGAATACATACCACACACAATCCCTTGGGGCCACGTAGTTCAGCTAACGGGGCTTTTTTTCTTGCCTTTGTTCCCTGAAGCAATTATTTCTTTATTTCATTTAAAGTCTCGCCCTCTGCAGCTGCTGTGGACAGCTTAGAGTTGTCTAAAGGTTGAAGACGAGAACCAAAGCCGTGAGCTTACAAGCTATCAAACTTGAAAGATGTATTGAGGTGAAATACCGCTGCCAAGCCTCCCCACCAAACCTTTTTTAAGTGCTTTTTCTTTCCAAAATGAAAAAGAACCGCTTGTACTACACATGCATAAAATTGTCAGCTCTGGCATGTTCGAAACAATATTTTTTTGTAACTGCCCACCCGGAAATAGCAGACAGTATAGTCTTCCAAAGCCAAAATAATTGTGTGTTGTGCACCGATATTTAGAAGTTAAAGATCAGTGTATGTGTGTGGGCCGAAACATGTGCCTTTCTTCTTTTCAGAAAAGAATCCTGTGCTGTTAAATAACTTTGTTTTCCTACTGAATATGCAAGTTGCAAATTTGAGCCCTGTGGGCAGGGGTTGAGATCAACAGCTAAACTGCTCAGGTGCTTTTGGGGTTCAACCATTTGGGTGAAACCTAGGTTGATTTCATGGGGAGCATTCAAGTGCAATTTTTCATTCTAATTATGACCTTGCCCTATTTTCTTGACCTTACTAGTCTGATATTTCCCTTGGCATTTCTAAAGAGGTCCATAGAGTCTTTGGCAAGTGTGAAGTACCCTAACATAGGGGTTTCAGAAGAAGTCTATTGCAACTTTTCAGAAGTATTTAAATTAGTCACTTTCAAAGGGAAAATGTGAAGGCATCATTTGTCTTGAAAATATTTGTTTTCCTAAGCACAAGCACCTTAGCAACTGTATGTGAAGACAGGTTTATTTCAGCAGAATTTGTAGTAAACAGTGTGTTCATTTACAACCAGGCAATGGATGGTACATGTAATAATATCTTTTGTGATTATCAGGCATGATATAAGCAGACCATAACCATTCCAAAACACATTTTGCACCCGGTGTGGTGGCACAAGCCTGAATCCCAGCAGTGCAGGAAAACTGAAACAGGAGGGTCACAAATTTGAGGCCAGCCTCAGCAATTTAGCAAGACCCTAAGCAACTAAGTGAGACCCTGTCTCAAAATGAAAAAAAAACGAAAAAGGCTGGGAATATGGCCCAATGGTAAAGCACCCGTGAGTTCAATCTCCAGTACCCGCTCCCCCCCCCCAAAAAAAAACTTGCCACTTTGTATTTATCTAAAGTGAGGACTGTTTTGGATTATCCACTTTACATCCATAGATACCCTAGACTTGCCGCATATTCATACACATGGGCATCATGCCATAATGCTTTGGACTTGACCGTTATTCTACAGGCAGCCCTCATAGAAATGGACTAGTCCAGCTCAAATCAGAAATTGCTGCATCGAAGACACAAGCAGTCCTGGGCCCCAGGTACATGGAAATGCCCTAGATACACCTCCTTTTTTAAATCACTGCTTCGTATTTCATTGCTTTTTATGGATTCTGGATTTGTATTCATCATACACAGAATAGTTGGTGGTGCATCAGCACTAAAGACAGTCTTTCTGTCAACTAGATGCTAACTGAGGTGTTTTAAAATGCAGATTAATGAGCCCAGACTAGGCTTACTGAACCTAATTCTCTGGACATTGGGGCCTGACGATCTGCTTTTCCCTCTAAGCACCTTACCAACTTGTGGTTAGTAGGCATATTAACCAGGTCCATATTTTCTAAATTCCCCTGATGATAATAATCATATGATGTTCCTGCTAAAAATATAAATTCCTAGGGCTCATCCTGGAACCAGTGAATCAGAATCTCCAGGGTTGGGGCCTGGGAAGAATGGAACCTAGGATTCCAGAAAGATCTTACAGCCAAGGTTGCCTGCTAGAAACCATCAAAGGAAGTAAACCCAGCCTCAACCATGACTTGGCAAGACTTTGCATCTGTTAATTAAAACATAAAACTAAGGAATAGACTAAGAAGGATATTTAGGATCTTTGGGCCCCAACCAAGTTGAATCAAAAACTTTTTAAGGTTAATTTTACCTGTTTACCTATCATATTTCTAAGAACTTGAGAAGCTTTCCAGTTCTGTTAAGGGGAAGTCTGGATGTAAAATCAACCATTGTTTTGCTGATTAAAAGATCTAGAGGCAACTTTACATTTATTTTCTTCTCAACTGTTTCAAAAAGTATTTTTCATTTGCCTTGGCTTTTCAAAAGCCAAAGTAGCTTTAAATGTTTTTAAAGAAAAAAAAAATCTTTAAACAACTGTCATTTCTCATATCTTCTAAAGTTTCCTACTTCATCAATATGTAAACTGTGAGCTTCTGAAGTCCAAAAAAATATGTATTGTTTATCTCTGTATCCCCAGGGTGTAGATCAGTGCCTGGCACATTAAGTGGATGCTGTATGAATTGTGAGGAAAATATTTTGTCTCTGGGTTTGTTTTGCTAAGGCTTTTAGAGTTAAACTTAACCTTTTTGTTTGTTTGTTTGTTTGTTTTGGTGAGCCTTCTTCTATATGGTTGAGTATTGGTTTATTAATTTGAAGATTTATGAAAGGCAAAATGCTGATTTAAGAAGGAGACAAACCATACAATTGTACATACCTGAAAAGAGCTGTCCAGATCCCCTGTATCCTGCTGAGGAAATTTCATTGCATAAATGGGCTACTATTAGTTGATGGAAAAATTAAGTTAACTGGAATCCCCAGTTCACCAATCGTGCCAGTTAACTGAGGTATTAGTGTCCTGTTTAAACTCTCAGAGCTATTAAATTAAATGGTCATGACATGAAACCTCAGAAAAGTCTTATTGTTGTCTAGAAAGATTGTATACAGGTGTTGCTAGCCTGCTTTAGAATAAAAAAGGCTTCAGTATTCTCAAAAATCATTTCCTCTCCTGAGGAAATGCACCACAGTAAAATAGCCTTTTCCAGTACTGTAATTGCTGGCTTTCAGCTTCAAAAGAAAATCCTCAAATATTATTCAGGTTACAGTTTCCATTAGACTTTTCTAAAGACACTGTAATAAATTTGTGTTTGATTAATAATTCCAAAAAATAGAAAAAGAACTGTAATTTAATCCATAGAGACCCAAATTGTTGGAAACATTTAGTCAAAAATTTGTTTTTAATTTGAAAAGATGCATACAATTGAAGCTCATGAAATAAAAAGAATATCTCTCCAACCATCACACAAACTCTACATTCCAAGTTTTCCCAGTGAGTACTTCTCTTGAGTTTGTACTTTAACCTATTGACATGAGAATTCTATTTCAAACACAGAAAAAGTTCAAATATTTATAGAAAGGGAAAAAAGTAACCTCTTTCATTTATGAAACATAATTTCTTTCTTTCTTTTTTTAAAATTGCAGTGTAGGGGATTGAACCCAGCACCTTGTGCATGCTAGGCAAGTGCTCTACTACTAAGCTACACCCCTGTCCAAGAAAAGTAATTGCCAGTTATCCCACAGATGCTAATTGATAGTAAGAGGTTTCCATGTTAGCATGAACAGAGCTGTGAGCTTCATGTGATAGATTCTCCTTGACACTGATCACTTGGGGTCTTTGAGTGCTCCATTTTTTCTCTTGAGGATTCCTATTAGATTTCCCAGACTCTGTCATCCCCTATTTAGGTTCTATGACAAGTACATAAACTCCCTTGCTCTTGACTTTCACCCCAACCTATGCTGGGATCTTAGATAACCATTTACTAGGGTAAGGAATATGTGTAATTCTTAGATTTTGGTAAGAATTATAATTCTTAAAATTTGGTAAGAGGGGGAAAAAAGATTTGTCTCCATATATTCAAGTCTGTGAATTTATTCCTTGCCTAGATCGTTCTCAGAATTTTTAAGTTGGGTATGCTGCCACCAGGTAAGAGGAATTTCAACCTTCTTGGCAATGTAGCTTGGTGAGAGGAGTGTGTAATAGAGAAAAAAGGCTAGCTTTCCTTTGGCTCACCTTTTTCTTTATACTATGATAAATATTTAAGTCGCAATTATAAGATGATGTGGATGGTAATAGGTGAAAAACGCATATATTTGGAGATGCTAATTATGTTAACTTTCTGCCTCTGTGACAAAATATCTGAGGAAAATCAACTTAAAGGAGGAAGAATTTGACTCACAATTTCAGTCCATGGTTGGTTGGTTTCATTGCTTCTGTGTCTCTGACAAGGCGGAATATCATGGCAGGAAGCACATGGTAGAGCAAAGCTATCACCTTATGGAATCCAGCAAGCAAAGAAGAGAAGAGGCCAGAATCCCATTATCCCCTTCAAGGGCTTGCCCCCGTTACCTAACTTTCTTCCATTTGATCTCATCTCCTAACCATTCTACCAGCTCCCAACATCACCATCTGCTGGAGACCAAGCCTTAAACACCTCTGAGGAACACTTAAGATCCAACCTGTAACAGTAATGTTTTATTAATAAAAGGGTTCACTTCCAACTGCATGGGTTTCTGTTGAAAACTTTCTTACCGTATTTCAAAACAGTATGATTGAAAGAAATAGTGAACGAAGGAATTAATTCTAGAATACTAAAGGAGGAGAGATTATAATATAAAAAATAGTCATCATTACCAACCAAAAAAATCAAATGTACAAAACCCAAAATATGTATGCTAGAGTCTTGAGGTAGAGGGAGGAAATTAGGGGAATGGAATCTGACTTGGCCACCACTAGGAGAGTGGGAAGACAACCCCAAGGAGGACCTTTCTTGGGAGAACTCTATCAGCTGTTGGTGCTAGACTCATACCTGAGCCATTTTAACAACACTGTTGTAACCACTCCAATGGACTACATCTGCTTTACACTTACTATATTCAAAGTCAATGTTGGTCTATACTCAATTCCCCACTGCAATAGGAAAATATTCTCTAGTGGCTTGCTACCCCCAAACAAGTTCTCTGTGATCCTAGGGGAAGAAAAGCAAATGTTGTGTCGTCTAGAACTAGGCTTGTGATCTTCTCCAGCTCTGCTTTTCTTTCTCTCATTTTCTATTTTGATGAGCAAGGCCACCAAACACTCAGTGTCTGAAGCCAAATCCCTGGACATCATCCCCGATTCTGCTTAGCCCCCAAATATCATCCGATGCCAATTCTTGTTGATTCCACTTCTTGGTATCTGCAGAACCCATATGCTTCCTCCTCCCCATCTCGGCCTTCCTTCAGCTCCCTGGAATCTTCTGCGCTACTCCTGTTGTTTCCTGACTCCTCACTGTGGATCCAGTGATGTTTCTTCCAGATTGTTCTCTACATTGAAGCTCAGCTTTGGAAAATGCAGATTTGCTTTTGTCAACCCCTTTCCTCCGCCATTACTCTCCCTACTAAAACCTTTCAGAGACACTCCATTGCCCAAATTCATGCCCTCTGAGATCTACTCTGCTCCTTATCTCGGGCTCCTCTATGCATATACAACTCTGTGTGCATCATCTAAGAATTATCATGTTGTGCCTTACTGTGCCACCACATTAATCTCTTTAGCATATATTCTGCTTTCTTAACCTCTTCAAACCTTAGTTTCCTTGTCTGAAAAATGGGTATAGCCCTAGTTGCAAGCTCTTGAAAAATCCTGTTGCCATTTTTATTCTTTTCATTATAATTAGCCTAAATATTTTGCTGATGTTGATGATGATGTCTTATTTGCGTATGTTTTATATTGAATTTATTCTGATGCCATTAGTTTTTGTTGCTTCAGTTTCATTTGGATCTCTTTTCCTTTTGCACAACCTTCTCTTCTGGTTTAGAACAACTTTTTTCTTTTTAGTAGGATCATGTCAGTGGTGGGGGCAGGGACGGGGGGTTATGTATGGGTGAAGCATGGCAGCACATCTTGGGTGCTCTGCTCACATGGATATGTTCAATGTCCAGAGAATCTACATCTAAACCCTTAAGTTCAGCATTACTATCTTTTTGAGCATTACAGAAAAAATTTAGCACTACAGACTCTGTGTCCAGTCACCTTCTCTCACCATGACCCCCTTTTCTTATCCAAAAGGAAGCCCTGGTAATTCTATTCTAAAATACATTTCAGATCTCTTAATTGCCACTGCCACCACCCCATTCCATGTCACACTCACTCTTGCCTGAATGCTATGGTGATCGTTCTGTCAAGTTCTTCTTTTTGTTGGGGGAGGGGTACTCAGGATTGAACTCTGAGCCATATCCCCAGCCCTATTTTGTATTTTATTTAGAGACAGGGTCTCACTGAGTTGCTTAGCACCTCGCTTTTGCTGAGGCTGGCTTTGAACTTGCAATCTTCCTGCTTCAGCCTCCTGATCTGCTGGGATTACAGGCGTGCGTCACCGCACCTGGCCTCAAGTAGTTCTTTGAGGTAGTTCCCTTTAACAACAGATCTTGTTGACTTGGCTTGTACCCAGACACTGTACCCTCCTGTCCAGTCTCCACACAATGGTACAAGGGACTATGAATGGGATATTGCCATTTTCTGCTGAAGCTCATCAGTGGTTTCTCAAATCCAGTTCCTTACCAGAGCCTTCCAGGTTCTGCAGGACTTAGTTTTGACTCTCTCACCAAACCTACCTTCATTTCTGTCCTCCTCACTGGTCAGTTGTAGCCACAGTGGCTTTGTTTCTTTCCATTCTGTGAATCCTGAAGTGCTCAGTGCTTCTGCTGCCTTGGGCTGGAATGGTTTCTGTTCTGCTTCACTTTTAGATTTCAACTGATCACCTCCTCCAGAAGGCCACCGCATTAAAGTAGCTCTTATCATAGCATCTTATGTCCTGCTTAGCAATTATCCATGATTTGTAATTGTTCCATTGTGTCATTATTTGAATATCTATCTCCACATTATCCTGTAAATTCCTTTGGAACAGGTATCTTATCTATCAAAACACTGTTGTATTCCCAGCATCTACCCTGGTACTTGGCTCAGAGTTGGTTGTCAGTGGATAGAGTCTGTCTGTCTTCTCTCTGCACAGCTTGAATCCCATCATGAACCATTTAAGTTCCACTTTTACTAATCCTCATCATCTATCATTTCAGCTATTTCTTCCCTTTTACCTCTTCCCACATCCTGTGCTCCATAGAGCTTCAGGTCTTCCTGAGAAAATGAGGTAAAGATAGTCTCCAGTGTGACAGGGAAGTTAACCAAAAATAGTGTGCTCTGTATTCAACCTAAGTCTTGAAGGATGTTCATTCTGATTCAACTTACAGACATTGTGGAACCTAAATTTGAAATAGAAATGGAAGCTAAAAGTTGACTCCAATTAAAACTAATTTTGTTTATGTGTTGGAACTCTTATCACTGGCATAAAAGGTCTAATTTCAGAAGCAACATCCTGCTGATGACCCTGAATCTTGCAACCTGAAATTTATTCTTTAGTCAAAATCCATCCTTTGGTTAAAGCACATTTATCTGTAGACTGAGATATATATGTTAAACATTTGTTCTTTAGGAGATCTTTTCATGGGAAGGGGGGCAGAGAATCACATTTCTGCAAAAATAAAGGTAGATTTATTATAAGGATACATGTTCCCATTTTTAGGAACCCAGGCAGACCATGTCAACCTGCCTTGCTCCTTATTTTCTAATTAAATTCCAGAGGAAAGAATGTTTATCCAGCTTAGCCTCATGTGCTGGGCTGTGAATTGACTGACCTTGTTTTGTATGCCCAGTCACTGTGGCTCTGTGGATGAGGCCATGGGGTATATGTTAACAATAGCTGCCTTGGCCAGAGTTTTGCTAGATCCCATTTGAAGGGTCTGTAGGCATGCCATGATGCATGACTGGCAAAGCCTTCATAGTAAGAAAAGTAATTGTTCATTGAGCACCTATACAGTGTTGTGGACACTATGCCCAGTACGTCCCATGTATAGATGAGGTCCAGATGTGTTAAATAGAATGCTCATAATCCCACAGATGGAGGTGGGATAGCCAGGATTTGAACCCAAGCAGTTTGCTCTGAATCCCATTCCTTACGAGTAAACAGAAGATACACATGTAAATGGCTAAGGGTAGAACTCCATTGACCAGGGAGTGGGCACTGACAGCAGCATCAGAGAGTAGGGGATGGTCTGTTTGCATCATTTGGGCCAGCACTCCATGCAGAGGAGGTGGGGAAGCTATGTAGACAGACCCGTTCTACCTCAGAAGCAATGGCTTAAGGGAAAGAGGTTCTCATGGATACTTGGAATAAGAGTGGTATACACTGAGGAAAGGATCCAAGAGAGCTGGGTAAACCACCCAGCCTGGTAGGCTGGATCTAAGAGGATGGTTGGGTTATCAGCAGCAAAGAAAAGGAAGTTGTAAACAGTCCATTAACCTTAATAGTCAAGTAATGAAGATTGTGTTAGTTTCTGACTTCAGAATGTGGTAAAGAAATTATATTTTTTGGAGACTTTGTTTAAACAAATGAAGACATCACTCATAATTTCTTTTTATATATTTATTGCCAGAAGTTATGACCAAAGCAAAGCTGGTATCAAATGTCACCTAGAATGTTGGCCAGGATCAACCCAAATCGGCAGACAGGCGAGGGATCTGAACATGAAGACATTATCTTTCCTATAATAAGCCCAATGAGGTAAAGCTAGATTAGTTGGCACATTTGACAATTTGAATAAGAAAAAATCACCTTCTTATCGGACTGCGGTAGAAAAAATCTCATGATTGAGGACAGTTGATAGTCATTTCCCCAGAGCCAACATGAGACTGAAATGATAAAAATATGGGTTGCGATTCAGTTACTCTAATCTTATATTCAGTACCATTCGACAAGAAGGGAAAAGAAGCAGCACCTCATATCCAGGAAACTGTCAAAAGAGACCACTTAGAGCAGATTGCGGGACGTGTTAGACTATACACCAACAGAGCCGCCGAATTGAGGTCTAGCCACATAAACACACGCCCGCTTCGTGGCAAGGCTGAACAGCTTGGATTACCAATGCGAGACTTCGGACTGGGTGGGAAATCGCCAAAGCAGAAGGGCCTCCAGCCAATTATGCAATTAGCCAATAGCCTATGCTGGCCTCCATACTCATTTAGATAAATTCTGAAATCATCAGCAAGCTCTTGAGCCAGATCCTTTCTCCATTGTGAGGAGAAAGTCAGACTATATAAACCTGCGCAGTGCCAGGCAGTCAGGCTGTGGGACAGGTTCCACTCCCCCCACCATCCCACCCCCCCATCCCCACCCCACCCCACCCCCCCCGCACCCCCCACCCGCCACCCAG
>NW_025999896.1:2339529-2355892 GCF_001458135.2 Marmota marmota marmota | reverse complement strand
CCTGCAGGAGCAGAATCCTCTGAAGAGAGACCTCCCACTGTGTGTGTCCTGGTGTGGTCCTCATAGCAATGGGGGGAAGGGTCCCCACTGAGGGTAGTCACTGGAGCTGGGACATAGGGACCAAGCTGTCCTAATCACGCTTAGTGCCCTGGCACACCCCCCACCTTATTGAAACCTGCTGAGGGGATGTTAATTAGCAAAGACTGTGGCTTCAGTGGGGAGGGGGGAGCTTTTAGCCTTCTCCATTCCAAGGAGATGACCTTTGGGACCCAGTTGCTTTTATTTGAGGCACTCAGAATGCTTCCCACGTATCTCATTTATCCCCATGACACCCTTGAGAGGTAAGTTTGTTTGAGATTTATACAAAGTTATGATTATGCCTATAGATTGGAGTTCCTGATTCTGTGTCATTCTAAACCATGAGTCTCATCCCCATCTCACTTTTCCTAACATAACTAAACCCTTGGGGGAATGAAACGTCTCAGGCTTTAGCCTAGCCAGAGGGTGACTTCCCCCCCTTTCGTTTTTTGTTGTTGTTAAGTTTGATTTATTACTTAGCATTCTAGCCAGGCTCGATGGATGTTCAGAATATTATAAATAATGTGGATTGAAAAGATTGTGCTGAAATGTTTATTGCATTCTTAGAAAGAGAACAAGGAATGGTGTGGAGAGTATGGCAGTGGAGAAGGAGGGGCGCCAGGAGGGAGAGAAGGCAAAGCCTGCTCCTAGGATATTTTAGTGTGTCAATAAAAGACAGTGCTCAGAAGGAAAAGAACTCATATTGCAATCCTGCTATCAAGAATGCAGAAGTGTTCCAGCGGGTGTAAAGAATAGACTGCAAGAATGTAGGAACCATAAGGAACTAATCATTAGCCATTCCCTCTCCCATTTCCTCACCCACAGTACTTGAGGAAAGCTGTTTGTAGGGAGTTGCCTGTACTCTGAAACTAGCTCTCTAGCACACTATTTTGGGGTACCCTCTGGAGCAGCAGATAGCTGTGCCTAGCTCTCCATCAGTGAGAAGGACCCTCCTCCTGGGACTTAGCTTGCACCTTTGGAATCTGGAATCTTTATTCTTTGGAGGCTCTAGAAATACAAATGTAATCCAAGATGAGGACCCAATACGGAGACATAAATGCACACTGGCCCATCAGCATCCAGTGGTCACATTTGAGGTTGCAACTGCGCCAGCTTCTTCCTGCCTATAGTCTCAACTCTCCTTGTCTCCAGTTCTTGTTTCTCCCTTATGGCCTTTCCTTAGGCTCTGTGAGAAGGAATAGTGAGAGTTCTTAGCAGCCAAGGCCATCTGTGTCCACCTGATGTGAGGTGGAGAAGTCTGGCAACCTGGCAGAGATTTTTCTTTGAGCTTTTTATTCTAAGCAGGAATAGTCCTTTGGCCCCTCCATTTGCAGCTCTAAACCCTGTAAACCTCCTCAGCCCAGAACTACCTTTCTTTGTTCAGAGGGAATGAGCCAAGGGATTATTGGTGTGGGGTGGGGGAGAATTGCCACAGGTTTGTGTGTCAGGCGCGTCCCAAGCTGCCCCACTTCTCACAAGACTGTACGTCATCAGCAAGGATAGTCCTTGGGTACCTGCCTTACCCCCAAGACAATGGCCTTCCTACTGCTTGGGGACCCCCGTCCCATTATCTTTGCAGTTCCTGGAGAAAGCCGCATTGTTCCTATGGTGTTAACTTTTTATTTTATGAGTTTTGATCCTAACCTAAAGCAGTGGTTCTCAAACTTCAGGCTCAGAAGACTCTTGTTGAAACAGATTCTGGGGTGGACCCTTGAGGTGCATTTCTAACAGACCCTCAGGTGAACCAGCACACTTGTTCTCTATTACACCATGAGTGGCTGTAGTCTCAGCATAAACCTTTTTGTCATCAGGTGATTTTTAGTAACTTCCTTCTCAAAAATATCTTCAAACAGAGGGTAATAAAAAAGAGAATGAATTAAATGTAAACTGAGGCTATGATTAAAAGAGAAAAGGGCAAATCATCTCAGAAAGAAAACTGTAAGTACCTGGTGAAACTCCCACATTTCACCATAATATAACTGTGTTTATTGATTTGAAAGGTAAGAACAGAGTGTGTTCTCTTATAGTGCCACACTCAAGTCACCACCAATGGGAAAGTAGCAATTTTGAATTTGGCAATATGGTGCTTATTTTACTTGAACCCTTTTATAATTCTTTAAAACCAAAACTCCTTAATTATCTGTTTTATTGATAGTTTATACTCTTTATTGTTTCTTCACTGATTCATTTATTCATTGTGTACTTATTGAGCACTTATTGTGTGCCAAATACCAACTTAGCTGCTAAAATAGTCTCATGTTAACTACCACTGAGTAAGAAAGTCATTGGAAATTCCATGCTACTGACTCCTAATGATCTAAACTATGAGCTGCTATCCAATCAACCAAAGCCCGTGTATATAATATACAATAGTTGTCCCAAATGACTGCAAAAGATCGTATCACCTACTGATGTCATGGCCATCTTAATGTGTATAAGTATACTCTACATCGTTTGCACAACAATGAAATTGCCCAACAATGCAGTTGTCCAGAATGTATTCTTGTCATTAAGTAATACATGCCTGTACATGTGACCTCTGTGCAAGGCACAAGTAGTACTATGCAGGTGCACAGGCATGGCCAGTTGTCTCTAAAGAATTTATAGACTATCTGGAATGGTAATTCACAAACCTAGTGAATTGTTAAGTTAACCAAGCCGTACATTCATTTCTGTGGTGTTTATTTTCTGTATGCAGAAGCAGCATAGGAAAAGCAGTCCTAAGAGGCTGTAGGCATAGGGAGATGTTTCCCTGGTAGTGTTTTGAGCTGAAGCCTAAAGCCAGTGTCATATGCTGGGTGCATGGAAGCTGGCAGACTCTGAAGCAGCATGAATGATTCCTGCCAAGGCATAGCAGTGCGAGTGAGCGTGGCATGTTGAGAGTAGGAGGCCAAGGTGGGAAAACTGGATCGTTTCTTTGGGAATGTGTCATAACTCACTTTTTTTTGTTTTG
Organism: Marmota marmota marmota; assembly: GCF_001458135.2. Lineage (NCBI taxonomy): Eukaryota > Metazoa > Chordata > Mammalia > Rodentia > Sciuridae > Marmota > Marmota marmota. Next base: position 2,352,861 of record NW_025999896.1, on the reverse strand, counting down.
CTTTGAAATGACTTCTGAAATATCTGACAGACCATGTTTAATGTAAGCCAGCAAATATTTCAAAGCCAAATCTGACATTCTGGACCATCTATTCTATTTTTTCCAGAAGAATGCATAAGCAGGAGTTGATGACATCTTTTTACTATTATCCCCAAACACCTTTTAATATTGGCACTAAAGACACATATTTGAAAGGCAGATATTTTGTGTTCTGTGCATAGTGAGTGACAGGCAAATCCCTGATATTGGCTTGAATAGGCTAATATGTAACCTCTGAAACTCCGTTGTGGTCATCAGCATGCCTTCTGCTATGATTCTATCTTTATGGTCTATTTAAGCCCCTTACACATTGAACGTCTTTATTTATTTTTAGTGTTGGTGACTGAATTCAGGGATTTATGTGTCCTAAGCACTCACTCTAACTTCTGAGCTACATCCCTAGGCCCACACATTGAACATGTTAAGAGGAAGAGAGAGGAAAAGGACATCTACCTTATCCTCATAGGTGATTTGAAGCCAAGCATGATGGCACATGCCTATAATCCTAGTGACTTGGGAGGCTCAGGCAGGAGTATCGCAAGTTCAAAGCCAGCCTCAGCAATTTAGTAAGGCCTTAGCTAACTTAGCAAGGCCCTGTCTCAAAATAAACAATAAAAAGGGCTGGGGATATGACTCAGTGGTTAAGTGCCCCTGGGTTCAATCCCCAATACCAAAAATTAAAAAAAAAAATAAAAAAAAAAAGTGAATAAAAAGGACCATAGATGTAGCTTAGGCCCTGGGTTCAATTTCTAGTACCAAAAAATAAATAAATAATGAGTGATTTGAACCACATTTCAGGTTGGTTCCTGTGGATGAAGCTGTTGTTCAGTCTTTTAGCTCTGCTACAGTGAATCCTCAGTCCTCAATACTCCTGTTCACCCTTCTTAATAATAGAATCTTTGCTCAAATTTTTAGGTTAACCATATCCTAGAATTTAGGGCTTGGTATCTTGTCCCTGGCTTCAAATCACTTATGAGGATAAGGTAGATGTCCTTTTCCTCGCTCTTCCTCTTAACATGGGTGGCATTGTCTGATCTGCTCACAATGCCTGCAGCATGTCTCAGGGTCCTGATGGGGCTGGAAGGCCCCAGTTCTTGCTCTGATTTTTCCCTTGGGAATACTGCCTGTTACTACACTGCCAGCAGACTCTGAAAGCAGAAGCTTCCCTATGCAAAGGTTAAGTTTTACAGATCCCAGCTGATATGCTGTTCATAGAAGGTTGTCTTTGGGAATGATTAAGTATATGAGGCTAGCAGTGAATGGAGGTGACATCATTGGAGGTCCGCTATGACAAAGGGACAGGCTCCTTCTCTCCTCAGTATGACTAGACGTGTGTTTATACTATGTGCTGGGCATAAAATTTCTGCAGACTGACTATTCCTGTTGCTCCAGTGCTTTTCTAAATTGACCAATGCTGATTTGGGTAAAAGGTCCTTTTTTCGTGATCCACTGAGGAGTAGCTTCGAAATCTCTCTTTTTGTTCTCATTCTGTTGGGCCCATAGGGCTCACAACTCTGATGGCTCTCATCCTTTTACTAATGAAAAGTTAGCAGTTGACCCGTGTGGTTAGCAGGTGACCCGTGGTGGGGGGTGCAGTTTTCACCCCATCTTGTTGCAGTGATGGCCTTAAATGGTCGTGTCAAGGCCTAGGGAGAAGAGCATCCTGGGCACTCTGGGCAGAAGACACACCTTTCTTCCAATAGAGCAAATATGAATTGCATTGTATCAATACACTCCTAATTTAGATATTTTTATACCTAAAGGAGAATATGAATAAATACAGGAGAATGCATATTATACTTATTGGGGGATTTTGTGTGAGCATTTCAGAATCTGTTTTCATGCTAGAGTCTTGGAAGAGAGAGAGAGATCATTCAATAAAAGCCTGGCAGCCATGTTGGGTTGTGCTGAGAGTGGCCAGACCCAAGGGCAGGGGATGGACCCAGTTCACCTTAGAGGTCCCTGTCTTGCAGCAGTATTGTGCAATGAGTAGGATGTGGACAGCATTGAAGACTTGAGGGAGGACCAAAGTGTCTTCTATCCAAGGGTCGATAATCATGGAAGCCACTTCTATAGCAGGAATAATTGAAGAGACACTACATGCCAGCTAATGCACTCAGCTCTGAGCATTTCATCTCATTTTGTCTCCAAGACAACTCTGAGCTAAGGATTATTAGTCTCCCTTACCCAAATGACAGACCTGGGATTTGAATGCAAACAGTCTGACTTCTGAACCCACAACTCAACTTATTAGACTGTGCAGCCTCCCAAAGAGCAAAAACTTGTGTTCACACCATGTCCACATATTGATATCCTCTGTCATTTTTTTTTTTTTTTTTGAACACATGGGAAGTGACACACAGTGCTGGAAGTTAGTGGCCAGAGAGTTTAAGATTATTACTAGTGACCATATGAAAGCTGAGGTGACCTTTGACCTTTTGAATGCAGTGGAGCCATTTTTTCTGTCTCGGTGATGGGGACATTCTTCACAGCCACACTGAATAATTATGACTTATGTTCTGGTTATTTGGGAAAAGACTTGGCTGTTAAAGTGAGAGCCCCATGTCTGACTGCTCTCTCACCAGCACTTTTTTCCCCTCTTATTTTTCTTTTCTCCCCTAGCCCCTAACAGTCGTCTTTCTTCTGTTCTTCCAACTGTGGCCCTCAGTTAAATACATGGTCTGTGTCACCTTGTAATCCAAAGGAGTGCTTGGATTAGGTGGGACACATGTGGCCTCCAGGATGAAAGTGGCTCTCCACCCACCCGAAGCACTGGAAGTGATGCTAGCAACCCCAGCTTTATTGGAAACGCATTTACCAAAATTCTTCCAAATTCTCTTTTATCTTACTTCTCCCACCACAACTTGACTTTTTCTGGATTTCAGCAGCCAACTGGTGGCCAGCCCTTTGCAGTTCTCAGCCAACACTGTGGGGAAGTGAAATGGCCCCTCGTAAAGGCAGGAGCCATCAGTTTAAGAAGAACCCTCTTCACTGGGGCCTAGAAGGGGCAGAAAGAGGCCAGTTGAGGAATAGCTGCTATCCAAGAAGCAGCACTGTGTCTTACTTCATTTGGGAACCCATGTCCCCCAGAGACCAAGTACACACCAGTTTGCTGGCAGGGTACCTCTGTCCTGGAAAGTGCTGGAACACTTGATAAGTTCTTCCTCTCTAGCGCTGCTTTTTCATAATAAGTCCCCTTTCTGTTTCCAGTTGTCATTACATCACCCTTCATTCCAGCAAACTTTGGTAATGTTATTTCTAAGTAGTGTTATTTCTAAGCTTATATATTATTAACATTAAAGGGTGGCAGCTTCCTGATGCTGTGTAGGAAGCACCCTGATCTTACCCACAGTATATTTCCAAATCCCACTGTAGGATGGCCAGTTTCTGAAAAGTATTAGCACTCCCTCCTCAGTATACCCTTCGAACCTTTGAGCCACCACCTAAGATATGCACCAACAAAAGATGAGCATATTTTTCTTTATGGCACGGTTAGCATATTCTACCTAGTGTATTGCCTTATTATTTTTGTCTGTCTTTGCCCTCTACCACCCACCCCCAGCATCATTTCAATGAGAGCAGAGAGATTTTTGTTTGAGCACATACTAGCAATGAATAAGACAATCAATATTTGATTAAAAACTACCCTAGAAATACAGAATACAGAGGATATTAGTATTTTTTTTTTTTGCCTTTATAACCATATCAGAAATGAGGAGCTTCTATTTTATTTGTTGCTTAAACATTTATTGAGTATTCAATGTATAATGTGTATAATGAGTATCAAGTGCCTAGCACCATGGTCATGGACATGGTTAGCAGCACCATGGTAGTGAGAGCTATGTGCATTTGCCTGGGACCTGCCTGAACTGAAAACCCTGTACACTGGTGCCCTGGGAAGAAGGGATCCCCACAGGGAAGGCTCTAAGCAACGAGTTTGGCCCATCCAATGTGTTCTTGTTAGCTTTGTTTACAGAGGGTAAGCTTTCCTGTCCTGACAGTTGGCTCCAAGTACTTCTTGCCCCAGAACTTGAACCATCTTTTTTATACCTTGACTCTTCAGAACAACATCTATAACATTAATTAAAGAACAGTTATAAAATAATAGGATTATGACTATGAAAGAGAAGAGTTTGGTAGATATCTAGGAACACTTTGTTGTAATGGTGACATCTATTTCTGTTGGGACCCTGACATATTCAGAGTGAGGAGATGCAACTCAAGACCACATGAAACTATCCTTTCAAGACTAAACTAAAGTAAAATCATTCTCCAAATACTTTTCCAAATAACAAAGACAGTTATTTTTGCTGATGATCTCTCTACTGAAAGATCTTGGGTTCAAGTAAGAGATGATGACTTTGGTTCATTTAGGTTTAAAAAACAAACAAACACATAAACCTTATTTGAGCAGTGTTGGCTTACTTGTAAGAATATGTGTGATGATCGAACCAATAACATCTAAGGAGGGATCAGAAGGAAGGTGGGTGTAGGACACTCTGGGCTGTTTGTGACCATTGTGGCTTGAGTGTTACCATTACTGTGACCGAGCCCCAATTGTGCTCAGTTCAAAATCCAAAATTCCTGGAGAAAGCCTGTCTGGCTTCCACTGGGCTCCCTCACGTCAGCTGTGTACAGAGAGCAGGGTCAAGCTGAACAGACATGGCTACTGCGCCACCCCTGTAATATGATGTTCTGAGATTTGGAACTCAGTGACTGATCAGATCTGCCACTCAGTAGCCATTGGCATCTTGGTGGGATGATTTGCTTTTAACTAATTAGAAGGATAAACATTTGATGGGTTGACAAAGCTATGCCTCTGTGCCCTGCCTTTCTCTACATGGGTTAGCAGAATTGCCCTGGCGTCACCTTGCCAGGTGTCCATAATTGGTGCCAGGTGATAGTCCAGTCCAGGCAGGACAAATGAAGGGGTTTGTGGTAGACAATCTGTAGCATGACTGGAGCCATCCAGAAATCTTTTGATACTCAGTCGAGAGGGAATTGTCAAAACAAGATATCCATAACAAAGTTCCTGACCATTTTTTCCGAGACACTTGAATTTCTGCCAGATTCTAGACAGATTCACATTCCCAGGGGTAACACGCAGCACAAGGAGGGGATATTTCTCAGCAAATATTGATGCGCCAGGGAATCGGCATTAAATTATTGACTTGACAACTCGTAATACGCTGCTTTTGATTGCTGATATGAAGGATTACCTATTTACAATTGGATTCTGCTGTTGAATTGTGGTGATTGCTGAGCTGAACTTATTTTGGGGAAGGGAAATGAATAACACTTTAAGAACACAGATGGGGCCTAGAAACTACTCAGCACTTTCTGTTCAGGAAGCAACAATAATGGCCGAATTTTTATCTACTCCCTCTAAGGGACGGTTATCATCTGCAGGGTTCTGTTTTTGCTTTGGGGGTGGTTAGGAATGGAGTTGATTTTCTGCCTCTCTCCTGAGACCAACAGGCTCATAAAGAGCCAAATACGCATCTTTGCATCCGTTGGACCTGACGCACAGTAGGCACTCAACAACAAGTGTTGAGTCAGGTTCTGGTGTGTGTGCATCAGACTCTCTTGGGGAAGTCCTATCCAGGGCAGTGCTCTTGTTCAGCATCAGGACAGTTTGACTAAGTCTGACACCTTGTTGCTACCTGATGTGCCCTGGCCCAGGAATGGGGACTCCATTGACCAAGTGTTGGCCTGTGGCCTAGGGACTGCAGCTGCTGCTCCACATCTACCTGACGCCTGCCCAGGTGCTAGTGCCCTAGATCCCCAATCCAGACTCCAGAGCCTGCCTCTTACTAGGCCGCCGTCCAGCTCCTGTGCCCCGTCTCTGGGAGTCTTAATTCCTTTTAATTTCCTGTTTCTAGGCCAGCCCATTTTTCCCTTTCGTCCCAACCCCCACGCCTTTTAGGTCACCTCCCCTGATTCCTGCTTCCTGCTGAGAGTGCTCTTGCTCCCTCTGGCCCCCAGATGTCTCTCTCCACACCTCTCTCCCCCAGGGTCACTGCCTTCACTTCATTCAAGTTGCCACAGAGCTTCCCTCCCTCTTGTCAGCGTTGAGGGGCACAGGGACTGATAGGCGGCTCCTCGCCATGTCCAAACTGTGCCTTCCGAGGTGAGGGGCGAGGTGTCAGGGTTAGAGAGGGCCCTCTGTCTTCCCAACGTCACTGAGAGAATCCATCCCACACCTGGGGGCACTGGCCTGGTCCCTCCAGAGTCACCATGAAAAGGATCAAGTCCTTCCCTTGGGAAGCTGGTGATATTCAGAAGAACACGACCAACAGTTAGTCAGCACTGGCCATGTGCCAGGCTTGGGACATGCATGTTGCTAGTGTGACCCCTGAGGAGGGCAGCCTGCAGAGGTGTAGGTGGCTCTCCCAGAGAGCAAAGGAGCCAGGCAGGTCCCTGCAAAACCCCCCTCTTTGCACTACACTGTTCCTACACCCAGTCTAAAGGCAGAGACTGTCGATTATTGTTTGTCGGCGTGACACAAAACAGAAATAAAGTGAAGATCTGCTAAATTCCGCCTTTCTTTCCAGTCAGAACCAGAGCATAAGCAGATCCTATTCAGAAGCTGATTTTTTGTCTCGTAATGTGTTTCTTTGAGGAGTCACATTGTCACTTCCGTATCACAGTCCATGGTTTGCCACCTTCGTCCTGCAGGATCTCGTTCCCCCACCTCATTGCCTCCTCCCATCCTGACCTCCTGGCTCCTGAGTCCACTGATCTCCCTGATGTTCCCTCCCAGAGACTGTGGCTATTTGCCTAAAACCAGGCCTGCCATGGGCTGGCTGTCTTCATAGGGCCCCCTTAAGGGAGTGTGGTTCAGGCGCTGGGAGTCGTCGTCTTCACCCACTTGGCTTCTGAGTCTCCATTTTCTTATCTATAAATTGGGGGAGATTGTTTCCCTGCCAGCTCCATTTCATTGCCTTATGGTGACAATAGCATGGGATTTGGGCACAGTAAAACTTTATGAGCACTTGTATTTAACGGCATAACGGTGCTCTTATCGTGACTTCTGCTCGTTAGGCTGCTAATATTGGACTCGGTATCCTTATTGTTATCATCACTGTGATTTGTGCCCAAATAACCAGATTGCCTGGGCTCCCTGGCCTCTGGGTTCCTCTCTGCCCCTCCCACCATGTAGCTGAATGGATTGTACCTTGGGTTCCTCTTCTGGTTTGCTTTAACCTTCTCTCCTCCGTGCCTGTGACCCTGTCCTCAGCGAGTGCCCCTGTTTTGACCTCTGCTTCCTCAAAGGCTTTTACGTGTGGGTTTTTCACAGCTCCTCTCACCTGGTGTCCACTTGGCTGTGGCCCCCTTGCCTTTTGACTTCAGCCAGAATTTGCCCAGCACAGCTGCCCTTCCTGTAGCTAATAACCGAAACGGATGCTGCCAGATATTCCACTCTGAACTTCCAACCTTTCCTGGATGCCCGTCATCACCAACGGCCCCAGCTAGAATTGATCTCTGTCTCTACACCAAATGCCACCCAGGTGTTCCTCTGTTTTTGCTCCTCTTCCCTGTCTTTTGGAATGAATGACATGTTATTTCTGTTGTTACACTGGGAGACTGGCTCTCTCACAGGACATTTGCAGAGAATCTGCCATACACAAGGCACCGTCCTCGGGCAGCTAGACAGGAGCAGTCATTATTGACGGCATAGATCCAGTTTATCGAGAGCCAGTTATGTTCTAGAAGTTTAGTGGACTTTGCTTTATGAAATCCTCACACCAAGCCTATGAGGTCAGTATTATTTTACTCTCATTTTACATATGGTGGAACCACACTCAGAGTTAAGAAACTTTCCCAATTTGTCATAGCTAGTAAGTGGCAGAATTGAAGTCCAGTGTCCCTGACTGTACAACCGGTACCCCTCCACCATGTTGGACTGCATGATCCATGTGTCTGGAGATCTTACATCCTAAGGAAAGAAATATTACATAAGAATTTGAAGATGAAGGACAGTTGTTCCTGAGTCACAGCCTTGCTGTAAATTACTCTGGGTCTCCAGGATGTGTAGGCCTGAGCAGCCATCGTGGAGGATGTAGATGGTTGTGGGCTGGGGTTGGCAGAGGGGGAAGACAGCTGGGGTCCATTGAGGAAAGGAAGGTAACCCCCTGGAGCTGCAGAGGAAGGTCAGTCCATGAAATAGAAAGGAAACCTTATAGAGATTATTTGGAATGCAGGATAAGAATAAAAGCAAATGCAGAATATCAAGAAAGATTTTGCACAGTACTTTTGCAAAAGCATTATTAAGGAGAAATTAACATGTACACCCACGGGGGTAAAGTAGATTCAAGAGGGGCAAGATCAGTGGTTGGATCCCCCTTTCCCCACCACCAGTTTCTGGTTCTGTGGCCCAGCTGGCTGCCAGGCCAATTGGAGGAAGACTGTGGTGTCCACACCAGGCAGCCACCAAGCAGAGCAAACCCAGCTCCAGAGCGAGCAGGTCTAGGGGGAGAATTCAAGGGCAACCGCAGTTCTCCCTGCTCAATCCGGAGCATCCAAATGTAAATACATTCACCTTCTCCACATGACCTACTCTTTTCTTAGCTTGTTTGCCCAGTAATGGGATTAAAGGGAACATTTACATGAACTTTTGAAAACAAATATTATAGTTTTTTTTTTTCTCTTTTCCTGGGCATTCTCCACCTCAGCTCAGTCTTCTGCAAAGAATTCATTTGATCAGTGAAAAACCAGCTGGTTAATACATGAGCAAATGCCACCTATTGACAGCACAACTGGAGAAAAAACAACCCACCACAGGAGTCATTCAGAAGGTTGCACCGCTCTTTAGAGGTCATTAGCTGTGTGGGGGTTGCTCATTGGCCGGGCCTCTTCCAGTGCAGAAATATAAGGTAGCCAACAAGAATGTGTATTTTGATTCAAAACAACCAACAATGGTGGGCTGCCAGGATGGCTTTCCTTGTGACAAGACCGTCCAGATAAGAAGATCCCTTATCTTCCCCTACCTCCCACCCCTGCATCCTTCCACCCCGCTCCTCCCATCACGCTCACCCCCCACACTGCCCTGCAGTGGAAGGGTAGAAGGGACCAATACAGAGATCTCTCCTCACCATCCCAGGAAAAGCCAGACTCCATATACTCCTCCTCTGTCCCCTCTTCCTCCATGCCAGTTAGTACAAGGGCTGTTACCTACGCCCGACCGTGGTGGAGGTGTTGGCAGGCTAGGCCCCATCACTTACTGGTTTCCAGTGTTTCACTGGAAAAAAGTGTAGACCATCAATCCAGATGAACAATCTTCAGAAAACACTCTCCTGTTCCTGAGAGACTATGTTTAATGTCCTTTCCCAGTTTGAAAAGAAGTTTGTTTTCTTACGTCTTTTTTTAATTGCCATGAGCTGGACTTGTAAATATTGTAAGTGGTTGAGTAATACTCATCTGGTAAACTGACCAGAGGAAATGGACATTTTTTCCACTCTTGTAACCCTGGCACCCCATGCCTGCCCCTGAAAGGGACTCTTGAGTACTGGGAGGGAACATCTGCCCTGCCAGGTGCCGGCAGTACCAGGGCAGGAGCTGAGTGAAGTGCAGAGGAAACGATTGTGAAGTCAGGAGCCTCGCCAGGTGTTCCGTCCTAGGGTCGAGGGCAGAGAGCATTCATTGTTTCAGAGTTGGCAGGTTCCCAGAGGTTCAACTGTCTTTTTCGTTCCAAAATGTCAAACATTTCCTTAGCTGGGGATGGATGACGAGACCCCCTGAGGCTTGAACAGTATTTGGAGGCAAAAGAACTGAGGTCTGTCTTTCATACGTGACTCAGTACAGCTCGAGTTCTTCCCAGGACCACGCGCAGCACTGTCTCCCACGTCCTCCAAGCTGGCTCCACTCCTCTTTGTCAGGAAGGCTGGAGGCTCTGCCCTGCCTCCATCTTGGGAAGTGTCAAACCCTCTGTGGTTCTGTGTGGCTGTGCTTCTTTAGCAGGGTGCCTTATCTTTTAGTGACACTTACTGAATACTTGTCGATGAAATATGCCTGGGATTTGATTCCAGATACTGACTGAAAACAGGGAGCAGGTGAGGGTGCAGATAAAGCCAGACCAGCCATGAACTGATCCTTGAAAGCTGGGTGATGGCTCCTCATGGTTTAGTGGACTCTTTCTGTGACTATTTCAAGTTTTCCACCATAAGAAGTGGAAGGAAGGAGAAAATAATTGGATGAAGCCAGGAGAAACCATATCCAAGTACTTCAGCCCAAGGAGTCTGGGCCTCTTTTCCTGACAGAGCATGTGCTCTGTGGGTGTCAGACCCTGCTCCACACAGACACATGCTCTGGTGGCCCTGGAGGGTGAAGAAGGCCATGACTCAGACCCACCTGGATTCATGTGCTAGCTCTTCTTACTAGCTCCAGGGCCTTAGTTAGGAGAGTTAACCTTCCAGAACCTCAGCTTCCTCATGTGTATAAAACAGAGAGAAGAGTGGTTGTTTGCAACACTCCCGCAGCACAGAGCACAAAGCCTGGATCTCTGAATATTCTGTGTGTGGCAGGCCCTAGCTTTCCCTGGTTTTGAAAACTTCCTTGGTTACTGTTCCCTAATTATCTTCCATTCAGAAAGGTGGTGCTGTTATCACATTCCAAGAAAGCTTCTTTGTAAGGAGGGATCCACTTTGATAAGGTATGTAAACATCTTCTCTTTGGCCTCAAGAATCCTAAAGGCTGCAATTGGCTTTTACTGGCCCCTGTCACTTGCCACCTTAAAATGACTTCCTTTGTTGACCCTCGGTGCACACCAGTTTATTTAAGCCTGTTAAAAATCTCTACCCAAAGGACTCATGTTTGCTCTGAAAGGGTTTAAAATGTAAATGTCTTATTTGTCATTGCTCTCAACGTCCCCTTTTCATCTTTGGACAAGCACCCAGTTTATCACATGTTATCAACTTTCCGTCTAAGGTGTCAAGAGTGAAATGCATTTTCATTCCTCTGAGGTAGTGTGTACCCCCATCATGCCTTTTCTGTAGCATAATTTGTCTAATTCACAGTTTCAGTGACAGACAAATTGGCAACTTTAAAAGGCCTCACTGTATCTTAATAGTTCCGATAATCCCACCTGCTCTTTGACTGAAACTGCCCTGTCAAGGTCTCCAGGATCCAGGAACTTTTTTTCCTTGTCTTAGAGTCTCTTTGGTGTTTATTGGTTGCTATCAGCCTTGTTGTCCTCCTGACACATTTTCTCAGCTTCTCCCTCCCTGCGGACTGTTTCTTCTGTGCCTTTCTTATTGTCTTTGCTTGTACCTTCCAAATATTCACCGTATCTATGCGCTTACTGTATTTGCATGGTGCCTCTTTTTATGTGCCAGCTTTGTGTTAAATACTAAGATTATGATGGTAAATGAGAAAGCACAGTCTCCACTGTAGATGCTGGAGTGCCAGCAGAGGCGACAGACAGTGATTTTGATAAGTTCATAGAGGGACAAAGAGTCTTGTAATTGGGGGTCCAGAAAGAGATCTTTGAGAAGCAACACTGATGCTGAGGTTTGGGGATTAAGTGGGTCGAGGGATGGGGAGATCTCCAGGTGGGAAGGACAGCGGGTGTGAAAGCCTGGGGGTGGGCAGGAGTGTAGCATATTGAGAAGTGAAGAAGGCCTGATGGCCTGAGCTCTGGGCCCTCGGGGCCCCTGCAGAGCCTGGATCTCAGTCCCAGCCACTGGGGGACTTGAGGCAGAGGTTATCTGGTCAGATGATGCTGGAGAGAGACTGTTCCAGCCGCAGCCTAGAGGAGAACGGGCGAGAGAGCTGGAAGCAGGTTAGTGCGCTGCAGCCATCAAGCCTGAGCTGGCAGGAGGGGGAGGTGGGGAGGCGCCCAGGCCCAGAGGCCTCTTCCCTTGCATTTCAGCTTTTGTGTGTATAAACGAAAACCAGATGGATGTTTTTGTCTTCCCAATCAGATTCGTTGTCATTCTTGATTCCTTTCTTCTCACCACTTGTTTTCCTATCATCATCACCCTGGGTTTACAAATTCAAGCTCATTTGTATGGGCTTCTACTCTGGGCCATGGCAGAGGACCCTTGCTGGGTTGAGGACCCTTGCTGCATAAGGAGCTTCTCAGCCTCAAGTGCCTGCACCACCCCACACTGGCACCCTCCACTGCGAACCTGCCTGAGACGGTGACAGTGGCTCTTCCTAAAACATTCTGCTTGTCTCCCTCTTTTCCCCAGGCAGCTCCTCCTGCTCATCCCAGGGGTGCCTAAACCCTGGAGTACCAGGCACTGGCCCCATGTGCCTCTCAGTCTGTCCATCCTGCCCATTGTCTTCTCCCCACACTGCACAGCATAAAGCTTGCACCCTTGTTAGGAACACAACATGTAGCAGAATGACCCCAGAATCGTAGAACTCCTGCCCACTTGGAACTTGTGGTCAACCTTCAGATGTCTTTGGAGACAGAAATGAATGGAGAGTTTTGTTCTGGATCTGGTGAGAAGATGGACTTAGATATGTTAACACACACACACACCCAGACTCTTCTCACTGCAGACATCTTGAAATGCTAGCTAGAATATTATAACCCCACCCTGTAATGTTAGTGCATAGCTGGATTTACAAGGAAAAAAAGGAAATCCTTAGATGAAAGAAATGAGGCAAGGATTAAAAACCAGAACCTAAGGGAATGAACCATTGCTGCAGCTGGGTCGTTATCAGTCATAGTGATACACCCCAGGGTCTTAGCGGTACACGGCGGGGGTCGGCACACTTCTGTAAGGAACCAGATAATAAATGGTTCAAGCTTTGCAGACACAGACCGCATGTCGCATCTCTTCCTTCTTTTACTTTTTTGACAACCCTTTAAAAATGCAGAAACTATTCTTAGCTCATGGATTGTACAAAAACAGACCACAACCAGACTTGGTCCGTGGACTACAGTGTGCAGGCCCCTGATGTACATCTCAAGTTTTTTTTTTTCCCTTTAATTTTTATTGTTGGTTGTTCAAAACATTACATAGTTCTTGACATATCACATTTCACACTTTGATTCAAGTGGGTTATGAACTCCCATTTTTACCCCGTATACAGATTGCAGCATCACATCGGTTACACATCCACTGTTTTACATATTGCTATACTAGTGACTGTTGTATTCTGCTGCCTTTCCTATCCTCTACTATCCCCCCTCCCCTCCCCTCCCATCTTCTCTCTCTACCCCATCTACTGTAATTCATTTCTCCCCCTTGTATTTTTTCCCCTTTCCCCTCACTTCCTCTTGTATGTAATTTTGTATAACCCTGAGGGTCTCCTTCCATTTCCATGCAATTTCCCTTCTCT
>NW_025999896.1:2287105-2336765 GCF_001458135.2 Marmota marmota marmota | reverse complement strand
CCTCCACGGGCCGCTGGGCCTGTTCTGCCGGTGGGTCGCAGTTCCGCCTACCTTGCAGGCGCGGGGGGGTGGCCAGGCCACTGGCCTGTTCTGCCGGTGAGTCGCAGGTCCGCCTACCTTGCAGGCGCCCGGCGGCTCTGCCCCTCCCCCAACCGGGGCGATGTGTCTTCCACGCTGGCGGGCTCCTGGGCCCGTTCTGCCTGTGGGTCGCAGGTCCACCTACCTTGCAGGCGCGTGGGGCGGCTCTGCCCCTCTGCGGGTTGCTGGGACTGTTCTGCCCGTGGGTCGCAGGTCCACATCTCAGGTTTTTGTCCAGTGATTGAAGACTGAGAACAAACCCTTAGGTTCCTGAGATGGGGCCTCTCTAAAGATGGAATCCTTAGAGAAAGAGGCTGTATTAATAAAGACTCACCCACTATCACAGGGAGATGACAAGGGACCTCACCTAAGTCCTTTTTCAATATTCAAAATCATAGATTTAAAATTTACAGTGCCTGATCTACATTGAACCCTGAGGGCCTGTGGATTAAATTCAGGAAGTCTATGAACTTGGATGGAAAGCAAAGTGCATTCTTTTGGGAAGCAGGGGGCAGGGGGCAGTGCTTGGGATTGAACCCAGGGCCTTGCACATGGTAAACAAGCACAGAGTTACATTCCCACCCCCCACCCTTGCTTTTTTTTGAGACAGGGTCTTACTAAGTTGTCCAGGTGGCCTTGAACTTACAGTCCTTCCGTCTCAGCCTTGCAAGTTGCTGGAATTACAGGCATATACCACCAAACCTGGCACAAATTGTATTCTTATTTTCATTAGTGTCTTATTGGAATTAACATTTTCATTAAGTTCAAATGCAGGCAACAAACCACAGTAATAGTATTAATAGTACTTGTGACTACATTGTGACCAGTGGAAAGCAAGTGTTTTTATATCAAAATATAGTACATGCATGTTTTGATAAGCTTGTTTCAGTATAATTGAAAAATTATAGAGATGCTTCTAAGTAATTATTGGACCAAAGAAGAAATCACTTTTGAATATTTAAAAATATTTAGAAATTAGAAAATTATTCTGTATCAAGTGTAGGCATAATGTTTTAAAATAAAGAAAGATGGAAAATGAGTGAGTTAATTTTCAATTCAAGAATTTAGAGAAAGACTAACAGAGTAAACCCAAAGATACTGTTAGCAAAAATAAAAACAGAGGGCTGGGGTTGCGATTCAGCAGTAGAGTGCTCGCCTAGCATGTGCAAGGTGTGCGAGGTGCTGGGTTTGATCCTCAGCAGCACATAAAAATCAATAAATAAAATTGTGTCCAACTGCAACATATACACACACACACACACATGTATGTATATGCATATATATGTTAAAAAATAAAAACAGAAATTAATAAAACAGATGAGGAAACAAGAGATGATCAGAGTCAAAAGTTGTTCTTAGAAGAGATTAATGAAAAGAGAAACACTTGTGTCAAGGGTGGTCAGGAAAAAAGAATTCACAAGTAAGCAGTATTGGAAAGGAAAAGAACACAGATATGGCATAGCATTGAGTTCAGAAGAGAATATAGTGAATACTTTTATGGTGGTAATTTTGAAAACTCTGGGGAAAAAAATTAACAGTTTCCCAGAAACATGTAATTTAACAAAACTGACCCAAGAGGAAGTAAAAGCATGTAAGAAAGTAACCAAATATAGAATGAACATTTAAAAGACTGCAAAGGCTTTGCGCACAGTGGCGCACGCCTATACTCCCAGCAACTGAGGAGGCTGTTGCAGGAGGATAGCAGGTTCAAGGTCAGCCTCAGCAACTTAGTGAGACCTTGTGTCAAAATGAAAAATAAAAAGGGCTGGGGATGGAGGTCTGTGATCAAGTGCTCCTGGGTTCAATCCCCAGCATAATGAATGAGTGAATGACTATGAGTAGCCATGCATTCATTCATTCATTCATTCAACAAATATGTATTCTGGGATATGTACAGGTGGTGTTGTAGGTGCTGGGGAAACAGCAGGAGATAAAATAACCCCCCTCTCTCTCTTTAAAAAAAAAATAAATAAAATAAAACAAAATCCATCTTCTGCGTCAGTGCTATCCAGTAAGACTTTCTACAATGGTGGAAATGTTCTTTATCTTGTCTGTCCAACACAGTAGTTACTGGCCACATGTAACTGCTGTGCCCTTGAAATATAGTTAGAGCAACTAAAAAAATGAATTTTTAACTTTATTTAATCTTAGTTTCAGTATAAATAGCCAGATATAGCCATTGGTTACCTAGGGTATATCTGTAGCTATTAAGATCAGTAATGTGGTGGTGGCTTACAAGCAACCTGTGGTCTCCTGTAGGAGAAGGAATTAGACTGTTTGGATCCTGGCCTTTCTGGGGTTTTGTTTGTTTTGGTTTGTGGGATGGGGGGGTTGTTTGTTTGCTTTGCAGTGCTGGGGGTTGAACCCAGGGCCTTGTGCATGCTTGGCAAGTGCTAAACCACTGAGCTATGTCTTTTTTGTTTGTTTGGTACTGGGAATTGAGCCCAGGGGCACTGTACCACTGAGCTACATCCCAGCTCTTTTTGAGACAGGGTCTCACTTGGTGGCTGAGACTGGCCTCGAACTTGTGATCCTCTTGCCTCAGCCTCCTGAATCGCTGGGATTACAGATGTGCGCCACAGCACCCAGCCTGACCCATCTTTGAACCAGCATCTTGGTCTTCCTGAGCTATCCTGCTAGCCAAATGACACTTTGTGTTTTGCCCACCTTGTTACTGTATAAAAAACATTTTCTTTATCTGCTCCTTACTTCACCTTGGAGTCTCAGAAGCCTGGGAGTCTTGGATTAGCAGGCTTTTCTTGGTGCTTACTCTGTAGTAGCCATGCCCTGGTTCTTTTAGGCTATACCAGGTCACCTGTGGCATGTGGTACACACTAAGCACTTGGAATTAAATACTGGGCAAGTGAATAGGGAAAAATCAGTGAGCTTGTTGAATGAAGGGCTGTTTCTCTCAGGTCCAAGTCAGCCATGTGTAGTGAGGGAATGGGCAATAGTAAGCCCAGATGCCTGGCCCTGGTGGGCATACTGACTGGGAGGGCCCTTCATGGTCTCTAGCCAAAAGCGTTAGGAAATAAAATGAAAAAATATTAATCCAAGAAATATCCACAGAAAATTTTAGTCTGCTGGGTACTCTTTTTACAGGTGAGTGATGTGTTTCAGACTCAAGAAGACAAAGTGAAGCTACGTGGATTGTGGAAAAAATGAATTCAAGACTATTTCTTTGTAAAATTCTTAAGTTCTTTGCTTTGTTGGCGTTTCACCAATACAAAATTCAATTGTGTAACAGGGTGAACACCTTCAGCTGTTCCCACTGGCCTCGTGGCCCAAGGGACGCACAGAAGCTGGAGCTGGAGGCTTTGCGCACTACCCCTTGCTGGAGTGCTGAATGGAGAGACCTGCCCTGCCCCCAGGCCTCTCAGTCTTGCAGTCAGGAGCACTGGCACAGCTCTCCAGGTGACAAAGGCTGTTTCCAGGCCCCCAGGAGCCAGCATCCACCAGCCTGCCAAGCCATAACGGTGTCCACTGCCCTTTTTGCAGATACTTCATAGAATGTGCAATGCTTTCCTGAATCATTAAAAGATGCATGTTCTTCTTCTGTTTTTCAGGGATGATAATGGTGATTTTATTGCTGCTCGTGGCTATTGTGGTTGTTGCAGTCTGGCCAACCAACTGATAGCAATAAAGGGACCACCCGCTGTGACACCAGCCAACGACAGAATAAATGCCCTGCACCCTTTTGGTACGCAAAATCTGCTCTCAATAAATTCCCCCACAGCTCTGAACTCTTGATGTGTGATGCTTCATAGCTCAGCAGCTTGAGAGCTACCTAGAATGTTGGCCCAGTGTAGCCCTCTGATTTTAAACTTGGTCATTTTGATGCTAGCAAGTGGGTCCCTCAAGTAGTCCCTTCCTGACTGCCCCATGGCTGCCAATGGATTCCAGCCACTCCACAGTGTGCTGGGCATCTTGGGAGATGCTGAATTAGTAGACAGTTTGTAACCTTGATGCCCGGTCTGCTTGGAGATGTTACATCCCCATGTAGGAAACAAGTGGACAGTTGTGTGCCTTGTGTGTCTGGGCAGTGAGGCTGGAGTGAGGTTAGGGTCATGCAGAAGGGGTTTCCAAGAAAACACCCCACCAACCTTCCCCGCCTAGGTCACCCCTCGGGGTTCACGTTCTTACTGGCACTGGCTGCTCCTGCTTAGAGATATTTCTGGATTCTGGTAACTGCCTTCTTCCCTGAAAATACATTCTTTTTCATTTGCTTAGTGATAATGAACTCACTTTTCAATGTTGAACCATCTTCCTAAGCAGCCAGAATCCAATCTCTTGCTTGAAGTGTAAGAATAGGGCACAATCAGGTGGTAGAGTCCTGTGTAGGGTTCAAAAACGGAGCGCTCATGAAGTAAGGACAACGCTGCCTGTCTGCCTCCCACACCAGCTCTGGCAGTGTGTATGTGGGTATCACAGAGCCTGGACTTGTGTGCATTGCTCAGAAAGACAGGACGATGGGGCCAGCCCCCGAAGGATGTCAGGCCCTCAGGATGGGTAAGTTAGAAGGGAACAGAAGGCCAAGTATCGTGCCTTCTCTCCGCCCTGTGTGGGAAAGTAGGATGGGAAGCAGGCCTTACTGTGCCTCTGGTAGAAGGAAAAAGAATTAGGGTCAATGACCCAGCAGTTGCCAAAGCACATGATATCACTGAGGAGGGGGACTGTTGGAGGGTCTCCTGTGAACTTTCTCAGGATGATGTAACATGAATTCCCCTCTGGACAGAGACAGACACCAGGAAGAGTGACATGGTACAGCCTGGCATGATGTTATTTCCTGGGATCTTGAGACCAAAGACTCTAGGTGTGCAGGGAAGAGCTGGGTCCAGACACCTGCTTAGATCTCACCACCTCTCCTTGCTCCAGAACTCAAGTCAATGGGACAGCCACTGAGGCCCCTCCAGCAGAGGAAAAGAGGACTCTGGCAATGAAGTGTTCAGTTCAGAAGTGAACCCATCACCTCTGCTCTCAACTCACTGGCCAGAACTAGTATTTAGTCCTACGTCACCACGGGGGACTAGGAAGGTTTGGGAAGGAAGTGTGAATATGCAGTGAACAGCTCCAGGATGACCACACCCCTCACCAGATCTGTGACCACAAACAGGTTCTTTTCTATGCCTCTGTGTTCTCATCTAGAAAAAGGAGACAAGCTCCCCCTACCACCTGGTTGAGCACTGAGTCACAGGTGGAAGCACAGAGCATGTCACTTGACTCAGCTGAGGAAGGGATTCTGCCTCTAATTCACCTGAACCTTGTGAGCCAGATGGTCACCAAATCTGGAGCTCAGGAGCCTGCCACCTGCTTTCAACCTAGTGCAGCAGGACAGAGGCGTGAGGATGTGAAAGTGAGCCAGCCAGGAAAACAAGCTCTCCTGTCAGTTTGGACCCTGGTGCCCAGTGACCTCTTGAGGAGGCCCAGGCCCTTCCAGAAGACTTATCAGGGTGGCTGGGAGGTGTCCACATGGGAGCTGGCACAGGGCTGAGAGGGTGAGGAATGGGACCTCCATGAGCATGAGCCATCTTCAGGGACTCCGACAGTGAAGGGGAGGAGAGAGGAGCAGGTTTGTTTCACACGGGTGTGTTCCTGGAGAGGCCCTGCTGGAGCCTGGGCAAGGGCTTGTGGATGGCAACATGCCCCAGGATGCATTTCCTTGTCAGGGTGGGGCGGTTGCTAATGGATCACCCAATGGAAGACCAGGAATCCTCAGAGCCACATCTTCCAGTCTGTGTGAAACCCCAAATCTGTACAAACTACATCTCCTAGAGCCCCTGGCCCCCACTCTGGGGCTCAGGAGAGGAGGCATTGACAGTCTGTTTGACTTTCTCACCTCCTCTTGACTTGCTCAGCACGGAGCCCCAGCAACTCGTGGGACGACTTTGAACCAGAGCCACAGAGTCCTGGCTCAGTCACACTGAAAGGCCTTTTCAAGCAAAACACTGAGCTGATGTCTACATACAGCAGCTTCTGTTCTTTTGGCTGAATGGGCTCTAGGCCCAGCCCCAGTGTTACTAGCTGTGTGACCCTGGAACAGTTACTTCACTTCTCTGGATCCACAGTCAGAAGAGTGGAAGAAAAGATGCCTGGGAAGTTAAAGAGATAGGACCTACCATTCAGATGTTGGGGAATACAGAGGCTAGGGGCATGCCACACAGAGACCAGCTCCTTCGGTCTTCTTCAAGGCGTGAGTTTCCCAAGTGAGACACCTGTCCTTACCAGACTAGAAGTGGCAAGGAATACCCAGCTGACTGGGATGCAACACTTTTGGGGACCTGTTTTCTTAAGACCAACCTTATAGTGTCCACATGTGGACATGTGGCTCATATAAAAGTAGGTGGCTCATGTAAAAGTAGCATTTGCCAACATGGTTCACAAAGCATAGTCACTCCCACCTCCTGCCAAAGTGTCAGGACCACAGTCCCAGGTGACCTGAAGCAAAGACTGTGAGATTGATGGGTCGAGCTGTAAGCCCTCATAAAGGAGATAAAGAAGATTGGCTAGCTAGGGCCACAGCACCCAGCACCTCGGAAACTTTTTAGTGAAAATAAACTTTATTTAAGATAACAGCGTAAGAATTGTTTAACTTAGCTGATTATTAATTATAAGCATTTTAAGTCTAGATACCATATAAAGAAATCCAGATCCCCGGGTACAGCTGGTACTTTCATTCCATTTAAACTTTGTGATTATTGATAACTGCACTAAACCTCAGCTGTCATCAGTCGAGGACCATATGCTTCTTTCAAGGAGTCATATGCTTCTGCAAGGTCGGAGTCACAGCCTGCACCTAGCCTCTGGAGACTTGATGTTAAAAACCCTTGTCCTTCTTTTCTCTGCTGCCTGCAGCCAGCCAACCTGCCTGGGTCTGTGCTCTCTTCTGAGCTCAGATCCTGAGAACTTTCCTTCCATGGGGGCTGCTGCAGAATTCCTGACTGTACCTAAGTTTCCAGAACTGTCCACCTGGCTCTCCCCTGACTCATTAAAGAGAACTGCCAGCAGCCAGCTGCAGAGCTGCCGCCTCCCTCCTGGTGGAGAGGTGAGCCTCTTTCCTTCTCCTTCAGGTTCAGAGTTACACTGGCAGCTTTGTGCACAGACTCAAGATCTCTTACCTAGGTGGAGTTTCAAACCTAGCCCCACTGGGGTTAAAGGGGCTTTCTCCCCATTATTTTAAAAGGGAGCCCAAACTCCTTTCCTCTAATTGTATGATTTCACAGACTTCCTCCCAGCTCCGTGCCAGTAACAAAAGGCCTTGACCTCTTTCCAGAAATGCCTCGCTGTCCCACCGAGTCTCCAGTTTGATAAAGCAACAAGTTAATCCGTCTATATACTGTGTTTCTCACTGGCTCTTTCTCCCTTTTCACTCCCCGTTTTTCTTGGCGCATTTATTATATGTCTTTATTTAGTCTTAAAAAGAGAACGGAAAGAGATGTCTGTTAACGAAATCTGAGACTGAGGGGTGTGTCTGCCACGAGTGGGCATCCCCATGCCAGACACTGTCCCTGGGAGACGCAGGGATGAGGGGAAAGAGGCCTCATGAACTGTGAACCTCCCCAGTTGCTTCTTGGGCAGCCAGGCAGATCTATTCCTGGCAGCCCTCTGGGCTTTGGCCTGGCCTGGCCCTGGTCGCTGGTGAGGACCTCTCAGTGTCCTTTTACTTCAACATTCCAGTCTCTAAAATGGGCCTTTCCTATTGTCTTGGGCCAGTGCTTCACAGCAACCCAGCACAATTTCCTGTATCGGGTGAGTTGTACAGATGTTACCTCGTCTCCCAAGCCACAGCTGAAGGCCCTGAGAGGCAGCAGGGCTGACCACGGTGCCCATTCTAATGTGTCTCTGATCAACGGTGTGCTTCCTGCAGGCTTGGGCCTGGGGCCGCAGCTGGCAGCCCAGCTCCTGGCTGTGATGGAGTCCCCAAAGAGACACAGCACACTGAGGCACAGACAACTTTATGGACAGAAAAAAGCCACATCATGAAAGTTCTTAAGAACTGGACACTTGACCTAAAAGGACCAAACCTGAGTCTCAAAGTGCCAAGGGCATCACAGACCTCTTAGCCTCAGGGGAGTCTTAAATCTTGCAAATAGTCAAGCTGGCCCGCAGAGGCATACGAGACAACAAAAAAGCCTTACTTTTTTCCTTGACCTGTCCAGCCACTTGAAGTCTGCCTCTTGTCCCCCCCTACCCCCACCCCACTGTCAAGCATTGTCTTCAACAAGGACTTGCTCCTAAGATTGAGTGGGCACCTTGAGTGCATGTGCCTACTGACCCTGGCTTAGAGCACAGCTCTGGGTCCTTGGAGCCTGCCTGTATCTGTCTTGAGAAGCAGCGGATGATGGCACCTTCAGCCAGCTGGCCTCACAGCAAAGGACAGTTTCCTGTGCCTTTGAAGGAGGGACCACTAGAATCCCTGTTGCTGAGGGGCCAGATCAGGTCGGTGGCTGAGCCTTGTCATCCAAACAGCCGGGTGCAGAAATTACAGCTTCCTGGTGCCGATCGGCTCCACTTCGCGTGGCAACACAACATGCTCCTAATGGCTGGATTGTTTATTTAATAACGAGATCACAACCATGTGGAAGTTTAAATATAGCCTCTCCAAAAACCCAGTGAGCTCAGCTCCTGGTGGCTGCATGGTGCTGGCATCTTCCCAGTCTCTGCTCTGCATGAAGCCTTCAGCAAAGGCTGGAGTCTGTTGCAAGGTTTCTTGAGTTTCACCAGTCCTGTCCTAGTTCCTTAGAGTCTCTACTTGGCTTTGAATAGAAGAAACTGGATATGTAAGAGGCAGAAGATTTGCAGGTTCTGAATCAAACAGGTAAGGTCAAAGGTGGCACCTCACCCCACTGCTGCCATATGGGTACATTAGAGGGAACCCCCTTTCCTCCATCCCCTGGGTTCCTCCCCATCCAGGAAGAAGCAAGGATCTGTCCCAGGGGCGGTAACTTGGGGACATAAGCAGACAATTGCGTATGAGAGACCTTTTAGCTCTGCATTCAGAGCCAGCAAGCCCCCAGAACTTTCTAAGCAAACTGTCTTTTTTTAGTAGAGTTTTTTTTTTTTTTTTTTAAAGCAAGCTCCTGGGCTGTCTTGCTGGGGAGTTCTGGGGCAAAAGGGCCATATTCCTTAAGTTGTCAGAAGATTCCATCCCCTCCTACCTCCCCACATGCCCACCACCCATAACTCAGGCCACCAAGAAAGACTGGGAGACAAAACAGTATACAAGAGTTTATTTAATGATATCTGAATTTAGTTCTATCATGTGGGGCCCACGTTACAAGTTCCATCTGGGTCCATTACAGCTCTAACAACCAAAAAAAAAAAAAAGCTTTAAAAAAATCCACAACTCTTTCCATGTCATTAAATATATTCATATATAATAACCATAATATATTAGTATGCATTGGAAAGGAACACTGACCCAAACAATATGTCATGGTCACAACTAAACATTTACAATTCTGAGTGAACAGAAATCTCCAACACAGGAGGGAGTTGAGGGAGAGTGGGAAGTGCATTTGGGAGCAGGGAAGGATTTCCAATGACACAAGGAGTAGGGCTGGCTTATTTGGGGCAAGGTCAATTTTGATACCCCTAGGGTATGGCATGGCTATGGTCCACAAACCGTGATCCAGTGGCCCATCCATGAGTCTGTCCATGCTCTCGGCTCTGGGAGTTTGTGGGGAGGGGGGGTCCTTTAAGTGTTGGGACCCTGAAAGAACCATTTCCTAGTCCCTAAGGGTCTCTTCTTGACTTCAGTCTCATTGAACCTGGGCAATTCCAAGAAAGTCCGTACCCCGGGCCTGCATGCTACCACTGAGGCACAGGCCCTGGGCTTTCACTCCACCTGTCTGTCCCTCCTACTCAAAGAAACCTAAGGTTGTTGCCTCTTGGTCTGCTTTCCAAGGACAGAAGCTGTGGACAGAGGCCACAGGGAGGGACAGCGCCAGTGCCTTCGGCCTTCCACAGTGTGAGTAAAATAGGCAGCTCTTGCGTACCAGACCACCCACCTGGTAAGAAAAAGGACACTGGGGAAGCTGTTTTAAGAACAAAATAAGGACTAATCTGGTGTTTTTCTTCCAACACCTACATATCACAATTCTGGTTAATACGCTCTTCAAATCTAGGTCCGTTTTACATCCCTTCCTAACTATACAAACTGGAACACCTCGATTCCTATTTCCCTCTCTTCCCTGGGTTAGGGACAGAGGTGGAAAAGGGATGTTGGCCTGAAGCTGGGTCTCCTCTGTGGAGGTCAGAGTAGAGTAGGAATGGACTGAGTTCTGGCTGAGTCCATAAGGAAAGTGGGGGGGGGGGGCAGCCTGTGAAAAATGATGCAATCCCAACAGTGTCCTTGTTCCTGATTTGGCCACCCTGACATCGTCTCCAAGGGCTAGGCCACTGGGTAGATGGCCTAGGCCCTGGTGTGGTGGGGTGGCTGAGCTGGAGGGTGACAATGGTTGGATTTTCAGCAAGCTGCCTTGTTATTTGGCAGGCCCCTAGTTCCGTTGCTGAGGAGGCCTAGGAACACCAGTGCAGGCCCCTCACTGGACACAGGGCAAGATTCAGATCCAGGGTGGGATGCAGTGGAGCTATGCTGGTGAGATAAACAACTGCCCTCATCAGCCGCCCAGACTGGATCTCAGTGCCTGGAGAGGTCCAGTCCTTGACCCTCAGCCACCGAATTAAGATTCAGGGAAGCCAAATGCCCTTTCCCAGGGCAGATCTATCTTCTCACTGACCTTGAGGTGCCACTGCCAGTTGCTCCTGGAATCCCTCAGCCCACTCCCTGCACTTGAAGCAGGAAAACCACCTTTCTAGAACCTCAGGAGCGCTAAAGACTGGTGTAGGCTGTCCGTGTTTCCTGCTGCACCCATCACTCTTCTGAAGACGTTAGTGTACTGTCCCCCGTCTCACCCCGAGTGCCTACTCTGCAGTCTAGATTCAATGTCCTCAAGAGGCAGCTTCTAGGGTCTCTGTGGCAACTCGGCCTTGGGCACCCCGCACAGCCTGCTGGGTAAGTTCCAGGGGTAGCACAGCCCATGGTCAGAAAGCCTGGTTCTGGGATCTGAGTCTCAGTGCGTCACATATTTGCTGTGAAACTTTGGCCACACATATGCCAGTTTCCCTGTTGGTGAAAATGGGGGCAAGAGACCCTGTTCCAGAGGACAGGCTAGGGACATGAAGGTAAAGTGCCTGGCACGCAGCAGGTGCTCAGTAAATGGCAGTGGTGACGCGGGCAGAAGTAGAGGAAGGAAAGGGAAGCGAGCTTCATCCTTGGTATGGCCCTGTAAGCAGCCAGCCTCTGGCAGGGAAAATAAAACCAATTTCCTGACTGAGAGGGGAGCCAGGCCACTCAGTCAGCTGCCCAGTATGAAGATGGGGCCAGAAGCCCCAGGGCAGTGCAGAGAGCTCAGGAAGGCAGGAGCCGAGAGGCACCAGAGCACAGGAACAGGTCCTGCGAGGCAGCCAGACCAAAAAGTCTGGGGCTGCCTGCTTGAGGACAGTCTCTAGGAGGCTTTGGGAAGGAGGGCTGGGCCCAGTGGAAGGCACAGGGGGTCTTCAAAATGAGGACGGCTAGAAAAAAGTGGGTGAAGTGCTGCCCAGGTTAGAGGAAGACAGCTGTGAGGGCAGCCCCAGAGCCATCTGGGGTAGCCACTTCTCCTCCCTTAGGAGCCAACATCGAGGGCAGAGCAGGAAGTGGTCATGGGTGCCCAGGAACATGGCCATTCCTGGCGCCTAGGGCCTGGGCACTTTGGCTGAGCCAGTGAACCATGTCCTGACTCAAGCAAGCCCAGCCCAACTGCCTTGCAGCCGGCATGCCCGTCCAGGCCCTCTCCAGCTGTTGACACTGCTGAGGGGCCTTATGGGAGCTGATGTCATTACACAAATAGTGTCATTGCTGTAAACTCAGCCAGTGCTCCTTCCCCCTCCCCTGGAAAATGTCATAAAAGGGGCTGGTTCCAAGTTTCCAAAAAGGAAACTCTCTGGGAGGTTTTGCCTTCGTACTGCCTCCTCCCCCAGGCAGCTCCAGCATGAGGCAGTGACCACCCGGCTTGGGCTTCTCAAGGGTGTCCTTAGGCCCACTGCCCTCAGGATGGGCCAGAACCCTGGGCCAGTCCAGGCAGGCACCCACAGGGGCCTTCTCTCCCCCCACCCCACCCAGGACCAACCCAGCAGGTGGCCGTGCAGACCAGAGGCCCCATGAAGACTGCTGGCTAGACAGGCTGCTCCCACCCCCCAGTGCCACCCCTGCCTTTCAGATGGGGCCCAGGGTGTCATAGCTAGGAGAGGAAGGAGGAGGTTTTATCTTTTGGTGGTTGGTTGGGCTTGCTCAGAGCCCCTGCCCAGGCTGCTGGCCTGCAATTTCACAGTTCTCCTCACGCCCCCTTCTGCATTACCAACAACGCCAAGCTCTGTGGCCCCATCTGTGCCACTCAGTGCCGTCCCTCAGGCCCCAGGGCAGGGTTAGCTCCCAGCCCCTCCACGGTGACCCCACCTAGCCCTAGGGAAGCGCATTTCTGCTCTGGAAGGAGCCCCGTGAGGTAGCTACGTCTGGTCCTCATTTCTCCAGGGCCTGGCCTGCTGCGCACCCTGCCCTGAGTGTGCATGCACTTGGCTCCCGCTAGGGGTGCAGAGTGGGGCTGGGGGAGGGGCCATCGAGGGCCCCGCCCCCACCCTCCCCCCTCCCGGGAAAGCCCTCATGGGCCAAGTCCACCTTGGCAGCAGTCAGCTGCACGTGCTCAGCTCACGCTCAGCCGGGCCCGCGTCCCGAGCCCAGCGTGCTGCTGCGTGTGCCTTAGGCCTTCTTGCACTTGCCCTTCTTTTCACGCTGCTGGAACTTGCGCAGCCGCCGCGCCCACGTGTCCCGCCACTGGATCACCAGGCTACTCTTGTCAGCAACGATGCCACTCTGGTCGGGTGAGTCCTCAGCGTTGCCCAGCAGTAGGTACTTCTTGAGGGGCTTGATTTTGGGGCACTTGCAGGCAATGTCACGCGAGCGGATCCACAGGCTCTGGTCACCACGGCGGATGCGGCTGGTGCCTTGCTTGTACACGGAGATGATGTTCACCGTGAACTTCCACCAGTCCCCTGCCTTGTCTGCCTTCAGAATGTGGATCTGGACAGCTGCAAGAAAGCACAGGCAGGCCAGTGGGCTACGGGCAGGAAGTACAGCCAGGGTTCCCAGCTTCTGGGGCCAGGTGCGTCCTACCTGCCCCTCCCTCTCCAAGAGCCTGGAGAAAAGGAAAGGGAGACCTGGAGCTGGGAAGTGATTGTAGAGGATACTCCAAGAGACAATGGGCAGGTAAAAGCAAAAAGGATCCTGGCCAAGGCCACTGCTCCAAGCTTTACCTCCTATTATGAAGGTCCCCTCTTGGCCAGTGCTTTGGTCTAGTATATCTATCAAGGCCAGGTGAAGCCTACAGGAACTGACCAGATGGACCCAGCACTCTGTACAAGGTCCATCTGCCCAGAGCAGGTGCCCTCAGTGACAGTGCAGGCCATTCCTCAGCTCTGTACCTCCAAAGGCCACAATCACTTAACATCAAGCCTCATGACACCCTGGGACACATAGCTTTGATTTCTACCCAGACTAAGCAGAACATCATGGGGCACCAATACCTAGGTATCAAAGAGGATAACCTGGTTTTGGATTATGCCTTTTCTAGAGTCCTGGTACTGTTCTGCCATTCCTCTTCCTTCCAGTTACCTGATGCAGGAGTTAGTGGGGGTGTGCATCAGAATTCCCTCAATGGCTTCCAAAAACAGTGTTAATGCCACCCCAGATTCTGATTGATCGGAGGTAGGTGGGGCCCAGAAAACCCATTTTCCCACCTATTCCCAGGGGACAGTGATCCCCCTAGACATGAAGGATCAGTGCCCTAGTGTGGGCTTACAGTTGTTACTCCTGCAGGACAGTAAGGGCTAATTTAAAAACAGGAGGAAGTGCTTTTAAAAAGTGGGGAGGGGGGAGTAAGAAGCTTTGTGAAACAGCAGGTTAAAGCAAGTCCTGGGTTTCCTTTCTACCAAACATGTGTGGGATGGTTTCCTAACCACCCTGACTGAAGAGCCCTGTGGGTCATGCTTCCTGGTATGGGGAGCAGCTCTCCACGGTACTCACCTCCCTCCAGGGGCAACTTGCTTGGCCACCTTCCTCATCCCCGCTTTCCCTTGCTGAGCCCACCCGCTACGCTCTGTACTCTTCTTCATCCCACTGAGCAGGGAAGTTTGTCTCCTGGGCCAGGGCAACAATTTGAAGAAAGTAACACCCAGGCAGCCTCTGGCTTCAGCTACCATAAAGGCACATCCCCACAGGAGGCCCAGTGGTCATCACCTTCCCATGTAACACCTGCAAGCAGGGCACCCACCCGGAGGTCTGCCCAACATCTCTCAGGAGACCACTCAGCCACCGGCACCCCCAGGGGACCTCCCACCTCCTCTCCTGTGCCCACACTGGGCCCAGTGTAATGGGGAGGGGCGAGGGTGGCTGAGCGCGGGAGAGCACCAAATGCTGTCCAGCTTGATCCTCCTGGAAGAAGGGAAGTGGCGGGTTTTCCCATATTTTCATTTCAGTTGTTCCTGGGCATCCTGAACTTTGCACTCCAGTCTGAGGGCTCCAAAGAATAGCTGCCATGGCAACCGTTTCCATGTTTTTGTCACCAAGGTTCTCAACACTCAGTGTGAACTCTGGGGGTGGGGGGGGGGCCCTCCAGCCCAGGGGAGTGGCTGGGCTGTGTGGATTTGACTGTGCAGACGCAGGTCACCGTGGCAACTGAGTGCCCCTCAGCTAAGCAAGGGGGAACCACCCCCGACGTCCCTAAGAGCCTCGGTTTCCTCTCTCCAGGACTGAGCTGAATACAGCATGAGCCTCCCTAGGGATAGGGCTGTTTCCCTGCAGGGTACTCCAGACCTCTGGCCCAGCCACAGTGTCCTCCCACCAGGCATCGGCTGGGCCGGCCCAACCAGGATGCTATAGAGGCAGCTCGGGCTGGGGCCCCGAAACTATACAGCCCTGATCCCAGGCCCCAGTCATCCACCGGTGATAGGAGAGGGATCATACAGGCCCCCAGTTCCTATATGGAAGCCCTGACTCCTTATTTTAGAGACAAGGTCCTTACAAAGCTAATTAAGATGAGGTCAGGAGGGTGGTCCCTAATCCAGTAGGACTGGTATTCTGGTAGGGATCAGGGCACAGACACAGGGATGACCCCGTGAGGATACAAGGCGAAGGCGGCCATCTCCAAACCAAGGAGCAAGACCTCAGGAGAAAACGGCTCTGCCGACGCCTCGATTTCAGACCCATGGCCTCCAGAATCTTGAGAAAAAAACTCTTTGTTGTTTAAGCCACTCAGTCGTGACACCATGCTCTGACAATCTGGGAAACCAATACAATGAATTGAGGACTCTGGGTCTTGGCCTCAGCCCAGGGCAGGCTGCTAGGGTCTCTCAGCTTTGCTGAGGATGAGCCGCCTGGACAAGGTGTAGCCTTGGACTGGTACCCCAGGGTGGCCTTCTTACGCCCTGGAAGACCTGGAAGCATGTGGCCCTTCATAGCAGAAGGGCTGACAACCTCTCCTCTCCCCAGCCTTAGCGACACGTTTAACACAGAGGGCACCTCACTATCCTCAAGAACCCAGATAAAGCAATGGATGCTGGTCAGTTGGGACAAAGCCTCTGGCCTCCTACTACGCCTAGCAGATCCCAGCTACTCCCTGGGTGGGAGCTGCCCCGACTGTAGGGTGAGACAGCCCAGGCCCGGGGGCGGGTGGTGGTAGGATTCATGTGATTTTGCTGGAAAAAATCCACATTTCTGCTGCCCTTGGCAATACCTTTGCACATTACACAGCCCACCAAGTATGAGCGAGCTGCACACGTAGTGCATAGGCCAAGTCCCCACCGTGCGCCACAGCTGAAAATATTCAAAATACACATTGCAAGGGTGACCTCAAACGGACTTGCTCCACACGCGCTCCTACAGCCACACAGCATACCACCAGGGCTGCCGCCACCCCAGCCAGCTGCTGGCTCAGAGCAGGGAATGACCAGGGTCACTGAGCTATATGAGCCTCTATGAGCCCACCAACCCAGATATGCTTATGATATCACCCATCCAGGGGACTGGGCACGGTGAGCTTTAGGCAGCTCTGCCCATCCCAGGCCTCTTACACCCTCCTCTGGTCTTCACGTCCGTGTCCCTCCCAAATTCCTAGGTTGGAACCTAATACCCAACTTGAGAGTATTAAAAGGTGGGGTCATGGGAAGTGACTAAATTCTAAGGCTCCACCCTCATGAACAGGATTAATACCCTTATAAAAGAGGATCAAGTGATCTCCCTGCCCCTCCTATCACGTGAGGCCAGGGCAATGAGGTGACGCCTTTGAAGCAGAGAGCAAGCCTCACCAGATAACGAGACTTCTGGGACCTCCCAGCCTCAGAACTGTGAGTAGTAAGTTTCTATGGTTTATAATGACCCAGTCTAATTAATTTTGTTACAGCAGCCCCGGATAGACTAAAACACACTCAGTGAAACACCCCAGGCCACCAGCCTTGGCCACCTACCCTCCTTTCACTGATGTCCTAAAAGTTGTCCTCAACAAGACTAGCACCTCTGGCGAGGATCCCCCACCCTCTGATTAGAAAGGGTGGAGATGAGATGAACCTCAGGAAGGCAGACCATGAAATGAGCCCGGGGAGATGGGAGACACGCTCCTCAGTGCCCTCTGGTTGAGAGGAAGTGGGGGGGGGAGCCATAAGGCAGTTGTCGTTCTCTGAAGTGGAGACAGAAGAGTCCCGGAGGCAGATGCTGGCAGGGGACCCCCACTGGCTGGTTCTTTTGGCCCTACTATAAACAAGAAATGGCTCCATCTCAGGGCTGCAGATCTACCCTCCCCTTCTCCAAGTAAGTCCTGGCTCACCACATAAAATAAGGGCTCAGCCCTAGCAGCTGCTACTGGTGAGCTTTACTTTGTCCCTTAGCAGAAATCCTGCTGTGGCTCAAGGAGGAGGGGGTAACTAGGAAATAGGCCCAGGGCAGATGAGGTGCCTTGAGCCACTTCCCTCTTGATCAAAGAGGGCAGAATTCAACCTGCTACCTGCCCCACCCCTGGCTGCAGTGCAAGGCACCGACATGTCCTTCTACAGGAGCAGAGGGTGCCTCAACCTC
The DNA here is from genome assembly GCF_001458135.2 of Marmota marmota marmota. Taxonomy (NCBI): domain Eukaryota; kingdom Metazoa; phylum Chordata; class Mammalia; order Rodentia; family Sciuridae; genus Marmota; species Marmota marmota. The sequence goes on along the minus strand of NW_025999896.1, from coordinate 2,319,526 downwards.
CCTGGAGTCCCAGCACTGGGGAAATTCCAGAACAAAGGCAACTTCCCAAGTGGGGAGTTCCAGGTCACATCCTGTACTTGAACTCCTCCATTGGAGGGGTCTTGCTGCGCACCTATGGCAGCCCCATCCTCTGCCCAGGACCCTAGCTCGCTCAAAAACCCGACTTCCTCCTTTCCCAGCTCTAGGCCTTCCAAACCTGGCACTGCACCACCCTGGAGCTGACCCACGCTCCTGAGGTTTGGGGAACTCTGGCTAAGATCAAAGCACCCGACCTGGGCCGGGTCCTAGGAACGCTGTCCATATGAGAAAGAAGCTGCTCAGCCACTGCCTGCTGGAACCAATCCTTAGAGGAAAAGGCCCAGCATGGGCTAAGCCACCTGCTGGAGGGACCCCGGGGAAGAGTTTCCCCTGACAAGGCCTCTGCAGGGAGGCTTCCTGCCGCTTGGAGGTCTCCTAGATTTATGGGCTGTCCAGATGGGCCCCCAGGGGCCTCCTAGTAGCTGCCCCTCACAAGGAGGCTTGGGTGGTCGACCCTTACTCCCTGGCGCAGCCTGTTGGGCGGGTCCAGCTTGGGAAGGCTTGTCACCCATCTGCCCCAAAACAGTGGCCAGGATGAGCGGGGGAGGACACGAACCCCACAGAAACCATTAAAACGGTGCAGCCCTGTAAATCTCTCAGCTCAGAAAGCGAGTCATGAGCCGCAGCTGTTTCCATAAAATGCAGCTCTGACCACACTCTCCCGGGTCCAGCCAAGCCTGGTTCCCTGGACTCATCTATCTGCCCAAAGCAGCAGCAGGTCCCTGCTGAGAGGCTGGTCTCAAAGCAGCCCTGCCTTGTTTCCATCACTGAAGCAAAGGATCACCACAGCCGAGCCCAGTCACAGCCCCAGGTCTCCCAGGCTGCCACCTCCTGCAACGTCGCCTCGGACCTTGCACAAGAAAGGGACACCCAACTTAGGAATGGCCGAGGGTCTTCCCCACTCAACCAAGGGGTCTCAGAAGCAAAAGCCATGTGGATGCTGCCCGAGGGTCCCCTGCCAGGCCCTGGTACTTGAGCTTTCTTCTTGGGAGGAGAGGGGGCTGGGTGTCAGAGATGACCTGCTTATGCGGCTCAAGAGGGTTGAGAATTGGAGTCAGACTCAGGGAAAGATACTGGCCTGGTTCCCTGGGAGGTGGACTCCGTCCTGGCCAGTGCCACTGTACCCCAGGCTCACAAGAAGAGAGCAGGGGACTGGTCAGCTTGCTTTGCAAGGGCGGTCTGGTCCCTGCCTGGTCCTAATGGGGACACCCTCCTCAGTGGAAGGCACCTTCAGCCTGGCGAGGAAAGAGCCTGAAGCCTAGGAAGGGAGCTGAAGGCCGCCTCCTTTGCCCCTGTGAGGAGATGCGGAAACAGCCTGGCTCCTAACCCAGTGCTCCTCCCAAAGGCTCCTACAGGCTATTGGAGAGGGGGCAGTGCCCACAGGGCACTAGGGCTTGCTCCTAGCGTCTATCTACACAGGCAGTGGAGCAGACGGGTAGATGGAACCACGTGGTCTTGGAGAGGAAGCTCCACGAATGGCAACTGGCACTCTGGGGGTCCTCATCTCGGGGTAGACCATGTGGTCCATCCCACTGGGGTAAGCCCACCTCGTGATCAGAGAGACAGAGCCAGGGGGAGGGGGAGGAGACAGGCAGTGCCTGGCTGTGTCCCTCCACCCAACACTGTACCAGCATTCTGGGCATGCTGGACAGATCCCCACCCTGACCCCATTCGAAGCCTTAGCATCCCTATCTATAAGACGGGAAGAAATACCGGATGGCCTCCCATAGCCTCTTCAAGCCACCCCTGACGACCCCTCCTTCCTGAAAGCAGGGTACTCAGAGAAGAGAACGCTCTAGGAACATAGTGGCCTAGGACCTGGGCGCCGCCTCACCCCTCGGCACTGGCAGGAGGCACAGAATTCAGCCCCCACCAGGCTCCCAAGGAGTGAGGGAGGGGGTTGTGGGCTCAGGGACTTTTCTGTCCAGTTGTCACTGGGGCTGTCTGGCCCTCCCTGCCCAACATGGTGGTCACCCACATTCCATGACCTCAGGCTGACTCACAGGCACCCAGCTCCACATCTGGCCTCCATATGGGGCTGGTACTCATGGGGGGAGGTCACATCTGGCTGGGGGAAATCAGAGGATCCCCAGGGGGCCAGTGACCCTGGGGAGGGGTCAGTGAGCCTCTGAGGCACATGCTGCTGGCTGGACTGTGACCTGTTTTCTGAACCTGGGGACTATGCCCACGGGAGGTGGCCCTCTGCCTCCCTGGCCTTTGTTGGGGGGAGTCACCAGGGTACTCATCTCTGATATCTGTGCCCACACAATCACTCCATGCTGCAGATGTGGTAATTTCATCTCTGATAGGACTGACAACCTGTCCAACTCTCGGTACTTGAAAGGACAGAACCTGGTCAGGCACGAGTCCTGACCCCAAGGTCATGAAAGAAAGGACAAGGTGCTCAGGAAGGGGAGAGGCCAGCATCCATGGAGACCCCATGTCTCTGGGGCTAGCTGGAGGGAAGGAGTCTGAGTTGTGAGACCCTCCTGTCGCCCCTGTTCATTAGTTTGCCAATAGAAGCCACTAGGCAAGAGCTGGTCTATGTCCAGCACCTCCACATAGTGTCACCCCCAATGTCACATTCTTTAATCCACATGAACTCCACAGTCCTCACCCCCACCAGCCTCTTTGCCACATTCACCTGGATTGCCTGCTGGGTCTCCCATGCACCTTCCCATGGGGGCACCCCCTTATCAATCAGAACTCCGCCCTGGTGCCCAGGCCGCTTCGGCCACACCACCACATACAGACAGGGCCCAGCAGACCCTGCTTCACCCCACAGATGGCAACAGCGCTTCCCCCCTCAAGTAGCATCCTGCGAAATCCTCCTCAGGAGGAATGCACAAGACGGATCATCTTGTGAACAGCATTTTGATTTTCCATCGGGTGGTGCCAGAATGTCTTTCAACAAAAGGGGTGACTAATAAACATTTCTGAGAACGAATCATTTTTCCAAGAACTGGCAAAAGTGAGATGATCTCACCTTTCAGAATGTGAGCTGTCTGCCTGCCCCCCACCTCTCTGTTTGCAGACCCAGGGGAAGGAAGAGGCGAGAGGCAGCACCCAGGCCACCTGAGGCAGACATCAAGGCACAGGAGTCACCCTCATGGGGTCAGGGTGCATTCTGTGGCTGAGGAGGCCCATGCTGGCCTCTCTCTCCAGCCTCCCTGAGTGCCCTCCTTGCACCAGCATCCCACATGCACGGTTCTCCAATCTCACCAGCCTGGTTGAGCTTCTGGGCTTGGAAACTTCTCTCCGCCTAGATCTCTGCTTTGCCCAGTGAACACCGGCCACTCGGGCTCCCTCCTCCAGAACCCTTTCCTCCTGATCCCCTCCAGAGGATGCACCGTGCTTTTCTTAGGCCCATTTAGGCTGTGACCGGGCCATATGTCCACCCTTCTGTGGCTCTCATCTGTGTGTCTGTCTTGCCTCCTAGACTGGGAACTCCCAGAGGAACAAGACCATGTGTTTAGCAGGTCTGAGAGCTCAGCACCCAGGATAAGACAGGGCACACAGCAGGTGCTCAATGAATGTGTGCAGAGGGAACATTCTGGGGATGCGTGTGTGCGTGTGTTGTGGTGCCTGTGAGCAGCCACATGAGATGGAGGTGGTGAGTGAGGACCAGGCAGGGGATAAGATGGTGTAGGAAGGGAGAAGGGCCAGAGGAAAGCCCGGAAGCCCTTCTCTGCAGGCCTGGGTAGGAATACTGGCCTCCAATGGCCGAGGCCTCTGGAGCCCCGGCCTCCAGGTGAAGGCATCTCCCGGCAGGTAACTCCAATGGGATGTGGTCTGTGTCTGTGCTGGTTCAGTGGAATGCAGGATTGGGAGTGAGCGCACGCGCTCTTACACACCCGGGCACACTTGCTCTGAGCAGTCACACAAAGTGCCCCTCCAAGGTGTAGTTTTCCTGAGAAGTTGCCGAAACGCTTGTAAATGACACACCCCGTCTTCCCGTTGACCTTCTCCTTGGCTCTTTTTCAAGTATTTGCAAGGTGAGCCAGATTCCCCTAGAGGGCAACAGAGGGCTGAGGTGGCCCAGCAGAGGTGGAGACAGGTGACAGATGACAGTGTCTCTGTGGGCTCCTGCCCCTTAGAAATGGTGCCTGGCAGGGCAGGGGGCTATGGCAGGGTGTCTCATTTAGAAGACTGTCATGTCCCCTTAATTGCATTTCATAGAACAGATAAATAAACTGGAGCCCAGACTGGTAAAGTTCCCTGTCTACAGTCACACAGCAAATTTGGAATCTGTATCTCCAGACTCCGGGGCCAGAACTCCTTTCCCTCCAGCAGGAATGGAACAGGCTGCCTCTCCTGTGTGGGGTCTTTCTGGGCAGGGGCCTCTCTGCAGCATGGCACTGAGACCCTCTCCACCCCCACTCCTTCCTGTCTTGCTTGGTGTCTACCCAGAACCCTTCCAAGCTAGGCCCAGGGAACTAGCAGACACATCTGAGCAAGCACAGGGCAGGGGCAGCACCCGGGGGCCAGCACTGAGGTCTTTTCCCACAGGCTTCCTTGGCCTGAAGCCTTCTCTCCATTTGTCACTGCCCAGGGTCAGCGGATTCCCAAACCCGTGGTCTGCAGTGGCACCCTATCAAACCTGTCCCAAGCAGGCCTGGAGGAGGAAGGGGTCTGAGGCCTTTGCTCAGCAGGGGTGACAAACCCAAAGTCCTAATTAGCCACTTCTGGAGCATCCAAGTAACCTGGATGGAAAGGAAATGTGTTCCCTAATTGGCCCCCTGCAGGGCTGTCAGTCAGAGAGGAGCAGCCTCTTCCTCGGCCCATGGCTTTGCCTCTGATCCTGAAGCTGGCTGCCTCCCACCCACCTTCTCCCTGGGCTTGCCCACATCTCCCCTGGGTGGGAGGGAGCCCCCATGCACACTGCATCCAGGGGTCTAGGGTCCTCCATGGGGCCCAGGAGACCCCAACCTGGTGACCACATCCCCAGCCTCGGAGCAAGGCCTCACAACTGCTAGGCTCTGCTGGCAGCACCCATGGGCCCGGCATTGTGTGCTGTGCCCCACCCAGCCCCCTGCAGATGCCACTTACTCCTTCCTGAGTCACGCTCCCTCCTGGACTCCTCTGAACCATCCCTAGAAACCCGTGTGACCCCCACTTCCAGACCCTTTAGACATTGAGCTGGGTTGGAGAGACTCCCCAACTCTCAAATGACCCCATCTTACAGAGAGCTGTGGAAACAGAACCCCTCACACTCACACGCACTATGGCTTGGATGTGGTTTGTCCCCACCCAAACTCATATTGAGGCCTGGTCCCCATTGTAATGGCATTGAGAGGTGGTGGGGATTTAAGAGGTCCTTTGGGTCATGAGAGATCCACCTTCGAAAAAGGACTTAAGTCGTTCTCAAAAGAGTGGGCTGATTATCTCAAGAACAGATTGTTATAAACCATCTGTTCCCCTATGTCCTCTCCTCTTTTACTGGATTCCACTTCTCTTCCACTGTCCCCTATGAGCTGATGCAACAGGAAGCCCTCACCAGAAGCTGAGCAGGTACTGGTGCTATGCTCTAGGACTTTCAGGACTGAGTCAAAATAAACCTCTTTGCTTTATAAATTACCCAGTCTTGGGTATTTTGTTATAGAAACGAAATAGACTAATACAAAATCCACCCTTCCCCACAAGGGACACTAGAGAATGGGACAAGGCAGTATGAGGCAGCAGATTAAGACATTGAGACCTACTGTGTACTACTGTCCCACATATAGGATTTAAATAGATGGGACCTATAAAAACTTAAAATGAGCAACAAAGGTACGATAATGGTATATTCATTTCTCATTTTAATTTTTTATAGGTGTCCTCTACATGGGATGCTGGGACATAATGGTTAGTTGGTGATACAACAGGCCTAGACCTTGTCAGGTCCCAGAGTGGGGTCCCTTCATCTCCCTATAACCTGCTGCTCCTCAAGTCTTCAATGGCAACAGACATGTGGACATCTGGGTGACACACCTGAGTGGCAGAGATGAGGCAGATAATGTCTGGAAAGGTAACTACACCAGGCTGTCCTTGACCATTCTGGGCCTTGTGACAAATGGGGTCCTGGGGGCTAATACTGATGGAGAGGGAAGAACCCAGGGAAGGAGGGAGGGAGGGAGTAGGAGGCCGGGCCACCCCTTGGCTGTGTGACTGAGCAGGACCCCTGACCAGCAGGGCCAGTGTCCCCATCTGTAAGCAGAGGCACTGAAGCCCACCATCTCCGACACCAGCTTCATTCTGATAAGTGTGGAAGTCCCATATGGACAAGGAGAGGGCTCAGTCAGGGAACAGAGCGTCTCCTGGAACCTGGCCGGGGGTGGGGGCAGGACAGCCCTGGGCTCCCGACTACAAAGGCAGGGTGTCATGTTTGGAAGGTAGAGAGGGTCTGCTTACTGAAGGGGCCAGGAGCCCCCTGGAATATCAGAGGTGAAGGAGGCAGAGTCCTGGAGCAAAACCCAGAACAAAACTTCAAGGACAACAAATCTAGACTGAGTAATAGTCATGTGGGAAAGGGGACCCATTTTGGTTAAAGTCTAATTTTTCCTTCTTTTCCCCTTGAAGAACAGAATAGAAGCTGCAGGTTGCACCTTCCAGAAACCCAACTTCCCCTTCTCCTAATCTCTTCCTCCCAGGGCAGCTGCTCACAGGATCCTTCAAGACCAAACCTCAAATAAACAAATATGACCCTTTCCTCCAGCTGCCCACCAGGTCCCTCCCCCCTCCCACCTCCCTGCCCAGTTCCCCCTGGGCCTGTGCAGACCAAGGAGAGGAGGGACATGGGAGGAGGGGACATGGCCTCCCTGGGACTCACACTGCCCAGGTCTGCTGCTTGGCTAGGAGAAGCTCTGGAAGGGGTCCCCCAAGTCTCCTGCTCACTTGAGGGTTGGGAGGGGCCACCTCGTAGTCCCCAGCTGAGGCTGGAGGCCTGGGACTTGGACACATGTGTCCTGCAGCTGGGGGGGGGGGGGCCGCGTGGTCTTCTTCCAAAAACCACCTGAAGCCCCTCCTTGTGGCTGTCACCCTGGCTTGGAGACACTATGCTTCCTTTATCTTCAGATGACAGCCAAGTGTATTATCAAAATCCAGGTTGACTTCCCCGGGGGAGTTGGAAGTTTCTGCACAGCCTAGTGATAGCTGTATTTTAAAGGGGCTTTTGGAAATTTACTGGGGACCTCAGAGGGGCCTGGAGTGTCAATGCCCACCACATGGAAACCACTGGATTGACAGGTAAAACCTGCCAGTTGCTCTTGCTTCACCTGAGGGAGGCCAGGCAGTGCAGCCAGGAGCGTGGCTGGATTACTAGGGTCTCGCCCTGGCGTCAGCGTGGGGTGTGTGCGCGCAGGCGTGGGTGTGCTGATCTGTATGTACATACATATGCTCTCACACACACGCATGTAATAAAATGAGAACATTTTAGAAGTTCTCCACATTCCTCATCATTCATCATTTTATGCTAATAAGGTCCTGACCCTTTGTTCGGAAACAAAGTTTACGTGCATATATGAAAATGCCCATAATCCACCCACTATTCTGTGTAACTATAATGCACTAATAAAAAAAATAAATAAAAGTCTAGGGCTGGGGTTGCGTCTCAACGGTAGAGCACTCGCCTAGCACGTTCGAGGCCCTGGGTTTGATCCTCGGCACTACATAGAAATAAATAAGTAGAATAAAGGTACTGAGTGCAAATACAACTAAAAAATAAATATTATAAAAAAGTCTGAGTCTTGCCACTGGCCCAGCAAGGACCCCTCAGGGTCAGAAAAGGGCTGGACCCTTGGCAATGCAGATTCCCCAGGCTCCTTGCAGATGAGAGGATCTTTCTACACACACCAGGAGCTCCTACCACTGTCCTGATGCTTGAGGGCCCTGCTGTGAGCCACACAGACTTAAGGGGACTGTCCACAGGATGAATGAGGACATGGAAGATCAGCAAGGACCAGTCTGCAGCCACACAGCCCAGCAGAGACAGGGCAAAGGCCAGGACCCAGCCTGGGAATCCCAGCCTCAGAGGTTCCCACTGGCCTTAACAGCCCTCCACAGGGAGAGGAGGAGAAGCCAGGCCCCTGTGGCCCCTCATGCCCTCTGTCTCCGAGGGCCAAGGTGGTAGAGATGAGCAATGCCTGGGTGTGAGATCCACTGGTCACAGGGATTCCACGACCAACCTGCATCCCAACCCCAGCTCTCCACGGGTCACACGGCCTCACCCCACTTCCCAGGACGGGGCTCTACTCACCATAGTCTTTCTTGCAGTACTTTTTCATGTTAATCTTCAGCTTCCCTTTGGAGGCCTTACAGTAGGAATCGCAGTCTGCAGGAGGGGCAGAGAGCACAGACAAAAACTAATTAGGCTGGCAATGAATAGGCTGGTGGGCCGGGCGGGAGGCCACCTCCCCAAATACCCAGAGGCCTGCGATACCCATGGGCCAGGCCGAGCGGGGCGGCCATTCAGGGCAGGCCTCGCCTTCTAAAGAGGCCCTTGGGACAAAAGGCCCCCGCCTGACCCCCTCCTCCTCTGGCCTGACGAATCCTTTAGCCGCCTTGGCCTCCATGAGAGTCTCTGGGGGCTCCCGAATCATGCCACCCAGGGCTTCTGAGCACCACACAAATTCCCCCTGTTCTTAAGACGCCACTGGAGCCCTGATTAAAGCCGATAGAGGCCTCATTGTCACCCCGCGCTCTGGGTCTGTGTCAGCCACTGGCTTTCATGGCGCGGAGCCTCTGGCTGGGGTCAGGCCCCAACAAAAGAGGTCACAGAGGAAATTAGCAGCCCATGAAGTATTAGAAAACCCCTTTGGTGTCCACTCCACTGGAGTGTACAAATAAAATGTCCCACGAAGAAGAGTTCAGTTCTAATGGGCCCTACTGCTGAGAGGCAGGGCTGCCGGGCCCGCGTCCGCAGGGTATCACTTCGGGGGCTTCCAGGCCCTGAAACGAGAACCAGGGCCTGCCAGCCATTAGACTCGCTTCTTCTGGCAGAAGACCTTCAACTCTCCCCAAATACAGACTCTGTGGCTGGACCCCATCCCAATTTGTGCTCTCCCAGCCTGACATTTCTTCTCTTTGGACAAGAAGGTGCAATTCTTTCACTAGGTCTGTGACCTCCTGAGCATGGTGGCCCAGGTCATTGCAGAGGCCCAGGAAACTCCCCCTGCCTGATCTGCCCTTGCCACTCAAGAGAGTGGGCTCTCACTCGATTCCTAGAACTGTTCTTTGATGCATGAGAGATGATGTTATTCCCATTCTGCAGACAAGAAAACTGAGGTCAACGTGGCAGAAAGGGATGATTTGTGTGGAAGTACAGAGCAAAGCCAGGGCAGGAAGTCAGGCCTCAGGACATCTGCTCCCAGCCCGTGGCTAAGATCTGCAGAGAATATTCAGAAATCTCCTTAGAGTCAGTCTCTGGCTCCAAAGGAGGCAGTTGTCTCCTCTGAGGTCCCAGGATGCAGTAACTGGTGCCTCAATTAGCTCAGCTACATCCACTGCCTTGGGAACCAGGGTCCTGGCAGCCCCTTCTGTCTCCCAGGCCAGTCTCTTGAGGCCCCAAACTAGGAACCAGTCTCAGGAACTGGAAGAACAGCCCACCTTGCTGCTCCTCTGCAGTCGGAGCCCTTGAACCCCTCTCAGGACACAGGAGGCCACTGTGTCCGTTTTTCCTGTTAACCAGATGGCTGGTGGGTTCCAGGAACTCTTGGGATGCAGGGACTAGGATGTCCAGAGAGTGGCCCTCACTCAACTGTGGCCAATCCCCAGGATGGGGGAGGACAGCAGCCCCAACAAACAAGTCAACAGCACCATCCCCACCACTGTCCACTGCACTTCCAGGTGGGGATCGGCTGTGCTGGGCCACGTCTCTGCCACTCAGGGACAGATGATGCTCCCAGCAGAGGCACGGTGTGGCTGAACGCAGGGCCGTGCACATTCTAGTGGTTCCAGTGAGCTGGCTCGCTCCCTGCTCCCTCCACTTATGGAAGCCAATTGGAATGCAAGTGGTGTCTAGTAATGTCACTGTAGGGACAGCCTCGAATCCATTCGGTGCCTTTTGTGTTATATTTTTTTTGTGAAATTTTTTGTGTTGGCCCCCGTCAGTACTCTCATTTCCGGTTGGGAAGAAAGGCTGACACCCTGCCTCTGTGGCCTGGGCCCAGGGAGACCCACCCCTGCGACAGCCTGGGTGGAAAGGGCGCCTCTGAGCGTGTCCCCTCTTCCAGGTCTGGGGTACGGGGGCTTTGTGGGAGGTTGCAGTGCTCAGCTTAAAATGGAGAAAGCACAGCTCAGAGAGGTTCCAGGGCAGCCTGCCCAAGGGGAGCCCCGCCCCACGAGGCAGAAGGGAGGCAGACGGGGCCCTGGGACAACCTCCCCCTGGACCTTCAGCATCACTGCCCCCAGCCTAGTAACAGCCATTGAAAGCCCTTCTCTTCAGAGCCAAGCGTCCACCTGGGACAGAAATCGTCCTAGGATGTGCAACATCCATCATTGCCTAATTCGCTCGAGCTCCCAGAGCCTATGTGCCAAATCCCAGTCATCGCCACGCACCTCCAGGGCTGCACTGGATCCCGGCGGCAACACAGGGCAGGAACAGGGCCTTGGCGCTGTTCCCGATGCTTTACAAACTCTTCTGGCCCCTTCCAGGCGGGTCCCATTTCACAGAGGAGCATCCAGGTCCAGAGATGTTGGGGACCTGCTTCCCCAGGGTCATGTGCCTCGAGAGGCCATCTGCCTCCAGAGCCTGGGATTCTAACCTTTGGTCTCCCATCCTGGCTATGCATGGAATCATTTGGAAGATTTAAACCACCCTGGTGCCTGATTCTCAGCCCCTAGAGGTTTTGACTTCCTTGGCTCAGGGAATAGCCTGAGTGTCTGGATTTCCAATGCTCTTCGGGCGATTGTGACAGCAGCCAGCATTAGAACCACTCTCTGAATTACCTGCACGGGAAGGGGACAGTCTCTGTACCCACGATGTGCACACAGCACCCGCCTCGGCAGAGGACCCAGAGAGGTGGTTGTGAACTCAGACTCAGAAGATGTCAGTCTCTGAGCATTTGAGCTGTGCTGACCTTTGCTGGGGGCTGGGGTGTCCTTCCTTTCTGTCAATTGCCAGTTCTGGTGACGTCAGGATGCTTGTTGCAAACTGCGCCCTACTCCCTCCAGAGTTGCTGACTCTGATTGAATGGTGAGTTAGGAAAACAAAGACCAAGCTTTCTAGAACTCTGTGTGTAAAGCCCAGGTAAAGAGGCTTGGAAGGAGAGAGAGGCTGAACTGTTCTTTCTCCTTTGGGGAAAGTGAAGAACCTTCCGGAACACAGATGCCGGGGGGGGGGGAAGCTTTTTGGCTGCTTGTGACTCTTCCTTTGGACTGTATTCCAGATAGCTGAGGTCACTGGACAAAGTGGTCCCTGGATAAGGAAAACGTCCCTGTCTTTGCTTCCTTTATCAAAGGCACGCAGAGCCACAGAGATTGCCTCTGAGATGGATAAACCACGGGCTCTAAAAGCCAACTCTGTCTCCCTCCCCAACATGGCATCTACTTGGCAGTCCCCTCGCGGAGCCTCTCCTGGCTTTTGTGCCAAAATAGCTATAAAGACAATGAAAAGATGAAAATTCACACACTAACGCCAAGAACGCAAACTGATAGATGACCCAGTGCCGGGATCTGGGAGCAATCTCTATTAATTAAAGGCAGATGGTGGAGAAAGAAGCAAAAACTATCCAGGTTTTACCTCAGGACTCAGCTCTTTGTCTGATGAACAGAAAGATCCTGGGGCGAGGGAGGAAGATGGCAGATAGAAGGACACTGACCAGAAAACCGAAGGGGCAGGAAGAGGGCGGGGACACAGGGAGTGAGCCCTCCACCAGGGGAGGAAGTCTGAGGAAGCGTAGGGACCAGAAGGATTAGCAGTTGCGGTGGCTTCCGGAACTTATATTTTTAATCAAAATCACTGATGGCAGAGAATCAGAAAGTGAGGAATAAGAAGGGCACTGAGTCTACCCAAGAGAAGCAAATCCAAGTAAAAGGTTGGTAGGAACTGGGAACTGGAGATGGAGCCATGGACCATCCCCTGCCATCCACCTTGGATCCGAGATGGGAACCCAGCCCTCAGGCTAGGACAGGGCTCAACAAAGCTTTTTCTACAAAGGGCCAAACAGTATATATCTGAGTCTTTGAGGGCCACATGCTCTGCATCACAACTATTCAATTGTGTGGCCACAGCTCCAAAACAGCCACCAACAACAGGTGACCAAATACGCAGGACAGACCAAACAATTCTAGAAAGAGAAAGCCACATGAAATAGGAGGAAAGATAAGGTTAAAGACCATATATATTAAATGCATAAGAGAGAGAAGAGTTGGAAAAATAAAAACTAGAGCAAATTATCTCAAATCCCAGTGGGCACAATTAACATCCGCTTTGTAAGCAGCAGAGAAAAATGATACTGTGGCAAACTAATTCAGGGATTTGAGAAGATGGAGAAATTTATAAAATATAGGGGGAAAGGATAAAGACATAGAAACATGGAAGAGGATAAAAATGTAGGAAAGTAGAGAGCGGGTAGGTGACAGGTGGGAACAGCAACAGGGGCCAAATGGAATGGAAGCAGGACTCAAGCAGGCCAGGCCTGGTGGCATCCCTCGATAATCCCAGCTACTGAGGAGACTGAGGCAGGAGGAGCGTCAAGTTCTAGGCCACCCTCAGCAACTTAGAGAGGCCCTGTTGCAAACAATAAAAAGGGCTGGGGATGGGGCTCAGTGGTAAAGCACCTCTGAGTTTAGTTCTCGGTGAGCCACAGGGAGAATCAAAGCTCAAGGAATAGGGTCCAACACCTATATCTTTGCAAAACACTAAAGATGTGGGAAAAAAACTGGAGAGATTCAAAAACAAAGATCTGGGCCAAAGATCACAAAGCAAAATCTATAAAAGGGAAAACTTATGACTCAAAATTTTATACCTAGCTACGCTAGCATAGATGTACTCAGGCCACAGTGAACAAAACACATTCTCAAGTCAGCAAGGGCTCAGAAAATATTCCAATCCTGTGTCTTTTAATTAAAATAAGTATTGAGGATATTTTCCAACCAACTACGAAATGAATAAATAACAAGAGCTAAAAAAGAAGAAAGTCATGATCTAAACATACTGGAGATGAACACCAAAACCAATAAATATAGATATTTCAGACTTGGTTCTAAAACCAAATCCAAATAGCAAAATAATTTTTCAATGTTTGAAAGAGAATAGACTGTCTATAAAACTATAAAAATTTACTTTGAAACTTTAGATCATATTAACAAAAACTAGAAAGTAGAATGAGGTGAGGAATAAAATTTTGTGTCTTGAATAGAATGTAAAAGATACTATTACATGCTTGACTACATAGATTAAATACTGCCTTTGGGGGAAAAAACACTGGAGAACAGAAGAAATAAATTATAGTTAATAGGCCAAGAGATAAACCAGAAAAAAGGAAAATACAAAGACCAACTATGATAAGATCACAGAAAAATTATCTCAAGACAAATCATTGAAAATATCATGGATCCAACTCCTCTACTGAAAAACTAATTTAAAAATATTAAATCACAGGCTGGGGATGTAGCTTAATGATAGAGCACACTCACTCACAAAATTACCCTTTAAGAGGAATATAACTAAAGTGATTTTTTTTAAACGTCTACAATTTATGTTGTGGCAAAATCATAGGAAAAAAGCAAAGGAAAACAATAACAACAAAAAACAAACCAAAAGGGATAAAGTAATATTAGAAAAGGTAGAATTCAAGGCAAACATTTTAAAAATGGACAAAGATGATCACCTAGAAAATAAATTTTGTCTTATGGTTATGGAATAACACCCCTTGAGATACATTAAATAAAAACTGAGGAAAATACAAAAAGAAGCAGACACACACAAGTAGTCAAAGAATGCAAAATTAATTCCAAGAAGCTGAAATTGAACAGGCCACATGTCCTGACCACCATGTAATAAATATTATTTGTTATTAAAGAAGAAAGAATGAAAATATGCAACATATATTCATTTCTAGAAGTTTCAGAATGAGCAAAACAAAGCCCAAAGAAAGTGGGAGGAAATTATTAATCACAGCAGAAGTAGAAATGTCCAGTACTAGACATGGAAAAAAAAAACACCCTCAAAATTAGAAATACATGCAAGATCTGAATCTTTGAAAAGTCCCCAACAAACTTTTTAAAGAAGACCAGACAAAACACTGTCATGTCTAATTATGAATAAAAGAAAGAAAACAGAATACTAGGAAATAACAAGGGAATAACTACGATCTAGAAAACATTCTATGAATTATAAGGCTATTGTATGCAATGGCAGGCTACCATCTTGGAGATCTGAATGAAATACCAATTTTTTTTTTTAAGAGAGAGAATTTTTTAATATTTATTTTTTAGTTTTCAGTGGACACAACATCTTTATTTTATTTTTTATGTGGTGCTGAGGATCGAACCCAGTGCCCCACGCATGCCAGGCGAGCACGCTACTGCTTGAGCCACATCCCCAGCCCTAAATACCAATATTTTAGGAGAACATAAATGACCAAGTTGAACACATAATCTTAGGAAATGTCTGGATTGAACCAGTTTCAGAGGCCATGTGAATGTTTAAAGGACGCATCCACCTTGTGCTACCTGACCTCTTCAGAAACACAGAAAAAGATGGGAGGTCACTAAGATGAACCTCATGAAACTGCCCAAAACTGACCATTTTTCAACTTTAAAAAAGCAGTTCCACGTGGTCCAACCTTAATATAAAAGGAGGCATAATTTAGACACACCAGACCCTGCAGTCCGATTGATCAGCCTCATTTACTAATTAGAGTCCCAACCTTTTATACCTACCAGGTTCCCAACCTCCCCTCTCACCCAGTGCCAGGACCCTACTCAGTGACTGCAACAACCTCCACTCCTACCAGTCTCTCCAGGGAACTGGGTTGAGAGCCCAAGTAAACGCTGGCAGATCTGCAGTGGCCCCTGAGCCACCAGGGTCACCCACCTTCTGCACCCTTCTCCCCTGTAAGAGACAGGGGCCGCCAGGGCTGGACACAGGTGCTGGCTGGCTCCCCACTGGCACAAGCTCTGTCCCAGGGAGGGCCACTGAGACCTGGAGGCGGCCATCTGCCCAGCTCGCAGCAGGCCCATCCTGGCTGGCAGGCATCCGGGCTCCTCCTGGGAGCGGCCCCCCCTCCCTTTCATCCTTCCCACCTGCTCCCCTGACCGACCCACAGACGGGAGCCAAGAGGTGGCCCTGCGGCCCAATCCCCGTGGCCCAGCCCCTCCCACCTCTTCCTCCACCTTAGGGAGTTGGCCCCTCTGATCTGCCTCCTGCGCTCAGGTGCCAAAATCCTGCTGGGCGTACTTGCTGGCCAGCACAAGGCTCATCTCTGAGCATATGGCAGGCAGAGCCCGGCGGCCCATGGTGAGAGCCAGGGGCACCGCATCTGGCACCTCCCCCTGGAGGAGGGCGGGGAACTGGCAAAGGTCTCGCTCGGGCAGCCCTGGCCCTGCTCCTCCGAGCTCTTCTGCCTCTCTGCTTCTGGGCTGTTGGATTTGGGAGCAGGGTCGGGGGGTGTGATGAGGGACCCCCTGGCCATAGTGGTCGGCCTCCTGGGACAGGGGAGCCCAGAGGTGGTGGGTAAAGGATGGGCTCCTGGCTCTCACTAGCCTGGGGGTAAGAGTTCAGGGGGAGAAGGACTGGGGCTCAGAGGGTCCTTCTTCCCACCAGCAGGTGACAAGGCAGGTGGCATCAGTCTGCCCCTAGAGCATGCTCTACCTCTGTCTAACCTGGAGCCACCAAGCTGCCGGGAACCATCTCTTCAGGCAAGACACAGTCCAGCTTTGAGTGTGTCCAGTTCAGACTGCAGCAGGTGTCTGTGAGTCCATGACAGTTGTCACAGGGGAGTCATGGGACAACGGGGTGGCACTCCCCATGACACCAGCTCCTGCAGCTACAGGCAAGGCCCTGCCTCCCAGGTAAGACCACCTTCTTATCACTTTCACCAACGCTTTATCTAAGGGGACAGCCATTCGTCTAGGTGAGCCAGAGCTCAGGCAGCTCTTGAGCCCCTGGCCCCTCTCTCCAAGCCTGGGCCGGTCCCACCCACTCAATCTGTAGCCCACAAGCCCTACGTGAGTCAACAGCAGATGCCCATTTAACTTCAGGCTCAGGGGCAGAAAAGGCAAGTTCTTCCAAAATGAGGCAGCCTCTGGCAATGAACTGGCAGAGGAGCTGGGCAAGAGGGGCTTTGCAAACTGTGGGACAAATGATTAGAAGAAAGCCCCCAAATGTTTACAACATCAAGAGTAAAGGGTTGGTGTCCTCAATATGCAAAGAACTCTTGTGAGTCAATAAGAAAAAGATAAGCTATCTAAACTCAGATGGCAATGAATAGGTCATTCACAGAAGAGGAAATTTAAAAGGGACAGGGAAACAGAAACACGTTCATCTTAAATATCAACAAAACAGACCCTTGGCTAAGGGGAACAGGGCACTTCTGCGTGGCAAACTGGCAAAGGCAAACGTGTAATGTGCATGTAATGTGGTTGGGGCCAAATTAATAGGGTCTCTCCTGAGAGCAGTTGGTATTGTCACAACCCTGAAAACCCTCACGCCATGAAGCAACCCCACTTCTTTATTATCCACTCATTCACTTAACTAGCTGGCTGTGGGAGGCACTAGGCACACCCCGAGACTAATGGAAGTCAGGTGGCACTAGAGCAGAAGGGGACAGGCCAGTCACACAAGTATCATCATACCCACAGAAGAATGATGCTCAGAAGATGAGGACTATGAGCAGAGCACATTGGTAGCAAATAGAAGGACAGTGGAAAGCCATTAAGATACGAAGGCCATTCTTTGGAGCTGATGTTTAGGCTGGCTAGCAGTCAGTCCCGTGAAGTAAAGGGAGGAACATCTGTGTAACCTGGAAGGTTCAAAGGCCCCGGGGTAGGAAAGTGCTGGGCAGATATGAGGAACTCAAAGTGAGTCTGGAATAGCATAAGGCTGTGTGTCTGGCAGCCATTTGAACTAGAAGAATATAATGCACTTTAAAAGTGCTGGTTTTTATATCTTGCTTTGCTGTCCTTAGCCACATTTAAAATATTTTACAACAAAGATACAATTCTCATGGGATTTTTTTTGGGTCGAGGGGAGGTGGGGATTGATCCCAGGGGAGTGATAACACTCAAGTCCTTTTTTTAAAATATTTTTTTAAGAGAGAGAGAATTTTTAATATTTATTTTTTAGTTTTCGGCAGACACAACATCTTTGTTTGTATGTGGTGCTGAGGATCGAACCCGGGCCGCACGCATGCCAGGCGAGCGCGCTACCGCTTGAGCCACATCCCCAGCCCACACCCAAGTCCTTTTTAATTATTTTTTTTTATATTTTATTTTGAGATAGGGCCTCACTAAGTTGCCAACTTGTGATCCTCCGTCTCGGCCTCCACCCCACCACCAGTCGACTTATAGGCATGCACCACGGTGCCCGGCACGATTCTCATGTTCAAAAGAAAAAAGGTACTAAAACTCTTCTGAGGCAAAATGAAATCGGCCAAATCATACATCTGTGTAAAAATGTATCACAACAAATTCTGCCTTCTGTGTACAATCATAGCGCACTCAGTAAATAAATAGAATAGCTCCGTAGAGCAAGTGGATCAGGTACTGGAGGACCAGATGGATCACAGTATGTCACCTGCTCGTATGAATGTGGCATAATGAAGCCCACCGTTATGTATGATTATATGCACCAATTAAAAAAAATCAATAAAAAATATTCCAAAGTGAGTCTTGTCTTCCTAGCGAGGATGGGGACCATTTACTCATGGGGCTGAGGATCCTAGAAAAATCCCACCCGTATTCAACAAGGGGACATCTGTATTCCGAATCACGGGACTTCTGCTGTGGGGAATACTACATCCCAAGACATGGCAGGTGCGCACAGGTACATCCTCTCCCAGCCCCACAAATGGTGATACAAGGGACAAAGAAAAAGCGACAGATTCTAAATGTCCTGTGCCCGTGGGACCTGTGGATGTGTCCGGCGGCAAAGTGACACCATTGCTCTAGCTAGGGTGGCAGAGGAAAGCTCCCCACAGGTAGCACCCAAGTGAGACCCGAACAATGCAAGGGAGATGCGGGGGGGCAGGGATCTCAGGGAAGAGGGTGCCAAGCAAGGAGGGCAGCCTAGGCAAAGGTCCTGAGGCAGAACCCCCTCCTGATATAGTCCAGGATCTGAATGAAGGCTGGGGCACGCTGCACAGAGTGAATAAGAAGACAGACAACTTGCAAAGCCTGCAGGGGCATTGGGGGTGGGGGGCTGGAAAAGTTTGGGCTTCTGTTTTACACGGGAGGCAAAGCCAAAGTCCTCATCTGGCCTGTGTCACTCAGGGCTGCAAGGGACCGGGTCTTTGGTGGCTGAGACTGGCTCTCACTTTCTCACTCGGGGCTGGGCTGCCTAGGGAGCTGCCTCCAACTTGAACGTCATCTCCACTCGGCGCTGCAGGTTCTGAAGGGCCAGTTTCCAGGCTCTCAGAAACGTGCACTGTCCTTGTGCAGAACGGGACTCGTTCTTTCTCGAGGGCGGCAGCTGAGCATTTGGCGGAGCAGTGGGACCCAAGCTCCTCCTGAGCACAGCTCTGCTCCTCGGGCCTGGGGCTCAGCTGGCAGAGCTGGGGCTCAGCTCCCCGAGGGAAGCCCTGCTCTCCCTTCCCGTGCCTTCCCTTGGGTGTGACCAGAGCCGGGTCCCCTTTCTCAGTCCTCTCCCTGCACAGCCACCCCAGGACTCAGGCCAGGACCTGAAAGATCCATTTTCCCTAAATAGCCAGGCCCAGTGGGGTCCACCCAAGACATTCTTCTCCGAAGCCTCCCTGGGGTCACCACGCCACGGTGCCACTTGCAGCCTGAGGATGTAAGAGGACATCCCGAGGGGGGGGGTGCTCCAGGGAAAGCCACATTTTACGTGGTAAAAATAGGGAACCCATAGGCTCCCCTCTGATCTGGGCCTTGAAACATTCTGAGCCACCGTGTCCCCATCTGAGAAATGCAGCAATTAGTGGTGACAGTCAAAACCAGGCTTCCCGTTGGCAGCATTTAAGGACAATGACCACAGGCACAGGGAGGACATGGGAGGTCAGGGCCATCTTCTGGACAGGATGTTTCAGCTTAAGGTGGCCTTAGAGGCACCACCTGGGGGGCAGGGTGAATAACGGTGGAGCAGCAAGAAACATGGGGACAGAAGGGACCCCAGAAGACAAGGAGGAGGGCTCAGTTCTGGCTCAGCACTGGACCTCCACAAACCAGGACAACGAACAAACCAAGAACCTCATTGGTCTGGATGCTAGAGCTCCCCACGCCCCCAAAAAGACTAAGGCCCCTTTCCTGGTGGTGCCACCGGCCCACAGTTAGGCAGGGCTGGGGACAAAGGCTGTAGCAGGCCTGTGGGGAGGACCTCATCTTTGCCTGAGGGCCACAGCATTGGGACATTCACTGTCCTGCATCTCCTCCTCCAGCGCCGTCCTATGTTTGAATCCTGCCATTTTCAGAGTACGTGGAAAGAACAGGACTGGACTCCCTGGGCATGAGGAGAGGCCAGAGAGCACCCCACGGGCCTCTCGCAGGCTGAGCCACACACCTGGCCCTCCAATGCCGTTTCCGTTGGGGTATTCTTGGAACCCATTCCTGGTCACTTCCCTGAGGGGCCATCCTCTGCCCACATGCTCTGGTGGCCATCCTCGAAGTTCTTGGTATCCATCTCATGGCTTAGAATTTTCTATCTGCCTTTTCCCCTGGTAAAGCAGACCCTGGAGTCACACAGGGTGGGTCACCACTGCCCACTTGATGAACCCAAAGGCACACAGACACTGCCCCCTGCAAGAGGCCACCAATAAGGCAAAGCAAAGTCAGTGGGGTGCGTCTGTGTCCGTGAGACACCAAGACAGCCGGCCACAAATACAGGGTCCCCAGAGAAACCTGGTGCTGCGTGTGGGAAATCCTGGGGGGTCAGGGCCAACCTCTCTGACAATGAAGAATTGGTCTGGGGGGGGGGAGAAAGAGGTACCAGGTACCCAAAAAGGGAAGAGGCCATGGCCCTCTGTTGGGATGCAGGGTGACATCTGGGATCAGCAGAGTTAAGCTTTTCTGCAGGTCTCAGCTTGCCGTCTTTGGGGCATGGTGCAATAGTGGGACAGATCCCCTTTTCCTGGACCCCAGGATGCAATCTGTTATCCCAGTGTAATTGATATATCTCAAGTGCTAAGGCAGGAAGGATCTGGCAGGACTGGGGTAGCAGGAAGGCTACCCTCAAGACACCCCAGATGCTGGCTTTACGATTCTAAACAGCTGTGTATCCTTGGGCCTGTTGCTGAACTTCTCTGAAACTTGAATTTCTCATTCACCAAATAGAGTTGAGAGTCTATAATCTTTTAAAATCCCTGTAAGATGAAGCCTGGCATATAATAACCACTAAAAATAAATGTCAGCTATTATCATTTTTAACTCTAATTTAGGAATCAGGAGAGAAATCCAATTTCATTGTATTACCAGTATATCCAAAAAAAAAATTTTTTTTTTAAACACAAAAATATTTCTAACTCAAGTATGTCCTTGGGTCACTGAATAACGACTGATCCATCCTTCCATTCCGTCTTTTAGAGGCTGTGGTTCCTCCAGGGCCACACTTGACACACATTGCAGTTAGTTTGCAATTTATTTGTTTATGGTCCCTCTTCCTCCCCAAAATCAGGAGAGGAAGTCACCCCTGTATCCCCAGGGCCCAAGACGTAGAAGGGGCCCCAGTAAATATTTGTCGAATGAGTCCAATCAAAGCATGCCCGCCGGCTGCCAGCATCGTGTGGCCAGCAAAGTGACCCTCCTCGGCTCTGATTCCTTCCCTCCTTCATCAGAGGGCAGAAGTCACCAGCTCTGGGAAGAAACCCACGTGAAGGAGCCAGACTAGGGGCAACAGCAGCAGAGGGAGGCTGGCGGCGGGATTCTGAAGGGGTGTGGGGAGGGAGGCGATTTTGGAACATGCTGGAAATGCAAAGAGCAAAGTTTGGAGAGCACAGCTCCTTGGCTGGGGCGGAGACTGGGAGCTGATAAATCTTCCCTCTCCGGGGAGGCTGGAAGGGCTCTGGTGTTGGGTTGGACGTTAATAACACAGATCCTAAATCCACTGCCTTATTATGAAAATACATTTGCAGATTTAAAACCCTGGGCCGGATCTGAGGCCAGCTCTTACAGGTGGAGCCAGGAAGATTCAGAGCCCAGGAAGCCCCTGAGGCCGCAGGGCCGGGTTGTCTAGCCCAGAAACCCGTCAGTTTCAGCTCTGTATGTTGGGACCCCCAAAGGGACAGACTGAGAGGGCTGAGCTTCCAAGAGGGGTGAGGAGGGAGCTGGGCTTTTTTTTTTCCCCCCTTGGCTGATGACACAGCTAAGGGTATACCCCATACCCGCTCTCTGCAGGGCTGGGCTCCCGGGTGGGGTGGGGTGGCCAGGGCTCCAAAGACCACGTGATGCAGGGGAGCAACCCCTCTTCTCCCCTTTGAACAAGAGGGTGAAAATGAGTCCCCAGCATGCTCTTTCTTCTTGCTGAACAAGATGGATTGGAAAACAAATTAGCTCAAATAAAGCATGTAATTAGATTAAAGGCTCTTGCCCAGCGCCTTCGGGGGCTGCAGAAAGCCCTCTGGGCAGAGGCAGGAGACCCGGCTGGCAGAACCAGCTCCCGGACATCCAGAATCTGCTCTCAACCCTCAGCTGCCTACCCCTGGGTCTCCCTAGCCAGTTTCAACTCTGCCACGGGGATTACCATGAAGATCGCCCCTGTCTGGCCACCAGCCCAGACCTTGGGGTCACCCCCATTCCCTGCCTGCAGGTGCTGGCTGCCTCAGCCTCAGAGGGCAGCTGTGTCCAATCCACAGGTAGGAACAATTGGAATGTGATGAGTTCCACCTGGACACACTTCCCCGCCGACACTCTCCACCCACCCTCCTCATTTGATCTATACAACTCAGGAGGACACAGCAGAGGAATGACCTGGCCAGTACACATGAGAAAATGCAAGACCGGAATGCTCTGTGTCCAAGGCCACCAGCCAGTGGGGGCACATTCCCTGATACTAGCCACCCTCACTCCAGTCCAGGGCCACCTAGAGGAGCCTCCTTCTCCAAAGACATGAGCACCCAGTGACCACAGAGTCACAACCCTTAACCGGCTCCCATCCCCATGCAGGGGCTGCAGGGGCTGCAGGGTCTCAGGGGACCATTCTCTCAGCTTCCCTGTCCTCAGGAAGAACCTCCACACAGACACCTCCATACCCACCATCCCACACCTGACCCCTTCCCCAAGTGGGGCCTCTTATGATCATAATGGCTCCTGCTACCAGCCAGACCTTTAGGAAGCAAAGCCATGTCTGCAGCCTCACAGAGAAAGCAGGCCAGGTTCAAGGAGTTGCTGGACCCAGGGAAGAAATTCCCCGTCAACATGGCAGATGAGTTCTGGCCCTGAGTGGTGAAGGAGAGCCCAGGCAGGGAGGAGGAGAAAGAGAAAAAGTGTGAAATGTGGGATTTCTAGTTCAAAAGGCTCAGTGATGAGCAACTTAGCAAAAAAGGATAAAAGCGGGTTGCTAGAAGCAGCACGTGGCCCACGATACCCCCCCCCCCCCCGGCCTCCCCCACATGGCAGACATCACTAATCAACCACAGCACCCTAAGACATCCATAAGGGGCTCCCTCCCGGTTGCCCAGTGGATAAGCAGACACATTCCTGCCACCATGATTCATTCTGTCACTTGTCACTGACTGTTGGACTGGACATGGGCCACAGAACTCCCCCTTCAGGAACTGAAAGGGTTCTTTAAGACTGGAGGCAGGCCACACTTGACCCCTGATGCCAGCCTGAGTCTCTCTCAACATGGTCCCTAGGGTGGGTCAGGACTGCCATCAGCTGAGCCTCACTTGAATTCTGTACCTCCCCAAGGAGATACAGGATTACTTGCAATGTAAATGGAATGAAATAGTTGTCATACTTCATTTGGGGTGGAATAGTGACAAGAAAAAAAGGTCTGCATGTGTTCAGTACAGAGGGAATTTTTTTTTTTCCCAAATGGTTTTCATTCGAGGTTGGTTGAATCCATGGAGGTGGATCCTATGGATACGGAGGCCAATGTTATGCATCTAGAGACCGGGAGGAAGAAGGAACTGCTAGAAAACAGAGGGCCAGGCAGCAGCAGCAAACAGAAGCAAATAACTATGAAAACCAGGTGGCTCTGTAAAGAACTCAAAAAATTTAACACCAAAAAGAAAAAAAAAACAAATAATTCAATCAATAAATGGGCCAAGGAACTAAACAGACACTTCACCAACGAATACAACAGATCAACAACATATGAAAAAATTGTTCATCATCTCTAGCAATGAGAGAAATGCAAATCAAAACTACTTTAAGATTTCATCCAACTCCAGTCAGAATGGCAATTATCAAGAATCCAAGCAAAAATAAGTGTTGGTGAGGATATGGGGGGAAAGGCACACTCACACATTGCTGGTGGCACTGCAAATTGGTGCAACCACTGTGGAAAACAGTACGGAGATTCCTCAGAAAACTTGCAATGGAACTACCAATTGACTCAGCTTTCCCATTCCTTGGTTTATATGCAAAGGGCTTAAAATCAGCATACTATAGTGACGCAGCCACATAGATGTAGCAGCTCAATTCATGATAGCTAAACTATGGAACCAATCTAGGTGTCCTTCGATAATTGAATGAATAAAGAGAATGTGATACATATACACAATGGAGTACTACTCAGCCTTAAAGAAGAATGAAATTATGGCATTTGCAGGTAAATGGATGGAACTGGAGACTATCGTGCTAAGTGAAATAAGCCAATCCCAAAAAACTAAAGGCCAAATGTTTTCTCTGAGAAGTGTATGCTGATCCATAGGATGGGGTGGGTGTAGGGAAGAATGAAGGAACTATGGATTGTACAGAGGGGAGTTAAAGGGAGGGGTGGGGCGGTGGGGATGGGAACGACAGTAGAATGAGACAGACATTATTATAGTCTTTGTACATGTATGATTACACTACCGGTGTGACTCAGCACCATGTACAGCCAGAGAAATGAGAAGTTGTTCTCCATTTGTGTACAATGTGTCAAAGTGCATTCTACTGTCATGTGTAACTAATCAGAACAAATTTTTAAAATTAAAAAGAAAAAAAGAAAACCAGATGGAGAATAACTAAGGGCCATTTCAGATAAATGGCAACCATTCGTAAGATGGGTGGATAAGACACAGCACACTTCCTCTCGTGATGAATAAAAACATCCTGAAAGGTGACTTGTGATCAATGTGCGTATGCTTAATGTGGCAAGAAAGTTGGTGATGCATTTGGAAAAGATTTCCATTCCTCAGAATGTTTTTTTTTTTAAACTTCTGTGGCATTTCAATGAATAATGTCACAGGTATTTGGAAACTATGTGTATGGAGTATCACTCATGCCACAATCTCACAACCGTGGCAGAAACTGAAGTCCTCCCCAACCAAACCAGACTCAGTGCTACCTTCTCATATGGAGAACAAGGGTACGATATTCCTGATCCCGTATCTAAGTATCCTGTATCCAAAATGCCTGGGACCAGAAGTGTTATAGATTTCAATTTTTTTTTTCATACTTTGGACTATTTGCATACACATAACGAGATATCCTGGGGAAGAGACGCAAACACGAAGTTCATTTATGCTTCATATACGCTTCACACACATAGTTGGAAGGTAATCTAATTAATATTTTTAGCACATGCCTTTTGACTGTGGCCCTTCCCATGAGAGGGAGGTCAGGTGTGGAATTTTCCACTTGGGGGGACATCAAAAAGTTTTGGATTTGGGAGCCCTTTAGATTTTTTGGATTCTCATGAGTAAGGATGCTCACCCTCTATGGTGTTTGCTTTAGTGAAGTGATAGACTCTCCATGTACTCCAGGGAACCACAGGTCCAAGTGAGTCCCTGTGGAAGGTGATGGCATTCTTCACATACTGGGCAGGATACAGCTATCCTCCTAGTGTCACATGGGGTGCACAGCCTAGAAGTTCCATTCTTGGTACCCATAAGTATCAGCTCCTGTTGGAAACTGCGGGAGAGCAAACCAGGCCCCATTGGGTCCTGGAACCAATCCCTATGGATACTTAGGGACCACTGTATTGTCCTCACGCAGAGCCCTCTGGTCTCACATGCCTCCTCCCATAGAAGTGAGGCTTTCTGATAGCCCTGAGGTCCACACCACCCACTCCATGCCCTTCCTTGAGATGACATGCTCACCCAGACCTTCAATCACAGAACAAATTCAAAACCATCACCCAGAGATGAGCTATGCAAACCAAGGAGAGAACAGATGGGCATCTTTCTGCCTAAGGATGAGATACCGGCTAGACAAGGGGTATTAGGTTGGAGGAGATGAGGAGAGGTGGTACTCTCCTCTAGAAAAATACGTCTGCATCAGAACCAGAGAGAAACACCTGCCAGCAGCCTCCCAACACCTTTTCAAGAGACAAATCTGGCCTCATAAGATGAGCCTTCTAGATTTTTTTTGCTTGAGGACCCCAAATGTCCAGCCATGGCGCTGATTTGAAGTACAGTCAGCGCTCTGTACCCATGAGTTCTTCATCCATTAGACAAAGATCAAAAGTATGCCAGAAAAAAATCACATGTGTAATGAACGTGTGCAGACTTTTAAAAATCACCATTCCCTAAACAATATGGTGTAAAAAATCATGTCCACAGCATTTACATCATATTAGGTATAAGTAATCTAGAGATGAGTTAAAATATATGGAAGGATGTGTAGAGGTTACATGCAGATACTATGCCATTTTATATAAGGGACCCGAGTACCTGCATATTTCGGTGTTCTGGGGTGAGGGTCCTAGAACTTATCCCTTATGGATACTTGGGGACCATTGTATTGTCCTCTCTTATCTGCCACCTGTGCCCTTAGGAAACACCAGCCCAACTGGAGGGGCAATGAGCCATCTTAGACTTGGGGCTTCATTCATTAGGCCACAAAAGACCCAGCAGATCCAACACTGGCCAGGCACAAAAGTCAAGGCCAGCATCCACTGACATGGCTGGACCTGATGAACAGTGAACACCTTGAATGAGAATCATCTACCGAACTCATGTGTCCCTCTCACGTAGTGCACTAGGAGTCCAGGAAGGCCAATCTCGTGCCTCCTACCCAATTCGATCCTCGAATCCCAGCCCCAGCACTACGTGGATGTGTGATCGCGGAACAAACGTGAGGACGACAAACTGACAGATAACACAAAGCTTCTGATCCGAAATCCCAAGGCATTCTGGGAGTGGGCAGGCAAAGTTATGAGAAGCCACTCCGGAGCCTGGCTGAATAAGAAATCCCCCATTTTCAGCCTGTAGCCCAGATAAGGCCAAGGGAAGGATTTAGAGAGCACAGGATCCGTATTGCCTAAGCCCTTCCAAATTGCAGAAAAGACTGCACCTGCCTTCATCCGTCTGCGGCTGCTAATCCGCTGTAACAGCTCCATGCCCCCCATTCTATCTCCCCCTCGGCGGGCAGAGTTATCCTGTGCATTCGCCTTTAATAAGCTAAGCCATTCTGGCACCGTATTCACTGGTATCTGCTCCCACCGGGCCCGCCCCACGGGGTCTCCTTGTCAGCTCTCCCAGTGAACAGGGGATTTTGTGTTCAGCAGGGAAAACAAAGCTGTCCCAATAGGGATCCAGTTGGCTCTCTCTACGCTCCTCCAGGGAGAGCCAGCAGTGGACACGAACTGCAGTTGCTGTCAACACGAAAGGGGGATTCAGATGAGCTAAGCTGGGGCTCCCTGGGAAGGTCATGAAAGAGAGGGACACTTGCAGTCCTGTCGCGTCCACCCGGCTGGTTGGCTGGCTGGTTAGCTCGGCTGGTTAAGCCAGAGCCCGTAAAGGACATGCTTGGAACCCAGGGGCTGCCCTGGCTTAGTCTGCCTACACCCCAAACCGCAGTCGCTACTGGGTAGAAAGCACTCTCTTGGGCCAAGATGAGGCTAAACTGCTTCCTACAGAGGAAAAAAGGCCCTTAAGATTCACCCTCACATTCTGATGTCAATTACTGTAGCCCTGGTGACAGGTGGCCAGAGATGAGTCCCAGATTGGAAGAGTGATCCAAAAACATCTCTGGGGAAGACTGCTTTCATGTTCCTTCTGAGCATATGAACTACATTTCCCAGTCATCCCTTGGAGTAGTGTGGTCACATGGCCGAGTTCTGGCCAATGAGATGTGGGTATAAGTGAGACCCCACATTTTGAGGCCTAGCACATAAAAATCTCCCCAAACCCTCCCAGCAATGATGCTAAGGCCCCAGATGGCACAGCCAAGTGACAGAAGGAGCGTGGGGCCCTCGATCCACCTGTGGGAAGGAGGCCATCCAATGAGGAAACCTGTGATGGCTGTTGTATCAGCAAGAAATAACTGACCACCAGGAATGTTTGTTTCAACACAGCCTGACTGATCCACGCAGGGTTGTGAAATTCACAACATGAAGTGAATTAGAACAGCAGGCAGTTTTTTGTGATAGAATAGAGACAGAGATGAGTAGGAAGGACTGTCACTACAGAGTGGTCAGCTAAATGTGGGAAGGGGGACATGGGGACCCAAAGAGTAACCGGCAGGTCTTTCTTCAGTGTGGAACGGCAGAAAGGGAGAGGGGATGGAAAAAAACCACTGGTGCCAATAAAACTTTCCATCAAATTATCTGCCATGTAAAGTTGTTCTTGGGTATGAGAGGGGAACTGGTTCCAGGACCCCCCACAAACGTCAAAATCCTTGGATGCTCAAGTCCCTTATATAAAACAGCACGGTGTTCACATATAACTTAGGCACATCCTCCAAGTACTTTAAATCATCTCTAGGTTACTTATAATATCTAACCCAACGGAAATGGAATGCACATAATTGTTATACTGCATTGTTTGGGGAATAACAACAACAACAACAAAAAGTCTGTGCACGTAAAGTACAGATACTTTTAAAAAAAAATTACATTTGATCTATGGTTGCTTGAATCCATGCAAGCAGAACCCACGGGGACAGAGAGCCAACTGTCTAGCAGATGTGCTGGGTGTCCTGCCCAGACCCTTTACTGGCCCAGCGCCCCAATCCCCAGCTGCTGCAGGGCCAGGGCACATTTGCAGTCTTCTCTGAAGGCTTGCCTTTGACTGATGGACACTGCTTTGCTTGCAGGTATCTGGGAGGTTAAAAATGTCCCTCCCCAGGAGACAGTCCATAGCTAATGGTCAACAGATGTGGGTGAGTAGAATGGGCTGGTTCTTTTGCCTTTAAGCAGAACAACTTTTTTGTTTTGTTTTTGGTACCAGGAATTGAACACAGGGGCACTCAACCTCTGACCCACATCCCCAGTCCTATTTTGTATTTTATTTAGAGATGGGGGACCCACTGAGTTGCTTAGTGCTTTGCCATTGCTGAGGCTGGCTTTGAACTCACCATTCTCCTGCCTCAGCCTCCCAAGTTGCTGGGATGACAGGCATGTGTCACGGCGCCTAGAAAGCAGAACAACTTTGGCATGAATACCTCTCCAGAGCCCCTGTGGGATTAGGGCCGAGTCTATGTGTTTTCCCAGCTTCTTCCCTGCCTGATCCTGCTTCTCCCCCTTCCTGGTTGCTCTGAGAACACCTCTTCAATAAATCACCTGCCCAGGAATCCCTGTCCTAGGCCCCTTGAGGTTCTAGGAAATCCAACCCAAGACACCAGGGTCCCTGATAGCCCTAATGAATGGCTGACCTTCTACTTCTTCATCCACAGCACCATAAACTGGCCAAAACTAGGAAGGAGGGCAGGAATGAAGTCCAGGCTCAGGGTGATCCTGAACTATCAGGCCCCCAAAGGATCCTGCCATCCCAGAGGGTTTGTCTTGTGAAGATGGAGGCTCCTATGAAGGCGTCAAGGACTGAAGATAGATTTCAGATGCTGATGTGAGACTTCCCAACCCTGGGGCTGAAGGAGGTGGTCTCCCGGGACAGCAGGAATGCTTGGCCAGAGAAATTAGGGCTGAGCCCCACAGGAGAAGGAAAGTGCCAAGTTAAAGCCTAGCTCAGCTTGGGCCTAAGAAAATCTGTGTGTGTGTGTGTGTGTGTGTGTGTGTGTGTGAGAGAGAGAGAGAGAGAGAGAGAGAGACACATTAAGGATTGAACCCAGGGACCCTCTACCTCTGAGTTCCATCCCCACCCCTGTTTTGAGACAGAGTCACTAAATTGCTCAGTCTGGCCTCAAACTTGTGATCCTCCTGCCTTGGCCTCCCGAGTTACTGGAATTATAGGCATGCGCTATTACATCCAGCAGGCCTGAAGAAAATCTTGAAGCAGTTTTCTCTAAAGCCCATTGCTCAAACATTCTTCAAATTTTTCATTTCCCTTCAGTGGGACAAATCTTTTCAAGCTTCCATGTCTGATTTCTTTCCTGCTTAAAAAAAAAAAAATGGTTTGCTTGAGGCACCATGTGAAAGTGGGAACCCCACTTCTTCATCTGACCTAGAGCAAGTCACTGATCTCTCAACCTCAGTCTCCTCATCTGTTACATGTGGAGTCCGGGTTGGATTCCTTATCTCCCTATGTTCCTCCTGGTATCAAGATCCAGAATTCCAACTCCCCAGAGGCCTTTTGGACAATACTGCGCTTCAGAATATTTAACAATCGGCTCTCTGTGGGAGGAAAAATCAGCCGTGACTTGTACTATTTGCCAATTTCCAAGGTGTAAATAATCCCACCATGGCCACGTTTAAACCATCCGTGTGACACCCAAACTCAGAGTTGGAGGAAATGTACATCATCAGCTCTGGAGAGCCAGCGTGAGCAGGCACATACTGGCCCCACAACATCCCCGATTCTCAGTAACCTCTTGGGCAAGAGAAGTTCATTTTAGACCCCGGATCATTTCTGATCTCTGCAAACGAAAGGTTTTCACCTTCCTGGATCCCACAGTACGCTTTACTCTTAAGCAGAGATCACAAAACACTACAGATGACACTTGCCACAATCTTCCCTAGGGAGATGCTGGCATCTCAGAGGATGGAACCGGAGGGGGTGGTACCCAGTGTCCTCCTGAGATGCCAAGCACGGGGTTCCAGCTGAGTCAGGCTCAAGGAAGAGGCAGGGGACTTGCTGATATGGTCACACTCTGAGCTCTGGAAGCCAAGGGGGAGAGCAGCAGAAAGGACTATCTTGCTCAACAGGCAGTGGGGTGGGGGATGGTCTGAACATCACCCGGCCAGGGAGGAGGCAGCTAGTGACCTCCTGGCCTCCTAACTGTGAAGGTCTGGGTGCACCCAGGTAAGGCCCCCAGATACTGGGCAAATCAGGCTCCTGATCTGGGCACCCTCCCTGGTCTGACTGTCCCACAGTCCCAACGCAGCTCTGAAAGAGCCCCATAGGCCACTCCCCCGACACTGAGCCTAAGAGCACAAGGCTCGCTCTGCCCACCAGGGCCGGCCCAGCTGCTGACGACAGATTGAGGGAGATGACAGAGCAGGATCCAGGTGATCCACAGTCGGCCTCTAACAAGGCCCCCAGATTTTGAGCTGGGAGGGGATGGATGGGTCATTCAGCCCACCTTCTTCCCTTCACTGAGAGCTGTGGGCAGCTTGCAGGACACCCACACTGGGAAGGGTGAAGCCCCCAGACACCAGGAGCCTAAGAATGGATTGATGGTCCCAGCTGTTTTATTACTATCAAGTCTGGGTGGTTGGGGATCTGGTGGGTGATTTCATCAAAGGGCCCACGATGGGTGCTGCCCACCCTAGGTGCTTCTCACCTTGGTTTGGGGGCTGCTGAGGTTCTATGGGGCAGACCCAGGACTCTAGAAAAAACCCAGGGTTTTGAGGCAGCGTTCTGGGCAGGGGCCACCCAGGGGACAACTCGGTATCCACCCCTGCCTCAGCCGGCTCTGCAGCCTGCACACTCCGCCCCCACCCAGCCTCTGCCAGCATGACAACTGTGTGACATGGAGGAGGGGTGCTGGGCTCTCCCATCTCTCTCCCTGACACCTGTCACTTGTCCCATCAGCCACCCCTGTTGAGTCCCCAGTGGGAAGAGTTTCCCCAAAGGGCTAAATATTCCGCCCCCACTGGCCCCTCTGGCCCTCAGCTCATCCCTTTATCCTGCTCCACTCTGCAAAGGCCCAGAGACAAGCAGCACAATGACGTCCTGAAACCCACAATGCAAGGGCTTCCTTTGTGCTCCTCGGGGTGACGAGGCCCCTGGCAGTGGGGTGGGGAGGTGGGGCTCTCTCCTGGCCCTGGGCCTGACCTCTGCCCCCACCCTTTGTGCAGGTCCCCAAAAAGGGGAGAGAGGGGAAGGGGGAGGGGAAGAAGAGGCCAGGGGAAGCCAGAGAAAAGGAAGGTGGCAGAAGAGACAGGGAGAGCCCACAAGGGCAGAGAAAGCAGAATCAGAGACGAAGGATCTAGAAAGATAGGAAGAAAGAAGGTGCTAGAAAGGAGTCATTCAGGCTGCCTAGAAGCAACTGAACCATCTTAAATTGATTGCTGTTTTTAGGTTCCCACTGGTCACATGTACCAGAGAGTCCACTCAGTTCAACCGAATACCTATGGAATCAGTCTGGTCTCAAGTGAGCAGGTCCCACTGTTTGGAAGAGCCCTGTGTCTCGTGGTTCCATCTCTGGTCTCCCTTCCTGGAGGAGGGTTTTGGACAGCTGAGTTCATGTCAGGACATCTAGGTTTAACCCAGTGGTTTTATAATCAGGGGCTGTCTGTCCCCAGGGGACATTTGGTTATCAGAGCTCCCCAGAGGGCAGGGTGCTACTCAACACGCAACAGTGTGCAGGACAGCCCTACCCCAAAGGATCCTTCAGCCTTGACACCAATAGCGCTGAGGTCGAGAAACCAAGGTTTAACCTTGGGGTAGAAGATTGCAGGTGATGCTCCAATATGTAGCGAGTCTAGGTGGGAGGTCCTGGGCTCAGTCCCCAGCACCCAAAAAAAGAAAACCTTGGTTTAAATACCTTAAATAACTGCCCAGCTTCCATACCCTCCATCCCCACCAAGGAAACTTAAAAGGATCCCTGAGTGAAGCCAGGCATGATGGCGTGTGCCTGAAATCCAAATGACTTGGGAGGCTGAACCAGGAGGATTGCAAGTTCAAGGCCAGTCTTAGCAACTAAGTGAAGCCCTA
Source organism: Marmota marmota marmota (assembly GCF_001458135.2). NCBI lineage: Eukaryota > Metazoa > Chordata > Mammalia > Rodentia > Sciuridae > Marmota > Marmota marmota. The sequence continues at coordinate 2,287,211 of NW_025999896.1, read as the reverse complement.
AGCCACTAGCAAGACTCTATCGCAAAAAATAAAAAGGACTGGGGATGGAGGTCGGTGATAAAGCATCCCTGGGTTCAATCCCCAGCAACCCCCCCCCCCCCCCCCC
>NW_025999896.1:2213668-2287086 GCF_001458135.2 Marmota marmota marmota | reverse complement strand
CCCCCAAAACACAGAAAATAAAAAAGCTGGTTCCTGACTGCACTTCTTGGTCCCCTTTGTTGGAGGGTCCTCTTCCTCAGGGATTCTCCCCTGATGAAAGCTCAGAGCTCATATCCTATAAACCACAAGGTGGGACATGGCACTACCTCTTCCTTTAAGGGCATCTGAGGTTAATGATAACAGCGGGGACCACGTGAGCAGCTCTTTTCATTCTTACATCCTATATCACATTTACTGTATCTGCAAAAGCAGCCCAGGATGGGGATCCCTTTTGCATTTCTAAATATAATGATTTTGTATATCACGTCATTACAGAATATTTTAATAATGAAGCCACTGAGCACCCCAGCTATAAAAGACGTGTGAGGAACAATCAAGAAATTTTTGACTATCGGTACTAGGTGATATTAAAGAATTTCTTGTTCATTTGGTGAGGCGAGATAATCATATCGAGAAGATATTCTTACTTTTCAGTGCATTCTGAAATATTTAGGGGTGATCCTCACCCCTAATATTGTGGCTCAGTGGTAGAGTGCTCACCTGGGGTTGTGGCTCAGTGGTAGAGTGCTCACCTAGCACGCATGAAGCACTGGGTTCGATCCTCAGCACCACATAAATGTAAAATAAAGATATTGTGCCTACCTAAAACTAGAAAATAAATATTTAAAAAAAAATATTTAGGGGTGAAATGCCATCATATCTAAACTCTTCTTTTTCAGTTTTATCTTTTGCAGTACTGGGGATTGAACCCAGGGCTGTTCTACCACCAAGCTATATCCCCTGTGTTTTTTTTAAATTTTGAGATAAGTTCTCCCTAAGTTGCTGAGGCTGGCCTCCAACTTGCAATCCTCCTGCCATAGTCACTCCCAAGTTGCTGGGATTATAGGCATGTGCTTGAACTCTTCTTCAGAAGAATTTCAGCAGGGCAGGGGATGTAGGGCAGGGGATGCCTAGCACATATGAGGTTCTGGGTGAATCCCTAGCATCACCATCTCAAAACAAAGTTAAATTTAAATTTTTGTTAATTAAAATATCAGCAAGGTGATACCTTTGAAGCAAATAAAGTCAAGGTGAGGAGCATGGGGTCATTCCCCACTTTTGCTGAGATTTTTTTCATGACAAAAAGCTTCATAGAGTTAAATCCCACATGAATCCAGAACACACTAATTTCTAGTAAAACTCAAAATTGGGGATAACTTTCATTTTAGGTTTAAATGTTACCATGGAAAAAGAAGCAGGCCAACCAAAAGTTAAACTTGACCCCTTAGGAACGCTTGCTGGCTTAAAGATATGTACGTAACCTTCTAAATCCTCAGCTGCATCCATGTCATGTAACGAGTAACTGGTAAATGAGCCGGTCCATCTGTAAGTGCTGCAGCATCTCTCAATACTTTTGGAGAGAACACACGAATTTTATCCAGTAAATACACACGGGTTGGCACTATTAGCACTGGGGTGGGTCGTTCCTCGTTGTTGGGGCCATTCCGCACAATGTAGGACATTTGGCAACATTACTGTCCTCTACCCACTAGATGCCAGCGTGCGGCACCCTCCCCCCAAGTTGTGACAACTGAAAATATCTCCAGACAGTGCCAAATGTACCTCGGGGGAAGAGAACAGTCCCTGGTTGAGAACCACTGAAATTTATGAACATAATGAAACAATTTAATTGAAGTGCCCCGTAAACCAGTCTTTTCACCAATCAAAGTCAACTCTCCATGTGTCCTCTGCTTTCTGTTTTTGTCACTTGGTAATACACTGTATCTTTCCATTTAAAAATCCTACAACATAATTACCTGGCTATGCCGTTGTTAATTCCAACTCTACTGAAAGACGTGGAAGTCACTTCCCTCTTTGGATAGTATAAACGATGCTGTAATAATCATCTTTGCAGCTAAATCTTGCACACATCACTATTTCCTTAGGCTAAATTTCTAGAAGTGAACGGATGGGTCACAAATACCTTTGGATACACAGTGCCAAATCATCTTTCATAAAAGTGATACAAATTACCCTCCTATTGCCAGACTCTGGTGTTTCCCCAACCCTTTTCAACATGGAAAACACTTTATTCTTTTATAAATAGTGTCAATCTAGTAAGTTTTGAGGATGGACTCTCTTTTCATGATTACTAGTAAGTGTAACACTTCATATTCTTAACTGCTATTAGTATAAATTCTCTGAATTCCTAGTTTACTTCCTCAGCCAATTCTCTACTAGGATCTTTATTTCTTGTTGAATTGTAAAAGCTTTTTATTTATTGAGGACTTGAATTCTTTTATTTTAAATACTTTTTGTAGTTGTAGATGAACAGAATGCCTTTATTTTATTTATTTTTATGTGGTGCTGAGGATCGAACCCAGTGCCTCATGCATGCTAGGTGAGCACTCTACCATGAGCCACAACCCTAACCCTCACCCCTAAATATTTCAGAATACACTGAAAAGCAAGAAGTGCCTCACGCATGCAAGTCAAGAACTCTGCCACTGAGCTACAGCCCCAGCCCGAGGACTTGAATCTTTGATGCCACTGTCACAAATGTTTTTTCCTCAGCTTTTAGTTTGCCTTTTACTCTGCTTGGAAAGATTTTTGGAGTATGGAAGTTTTTCATTTAAATCTACTCAAACTCTTTCCCTTTAGAATTTCTGGCTTCTGTATCATGTCTGGAGAGCTTTCACATGATATTCATGTGGTTTTTTTTCTAGAACTTTTAGAATTCATGAAAGATCAATAAATCTTAAATCCATCGGTGGTATGCAGCGTGAAGTAGAAATCTGATTTTGTTATGTCTTCTGGCCAGGCTTCCTAGAAGCACTTATGGAATAATTCATCCTTTCCCTCATTGATTAGCAACCACAGATTTACCATATCCTAAGTTCTTCTGTTTACCTTTGAGTCTGTTTCTAGACTTTGGACTCAGTGTTGGTGATCTCTATTCCTATGCCAGTACCACACTAATTTAAATATCCTGTTGACCATATTTTAAAATATCTGGAAAGGCGAATCACTCTTCATTAGTCACCTTCCAAAAAATAATTCTTGGCTATTCTTACCCCTTTCTTTTTCTAGCCAGCCTGTAGGACCATCTCCTATCCAACTGGGATATTGACCAGAATTATGCTAAATTTGTGGATTATTTTTGGGAGAACTAACATTTTGACAGCTTTGAGTCTGGCCTTCCCCAGGACATGGCAAGACGATCCCCCCCCCCCCTTTTTTTTCCCCTGTCTTTGGCATCCCTTGGAAAAATCTTGTGCTTTGTTTATATACATCCTGTGCTTTTTTTGCTTGGTTTCTGTTTGCTATTTTTATTGCTATTCTAATGAAATTGTTCCATTATCATGAAAATGGAAACTGAGTACTCACTTTGGGGCCAGACCTCTCCCGTGTGCATTTCACTCCAGGACACCTTGGCGTAACTCTTCTCATTGCTAAGATATAAAGAAGTCACCAACCTTTGCCCATTCACTTTGGAATGGCCTCCCTGCAGAATTCTCGTTGGTTCTAACTATTTTCAGCTGACTCTCTGCCAGCACCTGTGTTTCCCATGCCCGCTCATTTTCTGGTATTAACTGATTCATCTGCCCTGTCACTCCAGCTGCCTTGTGACCAGAGAGAGAGCGCTTTGCCAAGCATTCTCCCAATTCCCAGAACCCACCACGGCAGCCTCACCTACCGATCACTCATGCTCATAAGAGGCCCTGGGCTGGAACTTGCAAAAACAGCTGCTTTGAACCAACCCTGTCTCCTCTTAGCTTCGGATCCCTCCCACCTCCAGCTGACACACGTTTGCAAGAAGAATAAACTGACCCTAAGTTGACCAAACAACATAACTTCTGAGAATCAGGATGGCCAGGGTGGTCAATTCTACTCAGATCCCAAAGCCAGGTGACCTTGGCCAGAATCTCAGAGATGCTTATTAGACTCCTGTGTCTCAATTTCTTCCTACATAATGATGGAACCCACCTCATACAGGTGGATGATTAAATGATATTAAGCATTCCTACCACTGAGTTTGCTTCATCCAGTCATTTCATATAAATGGAATCAAGCAACATGAAGCCGTGTGACTGACTTCATTTAGCATGACGTTTTCGAGGTTCATCCGTGTTGTGGCATGTATCAATACTCAATTCCTTTTTATGGCTAACGTTCAATTTTATGGCTCTGCCACATTTTGTTTATCCATTCACCCACACGATCAACATTCAGGCCATTTCTGCTTCTTGGTTCTCATCAAGTTCAAAGCCTGACCTGATTTCTAGCCCTTAACTCTCTGCTTGTTCTGAAACTCACAGCTGGAGGGCTAAGCAGAGGCCCCCCCAAGCAGTTCCCTGGGTTCCCGCCTGCCTCGGGCAGCTCAGCCTCCCGTTTCCCAAGGTCTTCATCAAGCTGACTCTCCACACCTGACCTCAGGTCAACAACTCCCACCCAAATCCCACCTTCCTGGATGGAGGAGCCGGCAGAAAGGGTACCAGCCTGGCTCAACCCACCCTGACGCTGGCTGGTGTTTGCACTTTTTTGGGAGAACTAACATTTTGACAACTTTGAGTGTGGCCTTTTTTAGTTTGGGATAGGGCCTCACTATAAAGCCACTTTTTATGTGGCTTTGTTCTTCTCTGAGCACTCCCAACAGGCCACCACTGATTCAAAGAGATCATTTGCAGTATCTCACCTCACCCAACACCCAGCGACATCCTGCCCCTTTCACAGAGGAGAACTGGGCTCGGGCTCCCCACTTTAGTAACTCTTCCTCCTCCTGTCCTGCCCACCAACACCTCAGCGTCATTCAAGGGTTCATGCGTATGTCCCCACAGTCACACACCCCCCCCATTCCCTAGCTGAACAAAGGCCTAAAACAGAACAGCCCACACTGACCCAGGTTGCAAGTTTTATATACACTCATTTTTTTTCTCAATGTAAAAAGGGAAATGCTAAGAGGCCACCAGATGTGACATCTGAGGTCACCCCAGTGCACACCTGCCAGCACTGAGCACAGAGCTTCTCCCATAGGTTCTCCTGTAGGCCCTCAGTTCTGGAGTGCTTCCTCGAAGTTCCCCTGATGAGTGGCACACCGCTGCCCAGGCTTGGGGCCACTGGAGCAATTAGCCAAAGGCCCAAGTAGAGCCCCAAACGAGGTAGGGACAGCGAGAAGTCAGCTGGGGGCAGGAGGCCAGGCCCCCACTGAAAGGTGGGGGAAGCGCAGGAGCTGGACAGCTAGCTCCCCACGCCTGGCTCTACCTCCCACTCAAAGGCTGCCCTTCCTTCCTCGGGTTTTCTTTATTCCATTTCCGGGAAAGGCCCGGGCGAGGGTGGGGTGGCGTCAGCTCACGTGGGTCCTGCGTGCCCATCCTGCACATCTCCGCCCAGCTCGGCCTTCAGTGACTTCACCTGGAGCAGCCAGAAAGTGGCCACCAGCAGAACGTTTTTACCGAGGAAGGCACACCTGTTACCAATCAGCCCACGTGTGGCACATTTGCCTGGCCCCCCGCCCGCTGCAAGGGATCGTGGGCCAAGTTGATTGTCAGAGGTGGAAGGGGAAGCAGCATTTGGTTCTGCAAACTGAAAGAATCTGGCAGGAGAAGAGGGTCATTCCCAGCATGGAGAGCCAGGCCTCAAGGGCCCCGGGAGCCCTGGGTCCCACCCTGCATTCTTCAAGGGAGGCAGAGGGTCCAAGTCCTCAGAGCCAGGGGAGGATCGACCCAGATCTGCTGGCTCCAGACCAGTGCTCCTCCCACTGAACCAAGTGGCCTCCACAAGGACAATTTGAAATTCAAGAACTTCCCTTGAGTTGATGGAGGGCTAGGGGTCCCTCTTGGAGCCATGGTGTTGGGGTCTCTACAACCAATAAGTAGGTGTGTGCCAGGGGGAGCCTTGGACACAACACCCTTTATGAGTGGGGGTCCGTCCCTCCCTTCTGGCATCCTCAGCCTCAGGCCTCCCACAGCACTGTGTCCCTCACCGCCCTGCCCATGGCGGCTCACCTGCTAGCTCAGGGGGCAGGTAAAGAACATTCCCTGAGCAAGCTGGCCCTTTGGCAGGGGGAGGGGGGTTCAGGGTGAGGTTATGTCCATCAGCTTTTAGAACAAATTCTTGGCTTATTAATTCTCTCTTCTATTACACAGACAAAAGTAAATAAGCCTTTCTCAGGCAGCCTCTCCCGGGGGCCTTCCTTCCCTGCTCAGACAGAGCAAGAGCCGACAGGTTTGGAAGCACTGAGCTCCCAGGCCCCGCTTCCCAGGAGGCCTTCTTGGCCTCCAGCCCGAAGTATCTGGGCTCACTGGGACAAGGCTGGACCAGCTTTTCTGCATAGGAGGACCCACAGGCCAGCATTTGGGTCCTGGGGTTGGCTCATGCTCTCCCAGGGCAGGTCAGCAAAGGTCAAGCCAAAGCTCCAAGCTCCAAACATGTTCTTCCCTGCTCCTTTTAGAGGAATGTTTATTTACTGCTTGCTTCAGTTAAAATCATATTGATAAACCTTCAGAAAGAACAAAAGCAATGAACAGTCACAAAATCAAAAGAAGTCAGAAGCTGGGTGTGGCGGCACACACCTATAATCCCAGCAACTCAGGAGGCTGAGGCAGGAGGATTGCAAATTCCACGCCAGCTGGGAAACTTAGCAAGGCCCTGCCTCAAAATAAAATAGAAGGGCTGGGGATGTAGCTCAGTGATAAAACACCCCTGGGTTCAACCCACCCATCTAAAAATAAAAGTCAGAAAAATTGAATAACCAACAGAGAACTGTTATGGAAGACATTCTCAAGAGGATTCTACTGATGTTTAGAAGTGCTGTTCACAGCCAGGTATCGGGGCACACACTGGTAATCTCAGGGACTCAGGAGGTTGAGGCAGGAGGATTGCAAATTGGAGGCCAGCCTGGGCAACTTAGTGAGGTCCTATCCCAAAATAAAAAGGCCTGAGGATTTGGCTCAGTCGTGGAGTGCCTGCCTAGCCTGCATAAGGCTCTGGGTTTAATCTCCAGCCCTTCCCTACCCCGCCAGGAATCTCACAGAACTGAGAACCTTGGATACCAGCTTTTATCTCTGTGCTACACCCAGACTTTATACCATTTCTAACAGCCTGTGTGGACATCTCAGGAGATATTTTTCCTCCTTCCCCTCACCTATCTCATTTTCCCATTTCTGATTTGGAAGAAAAAGCTGAGAATTGCTGCAAAAAACTCTAAGAAGTCAAATTTTAAGGTCTGGGAAAATGGGAGGAGACAGAGAGATCATTCAGATCTGTCCTGCCCTGGGGTGAGCTGTGGACACAGCCCCTTCATGGCCCCCACAGCCCAAGAGCTTGTCCATGTTGAGTCTCACTCAGATACATCACTCTCACTTATGATTGGCCAAATGATTGCCAAGTCATGGTGGTATCAAGAATCAAGATTCTGGGGCTGGAGATGTGGCTCAGTGGTTGAGCATTTGCCTGGCAACTGTGAGACCCGGTGTTCAATCCCCAGCACCGCAAAAAATAAAATAAAATAAAATAAAAATTCATTTAAGATAACAACATGGGTATGCAAGTTCCCCCACACCTTCTTGTAGTCCTATCTAATGAAAGGTTCCCAGGGGTATCCTTGCTGGGGACTCTTCCCCTCCACCTCCAAGTATACCAGTGCAGAGAAGCTGTGGTGACCGAGGACCAGGACTCTGGTCCCACGTACTGAAGGGCCTTATGTGTGCCCAAAGCCAGGGCTGAAATACCTTTCTTGTGCCACAGAACCCTGTGGATCCTATCTCAGAGTAGTATTTTTTCCATGCTAAAGTAAAATACAGAGAGTTGCGACTTAGTGACCGTTCAGCTTAACAATTTTCAACTTTATGATGGTGCAAAAGTAATGTGTATTCATAGAAACCACACTTTGGATTTTAAATTTGGATCTTTTCCAGGACTACACCATCAGACCCTTGTGACACTGGGCTGCAGCAGTGAGCTCCCTGTCAGCCTCCCGTCTTCAGGGGAGACGAACGCTCCACAGCAGGTTCTGTGGCTGAGCTACGTGTTCACCGGGTTAAGAGGATTTGGTGCATTTTTAACTTACGATGTTTTCAACTTCCAATGGGGTTTTCATGACATAATCCCATCCTGCATCAGGAAACGTCCGTACATAGGAAACTGACATCACTGAGTACAGCTGCCCAGATACCTTAAAAAACCCCAATCCAAGGTACAGGTACATTATGCACATCTAGGTTTGGGTCTAGTCACTTCTGTAATTTGGAAGCAATCACGCACACACAGACAAGATTCCACGTATCTGCAATCAACAATAATGCCATGTGAACACCGTTGTGCTTTCTGTGCATGGCCTCGTCACAGGCACTGTCAATGAGCTGAGGTCGGAGGCCCGCCTTCATCATGGAGGAAAGGCAAACTCTTGAGTGAGAGGTGGAAGAAAGTGAAGATGTGACTCTCTTCCCATCTGGGCTCACAGGTGCCCTGAATTCTGTGTGTGGACGCTGTGTCCAGGAACTCCTGCCTCAGCCCTTGCTCCTCGGCAGCCCTGGAAGGAGTAGCTCCTATGCTGTTGGGTTGACCAGCCTCACCTCGGTAGGCCAATAGAAGGAGCTCAATTTTTAGGGTTCTGACCCAGCTGGGGGTTACAGAGGCATCTGGGCCTTCTAATATCCCCCTCCCCACTTCCTGTCCCACCAGAGAGCAAAAGTGACCAATAGAAACTTACCTTCAGGCTCCTCCACACTGCTGGCTGCGGTGGTGGGCGGTGCTACGGGAATCTCTTTTTGAGGTTCAGGATGGAGAGGAGGAGAAAACAAGGTAAGAAGATATTATTTTTGAGCTTGGAAAGAGAATGAGCTGAGCACAGCCTCCTCCCAAGCTCCCTGGAACTATTCGTCCCTTGCCCCATCCACAGTTCCAGAAAAGGGAAAAGGAGCGAGCCCGCAGAGGGGCCCCCGGGGGGTCCTGGGCACATCGTCCTGTTCTCCTTTCCCTTCACCTGGCACGGATGTCATGGCTACTGGTTGTTAAGGAGGGACAGGAGTGGGGAGAAGCACAAGGGAACTGGTGGCATGGGAGGCTGGCCCTGCACCCAGGGCCTGACCTGTCAGTCCTCCTCAGGTCTGCTGTATGTCATCAACTTCGATCAGCCCCCACGGGAATACCCAGGCTTGGGGAGCAGGAGTCACCTGGAGGAGGCAGGGTTTGCTCCTTGAAAAATGGGTGGAGGACAACCTCGGTGTGGAGCCAGATCTTGCTCTCTGTGACCTTATTAGCAACCACTACAGCAGCGCATTAGGAACCTGGGACCTTGGACCAGGCCATTTCTGAGCCCTATAGAGCTAGATGGTCCCAGCAGAAATCTTCCGGAGGCACCATCTCCATAGTCCAGTCTAATCTCGCTAGTCCCTGAATTAGGCTGGGGCGATGGCCACAGAGCCACACTGGCCACCCAACCTCTGTGTCAGGTGCTCATGGACATCCCAGGATGGAACCCTGCGGCTGCGGATGTAGGTGGGCATGCTCTTGGTCCAAGTCTGATACACCAGCTCCTGTGAGCTTGGTCTTTCCGCTAGGGGATCTAAAATATGGGTTCCAGTCCTTCCTGAACGTCCACAGAGTCCCTGAATCCCTTTAAAAGGGAGTTCAAAGGTTGGGGGTGTAGCTCAGTGGTAGAACCCTTGCCTAGTACATGTGGGGGTTCCATCTCCAGCACTGAAATAAAAAAAAGGGGAGACCTCATTTCTTCTCCCCACCTCCACGTTTTCATAACCCCAGATTTCCTCCTGCCTTTCTAAAAATTTTATTTGGTTTAGAAACTGGTCAGAACTGTGGATGGAACCAACACAGCTGGCCTGTCCCAGAAGCAAAGGGCCCCATCTAATTGGGACAGGTGATGTGTACAGTGTCTAAGGTTCCCACCTGCTGGAGGAGGGGTTGTCTGTGAGGTCTACGGGAAATGCTCAAGGACACCCTGGTGGCTGCTGGTGTCAGGGGGTCCCCAGCACCCAGACTTGTGAGACCCCCAACTCTCAAGTTGTTCCAAGTCCCTCATGACTGACCATCTGGTAGGTCACCAGAGCCTACCCAGAGCTAAGACACAATGGGATCTGAAATACAGGTTGGCTGTCCTCCCCTGAAATGGGCCAGGTAGTAAATACCGTGGGCCTGCAGGTCTCTGCTACAGCAATTCAACTCCACCGTGAATAGCAGCCGCAGTTGGCATGTAAACGAGGGGTGCGGCTTTATTCCAATAAAACTTTATTTATGGACCCTGAACTTTGAATTTCACGTGGTTTTTTTTTTTTTATATATGTCATGAAACATTATTCTTCCTTTGATTTTTCTTTGACCATTAAAAAAGGTACAAACCAGTGAGCCAGGCCATACAAAAGCAAGCAGCAGCCAGCTCCCCGGGCCCAGAGCTTGCCAACCTCTCTCTCCAGAGAACCAAACTCTGCTCCTGGGACTCGGCCTCGTTCGCTGGGATCCGCTCCCTTTCCTGCCCTCCTTTCTTGGCTTGGTCAGCCCTCCCCAGGGAATCATCAGGCTGAGGAAGAGGCTGAGGTCGAGCCAGCTCCCAATTAGGCTTGGCTCTCCAACCAGGGCTAATTCCCTGCTTGTCGTGCCAGCGTGACCCTAGCAGATGTAAAACACTGAAACCCTCTGAGCCAAGGCTTCTGAGTGACCCCTGCCATCCTGCTCACACCCCTCTTCATGCTCCAGCAACTCAAAGGCTGAAAACTTGAGGCCCCATGGGATCCCTGGGACCCCTCAAAAGTGCTATGATCCTTCATAAGGACTATGGGTGCCGTGTTCAGAGGCTGTGACTAACTCTCTCAACGGCCCTGGGATTTAAGTCCTTTTTGTACTGAATGCACTGAGGCAGGGGAATATTGGGGTGTCTGTAGTCAGAAGCACCCACACCAGGTCTGGGGTCAAGGTGGGATGTGGAAATGGGACCTGTGCTGGAGAGTGGGGCTTGTTTCTCAGGAGCCAGAGACTTGTGTGTGTCAGGACAGAAGGCCATGGACAGGCTGGCTCTGCAGAGCCAAGCTCGGGGTCTCCCACAGGGTCTCAGTGAGCCCTCGGCATTGAATGCAGAGATACTCATCACTGACAGCAACGATCAGCAAACCCATAGGGACCCCCCCGCCTAAGCCAAGGATGGGAGAAAGAGGAGCCGGCACGTACTGATGCAGGGTGCAATGGGAGAGCGGCTCTGCTGGTAGCCCTTGGCACAGCGGTTGCAGGTGATGCCCGTCACACCATCCTTGCAGGGACACTGGCCAGTGGTTTGGTTGCAGGTCTTGCCAGCGGCGCCCACGGGGTGGCAATCACAAGCTGTGAAGGACACACAAGAAGAAAGTCAGAGGGATCCCTCCCTACCCAGGAGCACCCCCTGGATCCCACTTCAGGGGAACATCGGGGGTGGGAGGCGGGCCTGGCCAAGCCCACACCTGGTCCAGAATCTCTGGGACTGGTTGGCTGCCAACCAGGAAATAAGGAATGAAAATCAGAGTGAACCTCCCTAAAAGGGCTGTTTTGGCAATAGCAGAGGGAAGCTGGGGAGTCCTTCTGAAACTGCAGGAAGAAAGACTATATTAAATACGTTTTCAAGGGCTGGGGGCTGTAGCTAGCTCAGTATACAGTGGGTGCTTGGTATGCACAAGGCCTTTGGTCCGATCCCCACCAAAAAATAAATAAATACAAAAATATGTCTTCAGGAAGGAAGAGCCCCCACAGCCCCAGTCATGAATGGATGGGGGAGTTAGAATTTCGAGGTACACCTTCCCTTGACAGAGTAAGTTCATGCATTTTTACTCTCTGCCCTCAACCGCTCTTGGCTCTCAGGCTTCTTTGCAGACCCTCTGGGTAAACAAGTGGGGTCTGGGGCTCATAAAGCACTAGAGTCGGTAGATCAGAGGGGAGGCCCAGGGAGGAAGCTTCTAGGCTGCTCTTCCTGCCTCCTTGGTAGCCAGGCATTCACAGCTTGGGCTTCTAGATCACAAAACTCACAAACTGCAGCACTAGAAAGGGTCACGATGATAATGTGATGTAGAACCCTGATTAAATGTGCAAAGACTGGAGGTACAGGAACCGCCTGGGGCCTCACAGGAAGGCCATAGCCAAGCTGGGAGAAGATGTAAGGCCCCTGATTTTCGGGCCAGGGGTTATGGCATGGGAGAGCAGGCCCCACGCCCCTCCTCCTGATTCCAAGGGGTGGAGGGTTGTACCCTCTCCTGCCACATCTGAGGCTCCCTTGCTGTGTTCTACAGACCCATTTTCAGTAATGAAGAAGCCAGAGGACTTTCCAGGGGACATCTCCACCAACACCACAATGCTCTGGGCAAAGACAGTTTGTCCAGCAGGCATGGGACATCTACCTGACCAAGACAGTGGACTGAAGGTGGACAGGGAGGAGAAGAGAAGGTGAAGGAGGCAAATATTCTGCCTGTCCCCTTGCCCTGAGGAAGCCCCGAGAGGGTGGTGGGTGGCCTGTGGCAAGGCATCCTCCAGCCACTTCAACGGTGCCACAAGCTGCTGTGTGCTTCTGTCCCCAAGGGAATAAATATATCCAGGAAAATAAGTGAGAACAGAGATCCTTCAAGAGCTAAAGGGATCCCAGCTCAGTGTGAGGGTGCGACTCTGCAGATGAAAACACAGCCTCTCCCAGGGGGCCTCGGCCCAGGAGTGGTCAGTGGGGCGAATTAGTGGTCAGTGGGGGAGGGAAGAAGGAAGCCGAGGAAGCAGAAAGGAGAAGGTAAGGCACTCGTTACTGCAGTTGTGTTCAGATATGGAAAAGCTTCCAGAAGCACCGGGGTGAGGGAGCTGACAGGGTGCCCCGGTCAAGACAGAGGAGGGCAAAGGCCTGAAGGACGGTGGACCTGCTGGCTCCTCACAGCACAGGATCCACGGGAGGTGCTGGGACCAGTCCCATCTCATCAGGACATTGTCTTCTGACATCGACCCTAAATTCAAATTCATACTCTATTATTTGTTTTTAATTAAGTTATATAAAAAAAGACCCAGATTAACAGCCCATGGGGGCATGGTGACCATGATGCTGGTGGGGAAGGGCTGGTGGGAGGGGGCCTTTGACTTTCCCCTACAGCCTCTTAAGTCCATCCCCATGAAGGATGGGGTGACTGCATGGGCTCATTTCTAAGTTGGCCATGTGAATGTTGGGGGGGCCATAGCACATGGTCCCCTAATCTCAAACCCCTGATGTGGGCGTGGGCACCTGGCAGATGGGGACTACAGGGGCTCATGCCAGCTGACCTCCCTTGGCCCACTCCACGAGGCTGCTGGTAATCCTCAAATTCACGCCAAGACCTATTCCGCTCGGTGCTGATGGAATACAGCTGTGTGCCAGTACATTTTAGATCCTCGAACTTGGCCCAAGAAAGGTCACAAAAGGTTGCTCTATTGCTGAAGAGCCAAGTCACACACGGGCACCACCATGGCCCGGGTCATCTCTGTCTTGGTGGAAGCTGGATGGAGGCCACAGAGGACCGTGCCCTGTTCTCATCCGTGGCCTCGCACAGCTGGTGGCCTGCCCTGCTGCCTGGAAGGGACCAGGCACCAGCTGAGGTCTGCTGCAGCCCGGGGCCATCCTCAGCAGAGGCAGGCGGCTCTGTGTCTGCTCTGGGCAGCCGGCACTTCCCAACGGTCCGTCGTTGTTTGATGAAACACGAGCTGATGCTGGCTGCTGGCTTTCCAGATCTTTCTCCCTCCCAAGATTCTGCAAAGACTCTGTCTGGTCTGAGACAGCAGGCTGGTTATGCTTCCACACCCATATCATTGTTCTAGGAGGAGAAGTCATGAGGGTCCCTAAGGCCACTCAAATTGGGTCCAGGTCAGCATAGAAGTGAGGTAAATGGAGATCTTTTCCTCTATCACCAGGCTTCATTCTGTCCATGACAGAACATCCCTCCCTCCAGCAATAGCACCCCACTGGGGCTCCTGCAGCCCACCACTGAACATCCATGCTCTCACACACCCTGTCTCCTCAGGTCCCTACAACAGCTCTGTGAAACTGGCACGGCTGTACAGCGAGGAGACCACAGGCTGGCGAGGAAGTCACAGGAGACACAAGGCTGTGCAGAGATGGAAATGGCCTGGATCTCTGAGGGGGGACCACTCAGGCACCTTACCCTCTCTGGATGTCCCCTCTGCACTTCTTGTTCTTCCAGGAGAAATAAGCTCTGATCTATTTCATCCAATAGGAGCGGGCTTTCTGTTACTTGCAACCAAATGCAATCCTAATAGAGACCTGTATTGCTCTCTGGTTGAATTTGTCGCCCCAAAGCCAAACACACTTTCCCAAAATGCCCAGGAATCGGGATGGCCCGAATTGCACCCTCTGTGCAAAGAAGGGTGATTTTTCAAAGTATGGGGAGAGTGGACAGATGACAATGTCCCCATGGTGTGTTCTTCTATAGCTGGGAAAAGAGACATCTGACCGTCAATGTCAAAGGAAGAGATTCTGAGCCCAGTGGAGCCCCAGGACTTGGCCTTAGGAAGAGAGTCGAAGCATTCTTGTTGTGGTCTCTCCTCCTAGAAATGGAAACACACACACACACACACACACACACATATCTCAGACACAAACACACAGATTCCTACAAGCTCACCCACAGATACACACACAGAGTCACACAGAGCCTCAAGAGGGCAGAAGGCAGAGGGCAGAGGGGTGGAGTGAACGGGGGGGGGGGNCACAATGCTCTGGGCAAAGACAGTTTGTCCAGCAGGCATGGGACATCTACCTGACCAAGACAGTGGACTGAAGGTGGACAGGGAGGAGAAGTCATGAGGGTCCCTAAGGCCACTCAAATTGGGTCCAGGTCAGCATAGAAGTGAGGTAAATGGAGATCTTTTCCTCTGTAGGGAGCTCTGGTGAGGAGGATAAATAGAGAGCATTGCTGATTCTTCTGAGAACAAGGTACAGGTCACAACACCGCCTGCCACAGGAAGCTCATCTGGGGACTCTCATTTCCCTAGAAGTTGGCCACTGTTTTTCCAGGAGGAAGTCAATCCTTTCCATAGCAGGTCACCCTGTCTCCATGGGGCAGGCAGCACCTGGTCATGGGAAATGATCTACCAGAGGGTTTTTTTTTTTTCCATAATGAGAAAGGTGAGCCCAGAAGGAAGCCCAGGTTCCTGAGAACTTGGTGGGATCGGATTTCCCACAAACTCGGCCGGCTGCAGAGCCTCCCAGTGAAGCTGAGAACCCAGGCTGTCCTTGCTCGGAGTCATCAGACAGGGACACACAATTTGGGGACCTAAATGGTTTCAGATGGGCAACAGGTGACCCAGGCCTACTCCTGCCCTGACAGTTACCCTGGGTTAGTGCCTCCTGGATCCTCAAAGCTCCATCAGATAGAGATTCCCTTAGGTCCTCAGAGTTCAAAGTCCATTGTGGACTCCCATCAGGAGATCTGGCTATTTTTACTGAGGATCCTGGCCCCAGGGGCTCTTGGGATCAGGCTGGACCCTCCTATGGCAGCAATATAGTGCATCCTTTTGGAGGAGAAAGGAGCAGGCTCAGCACCAGTCCCTCTGGAGCTGGGGAGACAAACCGACTCCTCGGACATCATTCCAGGCCTCCAGCCAGTCCTGCAAGACAGCTTTTGGCCAGTATCATGTTAGAGGCTGAATCCACACCCCAACCCCCAGAAGCTGAAGTCCTAACCCCTCTTACCTATGAATGGGATATGCTTTGCACACAGGGCTGCTAGGGTTTGGGATTTAGAACGTCCCCCAACAAATCATGTGTGTCGGGTGGGGAGAGAGTGGTCATGAGGGCTCTGATCTCAGTGGATTAATCCATTGGTAGCAGAAAGGCCCACCAGCAGGTAGGACCCAGTTGGAGGAAGCAGGCCACGGAGGGCGTGCCCTGGAAGAGTACCTCTTCTCTCCAGTGCTCCCTCCCACCCCCAACACCTCTCTCTCTCTGCTTCTGAGTTACCAGGAGCTGAGCAGCTGTCCTCTGCCACCCCTTCTGCCATGATGCTCGGCCTTACCTCTGGCCCAAAGCAGTGGAGCTGACCAACCATGGACTGACTCCTCAAACTGTGAGCCCAAATAAATCTTTCCTCCTTTAAATTGCTCTTGTTGTATAGTTTGGTCACAGGGATGGAAAGCTGACCAGCCCAGGGTCTTTAGAAAGATAATCAAGACCATGAGAATGGGCCCTCATCAAACATGACTGGTGTCCTCAAAACAGAGGGTGTTGGGGGTCTGTGGTTGTGGCTCAGAGGTAGAGCATTCGCCTGGCACATGTGAGGCACTGGGTTCGATCCTCAGCACCGCATAAAAATAAAATGAAGATATTGTGTCCACCTAAAACTAAATGAATAAATATTTTTTTTTAAAAGAGGGTGTTGGGATACAGATCCAGAGGAAGGAAGAAGATGGCCATCTACGAGCCACAGAGAGAAGCCTGGGGCAGATATCCTTCTCTCACAGCCCTCAGAAGGAACCAGCCCAGTTGGCATCTTGACCTTGGACGTTCAGACCCCAGAACTTCGAGAGAACCAATCTCCGATGTTTAAGTCACCAGGTCCTCAGCACTTAGTTATGGAAGACTGTGCTAAGCCTCAGACAAGCCTCTTCTTCCCTAGGACTCCCCAGGCCAATCCTTGAACTCCTGTTCTGCCACTGACTCATCAGCCTGGGCTACCCTGTGGAAGGTACCGTGTCGAAGATGTCACTTTTGCTGGGGGAGAGAGAACGATCAATGATGAAGAGAGGGTCAGCATCACCAGAGAAAACCAGGAGCTGGAAGCTTCCTATGTCCTTGTACCTCTTGTGCACAACTTGGGCCTCTTGGAGGAAGTCTGGTGTCTGTCTGTCTGTCTGTCTGTCTGTCTCTCTCTCTCTCTCTCTCTCTCACACACACACACACACACACACACATGCAGAGGTGGCATTGAACAGAGGACAGACATCAGCCACAAAGGGGTATTTCAGCACATATTTCTTCTCCATTCTCCCAAAGAAGGTGTGAAATGTGGGCAACCAAGAGCTGGCCAAGGCTGTCGGGGCATCTGGAAAGGAGGGGCCTAAAGTAATGTATGGGGAACACATGGGAAAGGCAGAGCAATGGGGTGGGGGGGTTCAAAGGGGCCAGGGAAGGGGGAGCAGATGTTGACCTGGAGGGACTGTTTGCTCTCTCTCTCTCTCTCTGAATTCAGAGCTATCGATGAATGGGAAATGGAAACAAAGAGGCCCAAAGAAAGTAACAGAAAATCTGTATTAGTCCATTTTCCGTTGCTATAACAAAATACCTGAGGCTGGGTATTCTGTATTTATATAATATTGACAAGGTCTACGTGTAGGAAATCTGTTGAGACCGACCTTTGTCAAATGCATTTGAGATTCATCCATAGTGTCGTGTGAATTGATAGTTCCTTTTCATTTCCAAGTAGCATCCCTGGATACGAACACTTCCCATTTCTCTTTTCTATTCAGCCATCAAAGTGCACTGGGGTTGCTTCCAGTTTGGGGCAATTCATTATGAATAATGCTGTTATAAACATCCGTGTACAGGTTTTTATGTGAGTCTACGTTTTCATTTCTCTTGGATTATTTCCTAGGAATGGGATCGGCGGGCATGACTACAGATTGATGTTCAGCTTTATAAAACTGCCGTTTTGAATTCCCACCAGCAATTAGAGTTTCAATTGTTTCTTGTTCTTGCCAAACGCTTGGAGTTGCTAGTACTTTTAATTTTCACAGAATATTCTCTCTTTGTGTCTCTAATTTGCATTCCCTTAACGACTTCAGAAACCATCTATTTATCTGCCATCCATTCATCTGGGTGTGTTTGAATATTTTTTCCATTTTTATTTATTTATTTATTTATGCTTTCCTGTTGTTTCTAGAGTTCTTTACCTATTCTGGATTCATATTCTTCATTGGATATGAGATGTGCAAGTATTTTTCTCCCCATCTGTGGCTTGTCTTACAGAAGGTACTTCTTAAAAGGAAAGTCAGATATATGCCTTAAGTCACCCTTAAAATGTCAAATGCACTTGAGATTCATCCATAGTGTCCTGTGAATGGATAGTTCCTTTTCATTTCCAAGTAGCATCCCTTGGTATGGACACATCCCATTTTGCTTTTCTATTCATCCCAGTTTGGGGCAATGGGTCCAGTGGCTTCCAATGCTTTTTTTTTTTTTTTTTTAAGAGCTATGGTTTTATACACAGTAGTTAGGTTCATCCCCGAAAACTCATACATGCATAGAAATCAATTTTAGTTCACGACGGCTTCCAACACTCTTCATATGAGACCCCGCTGCTCTTCCCTAGACTCTGATGAGCGGACCCTGCCCAGCATGGCCTCCCTTCCCTACTGACCAAGAGCCCACCAAACTCTTTCTGCTCCCAGACTTTGGGACTACCTGGGAAGCTCTTCCCTTGGTTTCCTTTTTGGACTGTGTTCTCCTCCTAGGCCAGGGCTCCTCGTAAACACCTTGTCCTCAGAGACCCCGGGCCAGGTCATCTTGTAAAGCAGCTTTGCCCTACTACTTTTCTCTTTCCTCTCGGTTTCCTCCATATATAACTCACCACATTCTAAAATTACCTTCTCTTTTCTCCTTTGTGATTGCCAACCCCACCCCCACCCCACCAGAAAGTGAGCTCCCAGGGACTGAGTCTGTCCTGGTCGCCGCCACCACTCTTGGTGCCTGACATGCAGTAGGTACTCAGTAAACACTTGAGGAGTCAATGAACAGTCTCCCTAACCATCTGAATCTAACTCAGAGCTAAGCTGCCGCCTTTTCCACAGGGAAAGGCCCTTGCGTTTACCCTGAGCATCTGGAGAGAAGAATGAGGAGGCAGAGGAATGATAATCCCCCTCACATCCTAGGTCAACGAGGCCCCAGTCTCCACTCTGAAATTCCCCATGCTAATGAGAGGAGCGAGGATCACTGAAATCCACAGATAATCCCCAAACTTCACTTCAGCTGTCTGTGTCAAGCTCCTCCGCAGCGAGAAGTCCCTCTCCCTCAGCAGTGGCTAACGAGGCACAAAAGAATAAATGTCTCAAGTTGCGCCCGGAGCCTTTCCCCTGCCACTTTCAGATCAAGGTGCAGAAGGCAGGAAATGCAGGGGGGAGGGGAGCCCCCTAATCCCAAGATGAGTTATTTGACCCTCCCTGATCTAGTTAACCATAGTCTCCCTGCACCTGTTCTATAGCTGAGGCAAAAAGCACAGGTCCTGCAAATGGTTCCGAGAGAGAGAGAGAGAGAGAGAGAGAGAGAGAGAGAGAGAGAGAGAGAGAGAGAGAGAGNNNGAGAGAGAGAGAGAGAGAGAGAGAGAGAGAGAGAGAGAGAGAGAGAGAGAGAGACTGCACACACAGGCTAGAGGTGGAAGGCAGGGGCTGGAAACAGCCAGAGTACCTGATCTGTGTGGCAGGACAGGGAAGGACAGTCCCTCCCTGCATCAACTGCTAGCCCGGTGTGGTCAGGATGCCCTTGCATGCCGTCTGGTCTCAGAACCCCATTTGGACATGCACAGCCTGTCCTCACCTCTGCTCGGGGTTCCACAAGCAGCTGCTGGCCACATCTCTGTGGCTTGATTCCTTTATCAATTTTGTTCCCAAAGCATGTGCAACAGCATTAGGGCAAATCCTTGGGGCCCTGCCCAGTCCTGTGAGAATTGGCCACAAAGTCCACACAGGGACTGAGCCCTTGTAGAAGGGGAGTCTGTTCTCCCAAGCCCCTCTCTGCCCTAGGAAAGAATAAGAAAGTTGGAGAGCCGAAAGAATCCTCTACACCTTGTGTGTACTCTGACTTCGTGGAAGGTTCTCACATCTCCCTTTTCTTTGATTTGAACATTTAATCCTAACAGTTAACATGGGTGGAGCAGATACTTTGTGCGAGACTATAGCACCCCAATAAATCTGCATCATAACACTAGGAGGGAGAAGGGACGGTTACTATCCCCATTTTCAGATGAATAAACCAAGGTAGAACTTGAACCCTGATCTGGATAATTCCAAGTTCAATGCTATTAAAAGCTTTCCACCCTGAGCCCATCTGATGGGCCCCACCTGGTGCTTTCCTGGTGGCAAAAGCCCAAAAGACACTATTTCCCAAGTAAAATGTCCTCAACACTATTGACTGCCAAGCCCAGAAACTCCAGGAACTAGGGGAGATCCAAGGTCAAAGGTCTTTTCTGCTCAAGCTCTGGGGACCCCTGGGGATCCTCCAGGAATGTCACGTAGAAACTCAGAGTGGGCCTACGAGATAAGGACTCACACCCAGGGAGGTGAACACAATAGAGATGCCCAGGAAATGAACTGCAGGGCTGGGCCCAGAGGACCTGTTTTAGCACAAGTGCAATGAGTCACAGAATCAGGGACATCCTTCATCTGTAAAGACCTTGGAACAAAGCAACCTCCACCTGACTGGTTCCATCCGCTCCATCCCTAGATCATAAGTTTCACTGCTAGAAGGGATAACCCTGTTGTAGAAAAGACCCATATGATTTTGAATCTTTTAAGAGCAGAACATGGAACCGGAGAAGTCAAAGCTGGGAGGGACCCAGGGACCAGAAACCTGAATACGATTCCACAAAGACAACTGAGGTCTAAGAAGGTCACATGACTAGTTCGATGCCCCACAGATTCTGAACATTAACCAAATCTGTAAAAAGGGGCTTTGACTCTCACATCCCCCAGGGAACAGAGAAAAAGTGTGTGCCAACACCGGTCACAGCTGGGGTGAGATCTTCCACTGGGCATTTTTCTCTCCCAACTGTAGGATCCGAGGCAGGCGTCACTTTTCTCTCATGGCAGGTGCTGGCCTTACCTTGTCACATGAATGCCACTCCTTGGGTTGGGTTCTGTGCTGTCAAAGCTGGAGCTGCTCTAGCTACCGACGACCTTCCTGCCTCAGATGACCAACCCTTTTCTCTGCACCCCACAAAAACACAACAGGAAACAGAACTGTGATAAGGGACCCACAAAATGAAAGCTGGCTCCTGAGGGTTTTGTAAAGGGGGACAATGCTTTAGGAAGGTCCAGAGGGGTGGGGTTCCCAGGTACTTAGCTATGCTGAGACTAAAACTTCCAATGATCAGATCTAAATATACAAGCTGGTATACACATGTGCACACACATGATCACACATGTATACGCTCTTGGCCTGTGATCCCATGTCTTGATCTAGATATTGTGATATTAGGGGTGCTGAACCACTGAGCGACATTCCCAGCCCTTTCTAAAATTTTATTTTGAGATAGTGAGGTCCTAAGCAACTTAGTGAGACCCTAAGCTGCAGATGCTGGCCTTGAACTTGTGATCCTCCTGCTTCGATCTCCAGAGTCACTGGGATTATAGCTGTGTGCCACCATTCCCAGCTAGGCTTCACCAGTCTTGTCAAGCAAGATTTAAAAAACTTAAAGGCAGGAAGCTGGGTACGGTGAGGCATACCTGCAATCCCAGCTACAGGAAGCTGAGGCAGGAGCTTTGCTTAGGCCCAAGAATTTAAGGCCAGTCTGGGCAACATAATAAGACTAAGACCCTGTCTTTAAAAAAAAAAAAAAAAAAGTTTAATTTTAAATTTAAATGCCCCCCCCACCCAGTTTTCATCAAGGGACTCATAAAAATATTGACATTCTCTCAAAGAAAAAAATTCGGGAGTCTAAGCCACCTGTGAGCCTTCCTTGAATCCACACTGCCAAAAGCAAACCACCATCCTCATTTCTTATTCTCCTCCATTTCTCCACCTCTGTGGGTCTCAGCCTTGGCTACACATAAGAATCACCCGAGGAGGCAATTCCCAATGCCCAAGCCTCATCTGGACCCAGTAATTAAAGCAGAATCTCTGGGGCGGAACCCAGGCTGCAGTATTTTTATGTCTCTCCCGGCTGATTCCCCTGTACAACCAAGGGTAAGAACTGAGGCACACATGAAGTGAAGGTCAAGAATCCAGAATGAGGGAGACATAGGAGGTGGCCCAGGGAGCCCAAGGGAGCCTGACTGAGGGGCTCACGTCTCCACCCCAAGCATGCCTGGCAAAGACAGCGGGGACTGTCCCATGCTTTTGCCCTAATGACTGCATGCATCTTCTTTGGGCTCGGGCACCTTCTCAGCAGCCTGCAATTCAGCCCCATTGGCTGCAGACTGGAGGGGGGGTGGGCAGGGCAAGGGGCGACCCAACAGGCTGCTCAGTGAGATGGAACGAGAGCCTTTTGTTAGGAGACGCTGGCTGCGGTGGTTAATTTCTTAATGCTCATCGCGATTCCGTTCACGGGAGACTCTCGGAATGTCTTTATCCATCACACAGGGTTTGGGAAGATGATAAATTAATATCGTTATCAATGGAGGCGCTGCTGAAATGGTCCAAGAGCAAACGTCTTCTTTGCGGACTTTAAAAAAAAAAAGAAAGCGCTCCCAAGTCCATAAAGAGAGACAAATGGTAAACAAAACCTCCTATCTTTTGAAAGATTCCAGGACGAGTATCATTCACAAACCGTTCGGTGGAGAAAAGGGGAGAAATTTATCTCATCTGACTTTGTATAGGACAACGGCCCGCACCATAATGAGGCCGTGCCCGTGCTGTGAAATTGCACTGAATAGCCGGAGAGTGCACAGGCCTGTCCCCTGGGCATGTTTATTACGGCCCTTTGTACGCACCAACCCTGCCAGCCCCACTCTGCTTCTCAACGAGGGGAGGGGAGAAAAGAACCCAACAAATTTGTTGCTATGAAACTTCCCAAATGGGGGAACTGCATAATAACGTGTGGAATCAAATGCCCTTGCTCCAAGCTGTTCTTGTCGGGGTCCACCCCTGCTCTACAGTGAACAAGGTCCTGCGTCAGCCAATCACCAGCCCTGTAGATGGGTGGCCTCGGCCCCCTGCCTGGGTCCCTCTTGGGCCCAGAGAAGTCAGGGATAAAGAGGGCCCCCAACGCCATTCCCAAGCCAACTTGGGAGTCCAGAGCCAGTTGTCCCAATTCCCCTGTGAAATTCATTTGAACCAAAGTGAAGAAGTGTGGCCTTCACTTGAGGGTTCCCTGAGGTCAATCTCAGGAGAAGGGGGCCAAGGCCAGTGTCACACACACCTACAAGGTTTGGATGCCTGTGACAGCAAACTGTCAAAATGCTGGAGGCCAGTAGGCTTCCTCCCAGGGAAGGAAGCATTTCTTCAATCATGTGGCCCTCAGAAAGCAAGGCAGAAAGACCCCCGTGGAGGCGGTGGTGGTGGTGATGGAAGAAGGGAAGGTATTGACAAAGAAACCCTGTGTGAAAATCTTGGGGGTACACACAGCCCCCCAAGCATCTTAACTTCTCCTAAAATTGGTTCCTGCCAAGATCTCTGAGTCTCTTTGTGGTGGGAGATGTCCCTTGGAGGAACTGAAGATTTAAAGTTCCCACATACCCTAAAAGGATGAGTTAGGAAGAGAATAGGGGACAGATGTGGAACTTTCAAGAGCTGTCTTCATTAGGTTGTTGGAAATTTCTGGTCACATTTTTGCTCCTTAATCAGACAGCAGATTTTTTTTCTTCACCAATCAAGAAGGAGGATCCTTTGGGCTATCCTTTTCCTCACCAATCCAGAGACAGAAACCTTGAAGCATTGTCTTTCCTCACCAATCAGGCGGCAGGTTCCTTGAAGCATTGTCTTTCTTCTCCAATCAGGTGGCAGGTTCCTTGAAGCATTGTCTTTCTTCTCCAATCAGGTGGCAGGTTCCTTGAAGCATTGTCTTTCTTCTCCAATCAAGACACTGAGAGTCCCGACACCCTGCCTCATTTTCTCAGCAGGATGTGATTGTCTTCTCCCAGGAATTCTTCTCCCAGAGTTCCCATCGAGACCGGGGCAGCTGCTGTCCAGACTGAAAATGCAGACAGCCACCTAGGCTAGCCCTAGCTTTTTAAATCAGGAACAGGGACAGCCCCTCATCTGCCTGCCTCTGTTCCCCCCTAGAAACCAGCAAAGGAAGCTGAGCGTTGGTAGCCCTTCCACCAGAGAGGCAGACCCTGGAGAATGAACCTGAACCTTGTGGCTTCCTGGCATCTCTCACTCTGAGCAGTAAGAGGATAAGAAATGTCATGGCTGTTTTCCCTACCCTTGGCAACCGAGGGAAAGGTGGAGATGACCAAGCCTCGTTTCTGCCTGCATCTCCAGGGAACAGGCATTTTTGTCCTAACAGCAGAAAACAGCAGGCCAGGATATGAGCAGCGCCCCCTTTCCCTGGGCACAGGGCTGCCCACCTAAGTGGCTGCTATGGGTTAAAACTTCTTGGCTGAATCTCCAAGAAATCTATGTGTCAGCCAGCTGTTTACAAGACCCCTGGCCTCAATTTCTTCTGTAAAAATGAGACAACAAACACTGGGCACAGGCAAAGGAGCTGGATGCCTTCCAACTCTGCACTCAGAAAACCCACAGCCATCTCTCCCTGGTCTTGCCCTGATCATACCTTCCTGACACTGCAGACCTTTCTAGGGTCCCTTCGCCTGGGCCACCTTCCCTTTTCCAAGTCTCCAGGAGGATGCTTACCTGAAATCGTTGTCTTTTTTGATATGGAAACAGCCCAGCTATCTTTCTGCTCAATTTTCTTCTGGCAATCACCAGAGGCCGTTAAGTCCACAGATCTGGAGACAGCTTGCTTCATCTTGGAAGCCACCCTTACTCATCTATGTGCATTTGGAATCAAAGGGCTCTCTCCTGGAGGAGACAAACTGGGAACCTGGTGGGGTTTCTGTTTTTGAGAAGAGGTTTCTGCACAAGCAGTGCTGGCATCATGCTCAGAAAGATGCATGCTTTGTCAAGCCCTCTGCCCCTGTTGCGAAAGCCTTAATTATTTTTGAGTAAGGGGCCCCGTATTTTCACTTTGCTCTGGGCCCTGCAAATTATGCAGTCAGTTCTGCACACAAGTGCCCAACATCTGGTGGATTTCCTGTGACGAAGATGATACTTCAATCAAAGGCTGAAACCCAGAAGGGTTTCTGTACTGGACTCACGTCTGCCATGGCTTGGGGACCTTCTGTCACGGTCTACACAAGCCTATGTCAGGACCCCGTGTATGCTGAGCTGTTGGCTGGAGCTCTTGGAGATAAACGTCTTCCTGAGAAGCCATGCTCGCGCCTAGCCCTGGGCCCCATCTTTGGGAGCAAAAGAACCCTGGTTCCTGGAATTCCCAAAAGCTAGCGTGGGGGGAGGGTACTTCTCACCCTCCAACATCACTCAGTTCTCTGGCATTTCATCAGCTTCTCTGAGTCATCTGACCATTGCCTCATTTTTGTTGGTGGGAGAAAAACAAACAGCAGAAAGTTAAAACGTTAGTGCTTGCTTCAGTGAGCGAAAATAGAGTCTCCGGTCTCTCTCTCTCTCTCTCTCTCTTTTTTTTTTTTGTCCTGAGAAGTAAAGCTATTTGCAAATGGATTAAATGTTCCTTCTGAGACCCTGATCCTGAAACTGCAACCTCTCTGCAACTGTGCGTGTCTATGTGTGTGTGACAGGGGGTGGGGGCCCATGCGCACACATCCAAAGAACTGCGTCTGCGTCTGCGTGGGTTTGGGAAAAGAGGGTCCTTTGTCCCGAAGGTAAGCCTGGCGAACATGACTCGCGTCCCTGTGGTATGCAGCACACCTGTGCAGAGGAGGAGCTCAGGAGGGGGAGGCGTCAGCGGGCCAGCCCTGCACCCTCTTAGGGGATCACACCTTCTCCTTTCTTCTCCTTTGAGCCATGTCTCCATTGCCCCTTTGTTTTGGCTTACACCTTCAAATACCAGGGAGGCTGTGTGTGTGTGTGTGTGTGTGTGTGTGTGTGTGTGTGTGATGACCTCAGTCTACACTCCTCTGTATGGAAACTAGAAAAAAAAAAAAAAAGAAATCACAAAGGAGAAAGAAAGGAAAGAGGTCAAGTTCTGTCCCACCCACCCCCCTCCAAGCGCAGCCTACCTTTGCAGGCCTTCCGGTGGGTGATGGGCTTGCCCATGTCACGGTAGTAGCCCTCCTTGCAGTAGTGACAATGGCGGCCAGCGGTGTTGTGGCGGCAGTTCAGGCAGACGCCTCCACTCTTGCGTCCAGACAGCTTGTAGAGCTCCATGTTGAAGCGGCAGCGCCGGGCATGCAGGTTGCAGTTACAGGCTGCAGGAAAGACAGGCAGAGACTGTGAGCCAACAAGGGTGCTGCGGAGACAGACATCATGGGGACCCAGAGAGACTCCGTTTCCAATTGCCCCCAACTGCCCCCTTCATCTCCACTCCTGATCTCGGGAGGCAGCGTCTCGCCCCGGGAGCTCTTCCCGGGCTTCCTTTGTTTGCACCCGTCAATATGATTGAACACCTCAGGGTACCAGGGCTGAGGCTCCCACCAAATTCTTGTGTACAAGTCCTAACCCCAAGTACCTCAGAATTTGACTATGTTTGAAGACAGGGACTTTAAAGAGGTGAATGAATTAAAATGAGGCCCTTAGGTGGGGGCCCTACTCCAAGGTATTCCTATAAGAAGAGGGAATTTCTCTCTTGAGAGACTCAAGAGGTGTATGTGCATAAAGGAAGGACCAGCTGAGATGCACGGTGGTGCACAAACTGTAATCCCAGCAACTCAGAGGATCACGAGTTCGAGGCCGGCCTGGGCAAATTAGCAAGACCCTGTCTCAAAATAAAAAGGCTAAGGATGTAATTCAGTAGGAGAGTATCCCTGGGTTTAATCCCCAGTACCGGGAAGGCAAGGACATGTGAGCAGGCAGCCACCTGCAAGCCAAGGGGAGAGGCCTTAGGTGAAACCAACCTTGACCTTGGACTTCCGGCCTCCAGAACTGGGAGGAAAAAAATGTGTTTAAGCCCCACAGCCTGAGCATACTCATACACTGCTTCTACGCTGGCAGGCTCCCACTCCCTAGAGGACCCCAGGGCCCAGTGCCCTGTCTTCCCTCCCAACATCAACCCTGTGGGCTTCCAATCTTGTAGAGGCCTGACCATCCCTGGGCTTGGGATCCCCTGCAGAGGACCCTTGGCTTGGTTTTCTCTGGCTTCCTCCCAGCCAGGCTTGCTTCCTTCCACCTACTCCTTATACATGACTCAGGACTTGGCACCCTTCCCCCGCCAGCCCTGATGCCCTCTGAGACCATCTTCTGCCCCCACTAACCACGTCTGTGCTCCTGACTTAAAAACGGATATTCCCAGCTTGAAGCCTGGGGTCTCCACTTGGATGTAATAGTGCCTCCCTCGTTCACTCCTCTCTACACTGTCCTCCCACCGCCCTGTGTTCTGAGCTGAGGGTTCTGGGTGACCTTTACCACGGTACAGTCAGTCAATCACCCTCCAGATCTGCAGGACCTATAACCCGGGATTCAACAAGTTATAGATCCAAAATATTAAGGGGGGAAACAGCATCTGTACTGAACATGTACTGACTTTATATGTTTATTTTTATAATGAAATTATTATTTCATTATTTTTATTATTATTCCCCAAATAATATAACAACTATTTACAAACCGTTCACATTGTGTTTGGTATGATAAGTCATCTAGGGATGATTTAAAGTATATAGGAAGATATGTATAGGTTCTGGGTAGATACTTCATTTTCGGCACTTGAGCATCTGTGGATGTTGGTTTCCACATCAGGGATTCTCTATGGCTACCCAGGGACGACTGTCACCAGAGCAGGAATTCCTAAGCACCAATCTGAGGATGTCCATCAGGATCAAGTTGAAATCACTTATCATGGCCTTCAAGGGCTCTGAATCAGCCAGTCCTGCCTCCCGTCCAGCTGCAGCTCTGCTCACCCGCCCCCTCCCTCTTCCTGCTTCAGTTGGGCTCAACTTGTTCAGTTTCCAGAGTGAGCCATGTGCAAGGACTCCCCACCTGCCCCCTCCTGGCCTGCAGGTGCTGCTCCTTTCCTCCTTGGACACCCCCTCTTTGTTTGGCTGTGTCCTTCTCATGTTCCAGGTGTCTCGTGACTTCAGGGTCATTTCCAGGCCCATCTCCACTGCCCCCCCTCAGCCTGGCCCAGGCACCAGCATGGCTCCCATAGAGCCCTCCTCACCACCACCCCCCATACCTGCTCTCCTTGGGCTTCAAATTCTGGGATAACTCCAGCTTGAATCTGACTACTCTGGCTCCTTCTTTGACTTGATCTGTCTTAGATCTGGACTTATGTTAAGTACATTCTAAACCACACCTTTATGGAATTCCTAAAGAAATATATGTATAATGCCACACTCTTGGAAAACAAAATCAGGGAAAAATATACTACTATTTCCACCAACCAGTGTTAACCTAGGGATTTTTGCTTCCAGACTTTCACTAGCTTTGGCTCAAGTGTGGAGCTACTTTTTTTTTTTTTCCCTATAAACACAGATGGATCATATCTGTATACCTCTAGATTTTGCAGGGGGTGGTTCCCAGGGATTGAACCCAGGGGCACTTAACCACTGACTGCATCCCCAGCCCTGTTTTGTATTTTATTTAGAGACAGGGTCTCACTGAGTTGGCTCAATGCCTCACTGTTGCTGAGGCTGGCTTTGAACTCACGATCCTCCTGCCTCAGCCTACCGAGCCACTTGGATTACAGGAGTGTACCACTATGCCTAGCCATTCTTCACAACTTTTAAATGTTACCTGGTACTGTGTTGGGAATTTCTTGCAATCTAAAATAGATGCATTTAAAACAGCAGAGTTTCCTAGGGTTGGACAGCTAGGCTGTTTCCAGTTTGTCACTATTATAAATAACACAGGGAGCCAGGCATGGTGGCTCATGTCTATAATCCTAGGGACTTTGGAGGCTGAGGCAGGAGGATTGCAAGTTCAAGGCCACCCTCAGCCACTTAGCAAGCCCTGTCTAAAAATATAATAAAAAGGGCCTGGGTTGCAGTTCAGCAGTAGAGCACTTGCTTAGCATGTGGAAGGCTCTGGGTTTAATCCCTAGAACTGCAAAAAAATTTAAAAAGAAAAAAAAAAATAGCACCATGGTAACAACCTTCGAACACAATGGTAATCACCTTGAACCACCTTGAAACACATTTCTCAAGGCAGAACTGTGAGTCAAAATTTGGGTTCTACATGTTTTTAACTTTGGATCCAAATCGCCCAATTGCTGTCAAGAAAGACTGTGCTGGCTCACTCTCCCAACAGCAGGATGTGACAGCTCTTGTGTCGCCACACCCTTGAGAAAAATGACAATGCACATTTGTTATAAGTATGCTTCTTTTCTTTAATCTTTGCCAATTTGTCTGGGGGGAAAAAAAAACTCACACATGATTTTCATCTGCATGTCTTTGATTACGAGGGAGGCTGGGCATTTCTCTGAGTGTCTATTTATATTTCCTGAGCGTGCGCCCACATTGCCTGTTCATGCCATTTGCCCAGTTTTCAAATAAGGTGGGGTTTTCTTCGCACTGTCTAGAGCTCTTTCACTATTGTCTTTAAAAACATTTCTATGATACAAATATTTTGGCCCATTTCTTATTCATATGTTATTTCTATTCCTGATTTGCTTTTAAATTGCCACTTTAATTTTTCTCTGATGTTATAATGCATTCCTTTAAATGCTCTTCCTAGAGTCAGCCCCCCCGCCCCCACCCCGTTCCCTCCCTCACTGGTCACTCAATTATCAAGAGGAGACGCAGGATGGCTTTTGGAGGAAGTGCTAAGACAGTTTACACCCTGAAGTGTGGAAGCTGCTGGAGGTCAGATTAGATCAGAGGACACCCCCGACCCCGAAGAGCTTTCCCAAGTGTCCCTCAGCTGGGGTCCCCAAGAACTTAGTTCACCCAGGTGCAATGAAAGAACGCTGGTACCCTGCCCTCCCCATGGGGGATGGTCACACTTAAAGTACATTCATCATTTCTTTGGTCTAACTCAGCTAGATCAGGGGGGCAGGGTGCTGTTCAAGGACATGAAGTGACCAACTATGGAGCCAGTGAATGGAGGGCCCCAGTTTTCTAGCTGCTGACCCACAGCCCCCAGAGCAAAGTGTCAGATCACTGGAGGTCACAAGCAGGCCTGGACCACAGCCCAGAATCTAGATCTAGCCTACAAAGCACAGAAATCCCAGGGCCTGATACACCTGTCCAGGGCCAGGGATCTGGAAGAAGCACCAGGTCTCACTTCCTTTGCCTTTTATATGCCTTGGAGTGGCATCTTTTGGTTCTTTTTGGAGACTGGTTTCATCCTGTGTCCTCCCCTATAAAGGAGGCTCCAGCTGTCCACTGAGGGGAATCAATGGACTTCTGAGCCCCTCCTGGGGACCCTGAGTCCTTCCTGAGCTTCTAAGGGGAAGCCAGAGCTGGAATCTCTCTTCTATATACACCTCACACCAACAAAAGGTTCATCCCAAACAACTGGTCACACAAAAGAGAGCTCTGAGGCCCAACTTCAAAAAGCAGGGCGTCCCCCTCCTTCCCTCCTGCTTCTCGGAGCTGTCAGGGACTTCAAGTGACAATTGCCCGCGCTCAGACTTCTGCAAAGTATTTTACAGCTTGTTTTCTTTTCTCTTTGTTTTATTTTCTCTACACAAATGGAAAAATGCATCAGGCGAAGCGGCTCACATCTGGATCCCTCTGCTCTACCCAGAGGTGTCACCCAATCCACCCCCCGGCCTGTCCCAGCTCCTGCCTTGGAGAGATACCTTAATCCTTCGTGCCTTCCTGTTTATCTTCTGCTTCTCTCAGAGGCAAAAAATATTGGGTATTAGTTTCATTATCAGATTTCAAGGCGGGAAGGAAAGGGCAAATTTGTAAGAACTGAGGTCAGCCTGGGAGAGAAGGGGGCAGGGGAAGCAGGGAAACTCCTGAAGACCAGCACAGGCCAGGACAGAGTCCTGCCTGGCCAAGGGGTCCCCCAGCTACCCAGAGAGACTCGCTTCCAGCTATCACACAAGGATCATCAAAGATGTACCAGGTGTGGCTACACTTCAGACATAAGGCGTAAGGAGGGATAGGGTGGTGGGCGAGGGGGCCTTCCCAACTCCATGCCAACCCTCTCTGACACAGAGAGGGGACCAAGGAATAGGGTCCTAGAGTCCTCTCCCAGCAGAAGTTCCTCTAAGTCCTACTATAGCACAAATCTATGACCAAGATTCCTTAAGCCTTTCTCAGTCTTCTTCTACAAAACTACAATCGCCCAGCTCCTCACCACCCCTCAGGTCAGTTCCATCCAACACATTTTTCATGGCACTCTAGCTACATGCCACCCACTGCCGTGAGCTGTGTGGCAAACAGAGATGGATGACTCTCAGCTGTCCTGGGGCTTCTCTCTGATAGGGGGAGGGCCAGAGAAGCCTCCTATTTACACATCTTTGATAAAATGGGACAAATGTGCTTGTCAGCTGTGTTGGTTTGCTGAGGACAGGCAAGGTGTTTGCTCTGACACCCACTAATACAAAGCAAGCCTGGATACACTTTTGTCGTACAAATGAAGAGAAAGAATGTCCAAGAGAGAAGATGGAGAGATAAATGGGATGAGGTGGTAGATAGACAGGGGGGTAGATGGGGTGGACAGATGGACAGATGGATTGGTAGCTGGATGGGTGAAGTGATGGATCAATGAATGGACAGACTGGGTGATGAATGGATGGATGGATCGATGGATTGGTACATGGATGGATAGATGAATAAATTGGTGGATCAATAGATAGATGGATTGGTGGATGGATGTATTAGCAGGTAGGAAAGTAAGTAAATAGGTAGACAGACAGGTAAGACAGAGAATATACTGCCTAGACCAGACCCTGATAAGGCATGACCTTGTGATGATACTTTTTGGTTTTAGGATACCGGGAATTGAACTCAGGGACACTCGACCACTGAACCACATACCCAGTCCTATTTTGTATTTTATTCGGAGACAGGGTCTCACTGAGTTGCTTAGCACCTCACCATTCCTGAGGATGGCTTTGAACTCACAATCCTCCTGCCTCAGCTTCCAGAGCGGCTGGGATTACAGACATGTGCCACTGCACCCAGCGACATTTTTTTTTTAATTGATGCTTTAAACTCATCTTGCTGTTTTAACTCATCAGTTTGACTTCTGTCCATTCAAGTAGTCTGAGAAGCTTTAGGGGGAAGAACACACATCTAAGTGCCATCGATTCCAACCCAGGACTCTAAACAGGTTTTGCACAAAGACTGAGTCTGCAAACCCTAGCTGGATGATGCTGGTCCTCCCCAAAAGACCCAGATAAACTAACCTCCAAGCCCCACCAAGACCACCCCAGGCCCAGAAAGTGTTCAGCAGACACTATTGAACTATTTCCTGACCGTATCTCTCAGGGACACTGGTCCTGCCTCCCCGAAATTTATGTGGTTCAGGGTTCTGTCCCTGGTCTTGGCCCCAGGGTCCCCTCTCTGCCCTCTTAGCACACAGGATCTCTGTCTTCTCTCCCTCCCAGGGTAATTCTTTTAGGAAAGCTGCCCCATGTTGTTTATGCAGTATATTGGGAATTTTTGGACTTAATGTGTCTATAGCTGAACTAACCAAAATAACCGACCCATATAAAGCACCATCCACAGCCTGGGGAGTTAGTATCAAAGACCAGTTGGGCTTCCAGTTGGCCAGGAAGAGGGTAAGTTCCCCTCTGGATCTGTCATGATTAGAGGCACATTTCAACATCTCCAGAGCACAAGGGCAGGCTGGGCGTGCCCGGCACATGCAGGGACTTGTGGTGCTATTTCCCCTACTGGTTACTTTGCTAATTACATCTGGAGTGATGGTGTGACAGCACCAAGCCAGACAGAGTCCTGTCTTCAGGATGTTCCCATCTCAAAGGGGAGAAGGATCCATAAAAGATCTAGGATTTCTAGCTTTGAGCAGAACTATCAGGACCAACAGGGATGTCCATCTGCTGGGCTCTTTTGGAAGAAGATGACGAGGACAGGACCCGAGAAGAGAGTCAGAGCCCAGATGGAACATTCTGCCAGCACTGCTCCAATGTCACTTGCGCTGGGGTTGCCTGGGGCTCTGTCTAGATGCATTCTCCCAAGCCCCCCCTCCTCCCCCGTGACATCAATACTCCTGGCCTGCAGGCCAGTGTAGACCAATGGAACCAAACAGAACAGAACCCACTGTATGGAGAGAGAGCCCTGCAGGGGGTGGGCAGAGAAGAGAGTTCATGATGGGCAGTCTGCAAAGAGGACAATGGACAGAGGTCTGGTTTCATAAGAAACTCTCCTTAAACAATTGGTACAGAGTCATAAAAATATTTGAGAGCTATTTTTAAGAGTTTGAGGTCGCTTGTATTTCCTTTTATTTATGACTTTGCTCTCTATTTGGTGCACTATTTATTTAGAAATCGTCTGCCTTTTGTTTATAAATTTTAAGTGTTCCATGTCCAGTAAGTGTCCTTCTGAGGCCAGATTTCAGCATCTCCTGAAATGGCTGGGCTGAGCAACCACAGAGCCCACACACCTGGTTCCCAGCAGCACCCGGATATCACCCTCACTGGACTCTCAGAGGGAGGGGCTGAGGCACCATGGGCCCAGGCATTTCTGGAAACCACAGCCTTTTGTGTCTACCGGTGAGCTGGGCCTAAGAGAAGTGATCGTGAACATAGATAAATTTATAAAATAATCAAAACCCAGATTATAGGTTTCACTTTATCATTGGCAAACCCAATGGCAGGTGGATTGATTTGTGTCGTCAACACATATGTACTGAGCACCTACCATATTCCAGGAACTACACAAGGAGTTCTAACAGGGAGTAGGGCAGAATCTTTGCAGGTTCCCAGGTGTGGCTAACGCTGCTGCCACTGTCACTCCAAAGCCACCACTCACAAAGGTGGCTAGAACTTGTCACTAGAAATGTCAATTGGCCCGATACAAGCTGCGGTGAGCAGCCACGAGTGAGTCAAAGAGATTGTTTACTAAGAGGACATGCGTGGAGTCTTCGGGTTCTAGTTAAGGCTCTAGGGTCTGAAATAATTTGGGGCTGCCTTGTTTCAAGTTCAATTTTAAAAGCCATTGGCAAAGGTCCCCACAAATGGGGCAACTTGATTGTGTGAAAGAAGAATCAACTGTCCACACTGGGCAGGACAATCCAGACGACAGGAGAATGCTCTATGGGACTCTCAGGGATCTCAGCAAACTCAGGAGGAAAGTAGTGGCCTCTCAAGACAGGAGAGGGGGCCACCAAGGAAGGACACCCCCACCAGAACCTACTTCTGCATAACGGCTCATTCATTTCTTCATTCAACAAATATTAATGGAGCCCCTTCGAGGCGCCAGGCTCCTCGGCAGAAGCACAGCTGCTGTGTGGCTGTACTTGGCTCTGGCTAAAACAGATTATGGCCCCTTCAGCTTTCTCTCCAGATGTGATTTTCAATTCAAACAGCCCCCACCAGGCTCAGCCAAAGGATGCTTCTCAAAGCTGGTGCACAGGTTCTCTGGAACTGTCTGCTAATTCTCCAAGTGCAGAGCCCAACCCCAGAGCTTCTTCCCAGGTTGTATAGGGGTGTGAGACTGTGCACATCTCACAAAGTCCCAGGTGGCCTGAGGGACACACTTTGAGAACCACCACTCTAGAGAATGCAGAGAGGCAAAGAGGGTGCCCGGAGCCCTGGGAGCCAGGGGCTTATGACACACAAGCAGAGCCTGGGTGAACATAACCATTACTAAAGTCACATCACACACAGCCATATAGCATCACTAGGAAAGAGAGGTGGGCACGATTTGGGAGGACTGAACTCTAGCCCCAGGAGTGTGACCTTGGAAAGTCCACCTGGCTCCTCCAAGCCTCCATCTTCACACCTGAAAAGATGAAGACATTTGGATCTGATGATCTTTAAGATATCTTTCTGGCTCCCCCAAAACCTATGTCTCCGTGACACCAAAACTCCTGGGAGGGTTGGGGACAGATCTGAACATTCACAGATATGCTAGGGAGGGTATCCAGGAGTGCAGGAGGGGAGTGCTCAAGGTTTCCGCGATGAAGATGATGAGATTGTGAAGAGTCTCAGGGTGGGACTGAGCAGAGGGGACAGGACCACGAAAGGGACAGTAAGACCACTCCCGGGCTTAGGTGGATCACAGAGGGGACTCTAGGACACCACGGACTTGAGAGGGAATCCTGTGGGCTTCCATCTTGCTGACAGTAGAAGTGACAGGTCTTTACTGGGTGACAGCTTCAGGAGGGGAACAGGCTGGTAACTTGGAAGGGGACTGGACAGAATTAATCCCTGGGTCTTTGGGAGAGAAAGGATTCCCTCCAGGGTAGCAGGCGGAGGAAACCCTTTTGATGCACAGAGCGCAGTAATCCCCCCTTATCCAAGGTTTCGAGTTTCCAACATTTCAGTTATCTGTGGTCAACTGGGATTACAAAAGAGCATCATGGCTCAGTGACCCAGGATCCCCCAAGCAGATGACCCTCCTCCTGACGTATCATCAGAAGATCAAGAGTCACGGGACCCTATATCACAATGCCCAGGTCACCTCCCACACTTCATCATGTAGGAACCGAGTCACCTCAAGCCGTCACAAGACAGCAAAGGCAGCACAGTAAGATATTCTGAGAAAGAGAAAGAGCCCTTAACTTTTATTACAGTGCATTTTTATATCTGTTCTATTTTACTATTGATTTTATTGTTGATCTCTCACTGTGCCTCATGTATTAAGTGAACTTGATCATAGGTGTGTGTGTGTGTGTGTGTACAGGAAAAACACAGTAAATATAGGGCTTGGTTCTATCTGAGGTTTCAGGTATCCCCTGAGGCTCTTGGGTATCCTGCTTTGGGGCATGCACAGGGCTGGGGGGGTCTTGGAGGAGGATTTCATGAAACACAGACACCAACAGGGACCCTCCTGGTCAGCCTGAAGGCCAAGTTCTCACAGAGAGGCTTCCCCTTCCTCTCTAAGTCAGTCCTCTGAGGAGCCCGGAGGCCTGCCTGGCCACAGCCATTTATTCTGAAGCTCCAA
Source organism: Marmota marmota marmota (assembly GCF_001458135.2). Taxonomy (NCBI): domain Eukaryota; kingdom Metazoa; phylum Chordata; class Mammalia; order Rodentia; family Sciuridae; genus Marmota; species Marmota marmota. The sequence goes on along the minus strand of NW_025999896.1, from coordinate 2,251,242 downwards.
TTTGAAAACAAAATCCCCCGGCCACTTCCAACCCCACCTGGACTTTATCTCCTTTATCAGGGACACAATGGACCAGGGTGGATCAAGGTGGTAGGGTAAAAAAAAAAAAAAAAAAAATGTGGGAAATGCTTTGGAACTCCAGTCCCCTGAGTGAGAGGACCAGGGAGGCCGGCCAGCCAAAGACGGCTTTAGATGGTTTCTGATAAAGTCCCTGGAGATAAGTGGCCTGTGTTTGTCGAGGGCTTAGAGAGCTTTAGCCAAGTCTGATCACAAAGGGGCCCTCTGTCAACAGTCCTTCAGGCCACTAATAGGGCTGAACAAACACTACAGTAACAAGTTCTTCACACCTGTGGAGCTTGGGAAAGGCCCCACTCAAGAGGGCAGACAAAAGGGCTGAGGGGAGGGAGCCTGGGCCCCTACCCAGCTGGGCTCTCCCGGAGCATCTGCAGAAAGGACTGGGGTGGGGGAAAGATAAGTCCAAGTCTGGCAAGCCCCGGCTCCTTCTTCCACCAGAAAAGTGAGCTCCCACTGGTCAGAGAGACCCACTGACCATTGGGGACCCAGCTACAGGGTGGGAAGGTGCGTTTCTCTGGGCTGGGACCAGGGCCACAGACAGGATTAAGGTACGGGGGTTAGAGGGTCCAGAGAGCACCGCCGGGGCCTTGTGGCTCTTTCTCCCCCTGTGTGGGGCCACCGTCCCGTCCCCTCCCCTAGTTGACTGCGGGGCCATCTCCCAAATCTTCTTGACCTCATCATCATTTTTTCCACTGACTTTTTTTTTTCCTCTGTAAACATCTTAGCCTTTTCTTTCCCCTGCCCTTTTTTGGCTGCTACGCCTCCCCCTAAGGCTTCCAAGCCATCCCCTCCTAACTAACATCTCCCAGGCCCTTCGCTGAGGACAGCACAGGCCTTCCCGCACAAACATCCTCCTCCTGGCCCCGCGGGGAGGCCCCTCTCTGTGGAGGAAATGCCAAGGAGGTTTTGTATAAGCACCGAGCAGTCACCGATTCTTGGTCTGCAGAGTTCCTCAGATCCTCCCTCTCCACAGCCCCGGCCCCAGACAGCTGGGTGGGCCGAGAGTGGGCCTCACTCTGGCTTGACACCTCCCTCAGGGAGTCAGCCTTAGCCCCTACCCCCCATCCCCTGCTATATGGCATTCCCAACTCTAGGTCTTCCCCACCTCCAAGTGGCCCTCCACCCCAATCCCTCTTCAAACCTTCCTCTCATCTTGTGACTGCCATGTTCTGGAACCTTCTGTGGCTGCCCACTTCCTTCAAGATGCAAACTCCCTTGCCCTCAAGGGTGCAAATGGTTTCAAAATGGAGGTGCAGAGACTCCCAGGGGTCTTGCTTCTTCCTCATAATAGGGCCCCATGTAAACACCCTACCCCACTCCCATCCACATGGAACAGGAAAGATGTTGTTCCCTGAAGGAGAAACACAAGGGCTCAGGGCTGGTGTAGCCTGCTAAGGTCTCCCAGTTTAACCTGTGGTCACAGAAGACATGAGAAACACGAGGACCTGGTGATAGTGTGATTAACTCCTCACCTGGTAACTCAGGGGCTCTTCCAGCCAGCAAGGGGTCAGGGGGGTGGTCTAGGGCAGAAAGAAGTTGATGATCCCCATCACTACCACCCTCCCCCCCTGGGGCTGCCAGAATTCCTTCCTGAAGACACAATTTTCAGAGAAGGGGCTGTCTGGGCAGAGCTCCCCCGACAGCTTTGTGGACACGAAATCCTCTTTGCCTTGTGACTCGTGGGCTCCGCCAGATGCCTGCTCGCAGCAGCAGCGGGGGCTTCTTTCCAATGGCTCTCCCCAGAGGTGCTGCGCACACTCCGTGAGCTTTCTGCAACCAACATATGAGGGCTGACTTGCCAGCAGAGCTGGCCAAGCCTGGCTCCCGGCTCCCTGGAGTCATTTCCCATCTGTAATGGGTCCCATCACCAAGGCTGGCACATGCCAGGCCGGAGATCCAAGGCGGGATCCAGCAGCAGTAGGGGAGGGGTTGCTGGCGGGGAGGGGCTTAATGACTTGCAGTCTCTCTGTTCTCCCGACATCAGCCTGGGAAGCCTGTGATCCGGACACCTTCCTCTCCATTCATTCGCCACCACCTGGGGGGCCTGCATCCTTCTGTTTGACCGCTTATTTAACTGACTCTCTGGTTAACTTTGACTTGAGTTGGAAGCTCCAGAGAACAGCCTACACCACCCTCGGACTCCAGACTGCATGCCGAGCCCTGCAAGGGCTCACAGAGGGGACTGGCTGAAATTGGGGTCCCGAGAGTCATTCTGGGTCAACACCCACGTATCTTCTCATTTTCCTAATTCACTCTCCAACTAGGGATGCCAGATTTCACAAATGAAAATACAGCACTCCCGTGTAAATGTGAATTGCAATGAACAATTTTTAGAATATGCCCCGAGGCTCGCAGGGCAATCATAACTCCAACACAACCTAGATCCCTATCAAACCTGCCCTTTGCCTAAGACATGTGACTTCAGTGTGACAGATTTTATCAAAGGCAACTCTAATTTTCTCAGCACCTGTGGGTCCTGGAAGAGGTTAAAAGGTTCCTTAATTCAACAGGCCCAGGAGGGCAGAGGCCTGTTTGAGTTTTTTGGTTTTTTTTAATTTTTTTAATTCAAAGAGCTGTCTGATTCTTCAGTTCTTGTTTGTTTAGTGTCAACCTGTCCGTCCCTATTCACTTCTGTTTGTCCACTACTGAAGAGAACAGAAGCCCTGTGCTGGAGGCCATGGGGTCCTATGAGAGAAGGCAAAGGATGCCAACTGTCAAATGACCCCCCAAATGTATTCCCTTGCTGTATGACACCATTATCACTACTGAGAAGACAGGTCACCTCTCTGCCATCCCCATGCTTCTAAGAGCCCTGTTATTCCTAAGCACGCCACAACTCTCCATGCGAGGAACCCCGACTTCACATGCAAAGATCTCTACATGGTAGGGGTACAAGCAGAAGGAAGGCAGGTATGATCTGAGTGGCCCCAAATCTTTACCCAAAGACTGTTTTCATCTGGGCATGTTTTGTGTTGGAACTGATCAAAATCTGAACCCCAACTCTGAATCCAGTTCTTTTAATCAAACCAATTAGGTATAATTTATTTAGAGATGGGTAAACTATTTTTGAGATTACTATGAAAGACCTTAATTAAAAATCATACTGCAGAAGAACACAAGTGGCCCACCACAGCACAGAGGGAATGACAGGGGACAGCAGATTCCAACTGACCGAGGGAGCTGGTGACCGAGGGCCACCCCTAGGAGATAGTGACCTTGCCGTCCCTGAAAGCATTCAAGGAAAGGAATGAGGAGATTCCAGCTCTGGGGAGAAGGCAGAAACAGACTGAGATAATTCTTTGCAACTCAGAGAGCTTTCAAAGAGAGCCTGTCCATCCTGGAGCTGGGAGATACCTCCAAGTTTGAGGTTAGGACTGTCCCTCATAACATTCTGACACAGAAGTTAGTGATGGGGAGTCCGGGGTGCAAATAACCCTGGGTCCCCTGGATAGGGACTGTGCATGTGGAAAGTAGACCGCAGAACTTCCCTGAGGCAAATGTGGGGGATGGATGTGTAAGAAAACAAATCCAAATAGCCCTTCTGACCCAGGCACAGTGAATACAGGCTCCCACCTGTTATCCCAGCAACTTGGGAGGCTGAGACAGGAGGATGGCAAGTTGTGGCAAGCTTCGGCAACTGAGCAAGACTTTGTCTCAAAAAAAATAAAAATAAAAAGGGCTGGGGGTGTAGCTCAGTGGTAGAGCACTTGCCTAATATGCACAAGGCCCTGGGTTCAATCCCCGGTCCTGCAAAAAAAAAAAAAAAAAAAAAAAAAAACTAAGACAATCTTTCTAGAATAGTGTTCTAAGTTATCCATGATGGCAGAAAATATAAACTCTTCCTCCTGGAGAGACAGTCAGTGACTCTGCTTCTGCCATCTTCTGAATGGCCTTTGGGGCAATGCAGTGACAGAGAAGTGGCAGTGATTTTAGCCAGAATATCAGCCTGAAATGTTTCAGGGTTTCAAAGGCTTCAAGGTCAACTGATCTGCACACCGGCACCAACACAACTCACTGCAGCTGGTGCCTCTGCGTTGGGTTGCAGCCAGGATGCTCATTGTTGATTATTTGGAACATCTCTTTCCTGTATTTAGGAATGGTATGTCACCCCAGAGGCTCAGCAAGAACCCAACAAGAGACTGATCCTTATGGGAAAGGGGAGCCTGTGGCAAGTCAGCCCCCAACCCTCCTCTTCCCAGTTGTTTTGAGGGTGAGCAACATGGCTGAATGCTTGGCTCACTGGTCACCCAAGACATTCTGCTGCCTTGCTGTTTCAACACCAAGAGGGTACAGAGGCCAGGAGTCCTCCCCAGATGTTCTAAAGACCCTCAAGTCCCTCCAGCCCTGCCAATCAGCAGAAGGTTTGAGAGGGAGGAGGTAACCAAACTCTCTTCTGCTGGTTGCTTTGGGTCTGGATCTCACGGTGTTGCTAAGAAAGGCTGTCCCCTCGTTGAGGCCTCACCCCCAAAGTGGGCAGGAAGGTGCTAGAACGGCAGCATGTCCTCAAAGAGTGAGGAGCTTCTGAGAGCGCTCAGACGGAAAAGATGGAGAATAGATACCAGGCCACTGCCTGAAGGATGAGGTGGGCCACGGGAGGAAGAAAGTGAGAGGTGGGAATGGAGGGCAGTACTCAAAGATGGAGCCGCTGACACCTGCCATCATTGCTCACTTTGGTCACTAAAACAGGAACAGGTGATTTGCCCAGAGTGGCTCTGTGCACCAGGCTCCAGGGGTCTTTTACTCTTCCCAGTTTCCCTGTGAGGCTAGGACTCTCTAGTCCCCACCCTGCACCTTAAACACCCACGTCACATCCTGAACATGTGCCAAAGAGATAAATGAAGGATGTGCATGAAAGAGTCCCTGACGAGGGATCTCCCAGACTCGAGATGGCTCCAGCCATCCACTTTGTGATTTAGAAACAAAATCTAATCTTCTTCCAGACCCTGGGAGCTGGGATGGAAACCCAGTACCAACCCTTGTGCAGTTCTAAACCTTATACTCATCCCTCAGTATCCAGGGACTGGTTCCAGAACCCCCCACGGATTCCAAAGTCTGTGGGTGCTCCAGCCCCTTATGTAAGATAGTATAGCATCTGCACATAACCAACAACACAATCCTCCCATGTACTTTATATTATAGAGATGATTTAAAGTATTAGGTATTATACTGTATTAGGTATTATAAGTAATTGTAATATGAGGTATTATAAGTAATTATAATACCTAATACAATGTAAAAGCTGGGTAAATAGTTGTTATACTATATTCTCTAGGTAATGACGACAAGAAGTGTGTACATGTTCAGTACAATGCCACTATTTTGCTGACTATGTTTGACCTGATGTTGGTCAAATCTTTTGGCTTAAAAGCCATGGATATGGGGCTGGGGATGTGGCTCAAGCAGTAGCGCGCTCGCCTGGCACGCGCAGGGTGCTGGGTTTGATCCTCAGCACCACATAAAAATAAAATAAAGATGTTTTGTCCACCGAAAATTTAAAAAAAAATTTTTAAATATTTTTTAAAAAGCCATGGATATGAAGTTCCAACTGAACTTTCATTCCACTAAAGGAAGCCAAAAAAAAAAAAAAAAATGAATTCACTGGGGCCTAATATCATATACTACTTATCCACTCAACGTTGCTCACAAACACCAGGTGGGGAAGGTTTTGTTATCCCCATTTTACAGATGAAGACATTGAGACCCCGGCTGAGCTCACAGGAGTAACTGGGATTGGAACCCCACCCGGCACCAGCTGACTCCTGGCACTTGTCTCTCCCAGGGGCCAACGGTGAGGTTGAGTCCTACCCACTAGACCTCCGCCCCGCGACTTGTTGGTTTTGTAACCAGAATAGAACTATTTAAGGCACAAGCTGGGCTTGGTGCGGTTATCTTATGACAATAGCTCCTCTCAGGTAGTCTTTGGAAATGTTTTTCCTGGCCCTGAAATTAGGGGGGGTTTGGGAACCAGACAGGTTCCTTTACAAGTCGGGGGCAGGGGAAAGCCACGTGTGAACGCCCCGCATTTCTTGGCCCTGGCACTTCTGGCTGCTTTGAATGTGGCTAATTCCCCAGGCGTCCTCTGTAATTCCACAGTAATGTGGCTTTAATTGTCCCCAAAGCGGGCCATTCTTCCTTTATTGTGCAGTAAATTTCCCTCCAGAGTTCAGATTTCATGCGCCTGCCCCAGCCGCAGAGCCAGCCAGCCTGGGGTGGGGGGGGTAGGGAGGCAGCCCTGTCCTCATGACTGGCCTCTGGTCCTAGCCAGTCCAGCCCCTTCTCCTTCTCTGGCCCTGCCATGGCCTGGTGCTCCAAACGGCCACAGGGCAGACATCAGGACCCCCGAGGGAGGGGCACACTTGAGGAGGCAGGGATGCTAGTCTGTGGTTGTCTGGAAAATGAATTAACTTACCAAATGCAGACAAGATGCAACCGTGGGGTTCGGTAGACTGCAGTCAGGACGGCTTCCCTCCCCTTGCTCATTCCTGTCACAAGCAAATGCCACTGAGGCAGGGGAGCAGGTGCTAAGAAAGGTCTCTGGGAGCCTGTTCTAACCTCCCACCTGCGCTGCTGGGGCCGGTCATCGGGCTCCTCCTGCTCCTCCCTGCTGGTCAGTGAAAGAGAGCAATTACAAGCACCCCATTATCAGATGAGATAAGGTGGGGGGAACCCTCCGACTCCCTCAGCCTCATTACAACGTGAAGGTGAAGAGGGTGAGTCTGGAGCCAGATCCGTGAGTTCAAATCCTGTCTGTCACAGGCTAGCACTGGGCACTTGACCTTGGCTCTGTCTGTTAACCTGTCAGCTTCTTTATCTGGGAATGACAACAGCCGTGGTGCCTGCCTGTCAGTGTCGCTGATGTTACCTCCACCACGACGGACAACACAGTTCTAGATTTCCCTGCAGGTCTAACACTGGATGCAGGGGACCCATCAGAAATGACCCACAGAAATGACCCACACGCTGAATGAGCTCGTCACCAGAAGACAGATATAAAAGCAGATGGCAATATACTCAGGACACCACACCAGGGAGATGTCACAACCAGTGGTCACCCATGGGAGCCCCTGGGCCTCTGCAGCCTCAGTCCCTAGTTCCTCTCCAAGGGGTCTCCCTGTTTAATATGAGACTTTTCTTGCAATGACCTGACATAACTTGTGCCCATATCTATATATTGAAGATCCTGGGCTGCTCACCGTGACAACCTTATCAGAATCCAAACCATCTAGAACATAACAGAGAAAAATCTGGAAAGAAAACCATTTCTCCAAGCAGTCAAAAGAAGGGCTTTTGGGGCTGGGGTTGTGGCTCAGCGGTAGAGCGCTTGCCTCTCACGTGCAAGGCCCCGGGTTCGATCCTCAGCACCACATAAAGATAAATAAATAAAACAAAAGGTATTGTGTCCAACTACAACTAAAAAATAAAAATAAATAAAATAATAAATAAGTAAATAAAATTTAAAAAAAGAAATAAATAAAAGAAGGGCTCTTCCCTGCATGGTCGTTGCTAATCATTCATGTGGAATTCGAACGCCCTTCTAGGCCCGACTTTGACAGCTAGGAGGGAGACAGGACAGGAAGGACCAGAAACCTAATGAGCACAGCGATGTGAGGTGCCAGAGAAGGGGTGGCTGGCAGCACACCTCAGCATTCCCCTGTCAAAGGAAAAGAGAATGACTGGTATTCAGAGTGGTGGAGTCCTCAGAGGTGACGTCAGGCACCCCTTAGGTTCTGCCTGAGGAAAATGCACTCCTGTGAGCTCCTGGGGGATCTCTTCCTGAGTGGGAGGCTCAGGCTGTCCTCCTCATTCTGCATGTCCTTCCAGCCTCCGGGTCACACCTGTTTCTCTGCACTCCTGCCCCCATGCTGGGTTACACGGGCATCAACTTGAACAAGTCAAGGCCTCAGGTTTGTGGCCCCTGCATTGCTATTAACCTTCTCCTCTCTTTTCCCATGCAAACTTTGGGCCCTTCTGCAAAACAACCTGCCACAGGGAAGATGGACATAAACCCATGACCACCTGTCTCCCCAGGTACCCCCTGCTACTCTTTCCAAGCCTTCGCTCAGCTGTCCCTTCTTAGCAGTCTGGCCCTCCGTTGTCCCTTCCTGGCTTGCATTTCCTCCATATCACCTGGGAGTTGACATGCAATTTACATGTTGATTCTGTCACCCAGCAGTAGGCATGTACTTTACGTATCATTTTTATTAAATCAACTTGTAGTTTCTGCACGCTTTATACACTGACTTTGTTGGTTATATTACCTTGGGGCACACATAGACAGTGGTCCCCTAATATCTGCAGAGGATTAGTTCCAGGACCCATGCAGATACCAAAATCTGAGAATGCTCAATTCCCTTATGTAAAAAAGTGTGGAATTTGCAGATCACCTGTGCTCATCCTCTCATATAGTTTAAACCTCCTCTAGATTACTATAGTACCTAATACAATGTGAATATGATGTGAATAGTTGTCCCACTGTATTGTGCAAGAACTAATGACAAGAATGAAAAACTTTGTACCTGTTTGCTGCAGGCATAATTCTTTTTTTTTTTTTTGTATCAGGGATTGCACCCAGGGATGTTTACCCACTGAGCCACACCCCCAGCCCTTTTTATTTTTTTATTTTGAGATAAGAGTCTTGCTAAGTTGTTTAGGGCCTCACCAAGTTGCTGAGGCTGGCTTTGAACTTGCAATTCTCTTGCTTCAGGCTCCCAAGTTGCTGGGATTCCAGGCAAGGGCCAGCTTCCTTTTGGGGTTGTCTTGTTTTGTTTTGTTTTGTGCTGGGGATGGAGCCCAAGGCTTTGCACAGGCCAAGCATTTTGTTCTACCACTGACCTGCATCCCCAGCCCACAATTTTTTTAAGAAAATGTTTTTCAATCTGTGGTTGGTTGAATGCATGCACATGACTGCCCCCTCCTAAGGGCCACCCCTCCACCGCGTGTCTCCCAGTGACCACCTCTCAGCACTGGCACAGCGGCACCTCCATCCCCTCTCCTCCCTCTCACTTTTCCACCCCTCCGCTCTGCCTCTCTTGACCCACCACCCACCAGAATACCCACACTCCCACCGTCTGCGTCCACCACATCACAACGCCAATTCCCATCTCCATCTCTCATGAGGTCCTTGGCAGTTTATATGGTGGTCTCCACACTCTTCTGCAACTTGCTCGGCCCTTGACATTCACAGTTTGGGACTCACAGACTCAACCCATCTTGGATTGAAGATATTCGGGGAAAAAATTGCATCTGTACTGAACACGGACGGATTTTTCTGGTCCTTATTCCCTAAACAATATAATGTGACAACTATTTACATAGCATTTATATGGAACTAGGTATTACAAGTGATCTAGAGATGATTTAAATGGTATGGAAGGATGTGTGCAGGGAATATCCAAATAGTACACCATTTTATTTTTTAAAAAATAAATCAGATTTATTGAGATAAATTCACATTTAAAATTCATTCTTTTTTTTTTTTTTTTTTGGTACCAGAGATTGAACTCAGGGACGCTCGATCACTGAGCCACATCCCCAGACCTATCTTGTATTTTATTTAGAGACAGGGTCTCACTGAGTTGCTTAGCACCTCGCTATTGCTAAGGCTGGCTTTGAACTTGTGATCCTTCTTTCTCAGCCTCCCGAGCCACTGGGATTACAGGTGTGTGCCACCGCGCCCGGCTAAAATTCATTTTTTTTTAAAGTACGTAATTCAGTGGTTTTAAGTATACTCACAAAGTGTTCAAGCATCACCATTATCTAATTCCAGAACATTTTTATCACCTCCAAAAAGGAAACTTGGTGCACCTTAATACTACAACATTTTATATAAGAGACTTCTGTATCCTCAGGTCCTCAGCATCCCATGAGGTGTCCTGGAACCAATCCCCTTTGGATGCCCAGGGACAACTCGACTTTCTTCCTTTGATTTTCTTAGCAGCCCACACACTTGGCTTTTATCCTACAGTGCTGACTCCCTTTCAGGCTTGACCTTCTTCATCCCATAATAATTAAAGCTGGTCTTCTAGGAGAAATGAAGCCATCTCTCTTCTTATTCCACTATCTTCCTTGGTAATCTCACCCAACTCAATTATTATCTTCTTGGGGAGAGATAACTCCCGAGTTTATATCTCTGGTACAGAAATTGTCTTTGAGCTTCCGACTCGTTTATCCAACTGCCTACCCCACATTACCAATGGCTCAAAGCACTTTAACTTTACATGGTCCAAGATCAAAGTCGTGCTATTCCCTCCCAAACGCAGTTGCCTTCCAGGAAATGATGCTTCCGTCTACCCACATGTGCAGGCTGGAAATCTAAGCATCCCTTTGCCATCCCCCACTCCCCAAACCCATTATCGAATCCATCACCAAGTCTTATTTATTTTTAATTCCCAAATCTCTCCAAATTCCTCTATTTCTTTCACTAATCCAGGCTACCATCATTCTTGACAGATACAGGGTCGTAAATTTGGGCTTTTGACCCTCCTCAAAGTTGGCAGGTGTGTGCCACCGCGCCTGGCTAAAATTCATTTTTTTAAAGTATGTAATTCAGTGGTTTTAAGTATACTCACAAAGTGTGCAATCATCACCAGTATCTAATTCCAGAACATTTTTATCACTCCAAAAGGGAAACTTGGTACACATTAATATACTACAACATTTTATATAAGGGATTTCTGAACCCTCAGAAGACCACATTTGTCTCCTCTGCAATGTGAAAGTCTGCACCAGGTTTATTTCTCCTCACACAGCAAGTGTGGTCTCTTTGAGAGCTTTATTGGCTTTATTAAGACTTCCTACCTGGGGTAGTCCAGCCTTTATCTGGTCCTCCAAGTCCCACAGAGCCATTAAGCAAGAGACTTAAGGCAACAGGGTTTGACCTACACCATCACATGCAAATCTGGCTCAGGTACTTGCTTACCTCCATAAATGAACTTTGCTTCCACTTTGGAGACCACAATGGATCCCACTCTGGGAAATCGCATGGTGGTGAAATTTGAAATTTTAATTTCAAAATTGTGTATTTGCTTCTTTTTAAAATATTTCATTCTGCATGTTGTTTCTGTTGTTTTCAGAGGTGTGACATCCATTCTGCGACATAGCCAGAAGTGGGAGGGAGTACAGACATCGAGAGGAAGGTGATGATGTCACTCTTGGTCCAGAGCTCCTGCTGCACATTACCATCCCAATCAATGACCTTGCCTTTTCATGGTGACCCAGGGCACCTATGGCCCACAACCATAGGACACAGTCTTTCAGCAGCACACAGCTCTCTTGGGCCACCTGTTAAGCTGGTGCATGTACACTGGCTTCAACTTTCTAATGGGACCAGCCCTTACCAACTGTAAGTAATAACCCTACTGATGGTCACAAGATCACTTGAGTGGACTATGGGCCATACTCAAAAACAGAAGTAAACAGATAGTGTCAGGGTGAATTGCACATAGTAAGGGTTCATTAAGCTGTAATTTGGGATGGATGGATGGATGGATGGATGGATGACAGATTTGGACAGACTGACAGTGTGGAAGGATGACTGTGTGGGTGGGTCGTAGAAGGTAATGATTCATAATAGAAGTACATTTTTACTATGAGTCACCAACCAAAAATTTTTAATTTAAATGCTACTGCTGGAAGCTGGGAGCAGTACTGGGCTCCTCAGGTCCTCGGGAGGTCGGGGGGGTCAGAAGGACCCCTTGAGCCCAGGAGTTCACAGCCAGTCTGGGCAACATAGTGAGACCCTGTCTCTTAAAAATAAAAATTTAAAATGAATGCTCCTGCATGTGGATGACAAGGGCTGTGATTCCTTTCTCTCCGACTCCCTCACTAGATGCATAAGCATGCTGGGCTCCTAAAAGGTTCTGGTAAACACCAAGAGATATTGGCTTGACTGAGCTTCAGGATACAAGGCGGGAGTCACTGGAGAACTGAAGCCCCTTTTCCTTGCAACAGAGCTGGTCAGGGCCCAGGGTCTCTCCGCCAGACCCCGCCAGGTGAAGGCAGAGTCTGTCCTTCCCACAGCCTCACCTGAAGCCAGGGCTTAGTGAAGGGCAGTTCCTCTGTGCACAGTCTTGGAAGGAGGCTGAGCAATGTGGGGGTGGTAGAGGGGTCTGTGGGGTCCAGTTGCCTGTTGGGTTCCCTCTGCCCACTTTCTGCCTATAGAGTCAGGCCAGGGCTCCCACACCCACCCCTTCCTCCTGCACCTTATCCTACTGCCAACACTTATCAGGTCCCTGGTCTGATCATTAACCTGCCCTGACTTCAGAGACTAGAAAGTATGACTCGATTCCTTAGCTTGGCCTTAGAGTTGCTCCCAACCTCTCTAATTCCCTGGGCTATTGTCACCCCCAGCAGTCCCACTACCAAAAGCTGTGCTCCAGCCTCTCCTACTTGGTCACTTAGTCCCCTTTGGCATAACCCCTTCCCCTCCATGGTGTCCATGCCCAACACAGCCTTCCCAACCTCCTCCTCTACATCCATGCCAAGCAATGAGAATATGTGTCTTTGTTTTTTCTTGTACTGGGGATTGAACCCTCAGAGGGCACTTAACCACGGAGCTACATCCCTGGCCCTTTTTATTTTGAAACAGGGTCTCACTAAATTGCTGAGGCTGGTCTTGAACTCGAGATCTCCCTGCCTCAGCTTCCTGAGTCACTGGGATTGCAGGCATGTGCCAATAGGCCCCAGGCAGAAAAGGGACTATTTGAACAGCCACTCAAGTATGCCCTAGGGGACCTGCATCCTGGACAGTCACAGGTGGAGGCCTCTCCAGCCAGGCCCTGGTCAGTGGTCCTGAGGGCATACCTGTGGGAAGCTTAGCCCTACAGGGATCCTAGCCAGCCTCCAAAGACCCTCTGCAAGACCCCTTCTTCAACTCACAGGTCTCAACTCCAACCTCTGAGGCCCAGTCTCCTTGCCTGGTTCCTAACACAGCTGCCTTGTCTTATCTCCTCGGGTCTCTGGCTGCCTGCTCCATCCCTGCCCCGTCGCAGGACTCACACATGGCTGTCCGTATGTCAGGCCCTTGTCCAATAAGGTGGTGCGGATGGATTGACTGACAGGCAGGAGAGAGATGCCAGAGCCCAGGTGGGAGCAAGGGTCTGTCTGGCCTCTGTCTCCTACCCACATGGGGCCCTTGGTGACAACATGCCGAGAGAGGTGTATGAATGGCTGAGGTCAGGGAGAGGCAGCGTCTGGGATGCAGCCACAGAACCCGTCCTCCGTCACAGCCTGGTCTAGCCCGAACTCTCGCAGAGAGCAGGCGACAATCACAGACACATGCTCTGGGGCGAGACTGAGCCCCCGCTGCTGGTCTCTGCTGCCCCATTAAGAGGTCTCCTTGAGCTTCCTAAGCCCAGGGCAGTATCTCACCACTAAAATTTATGCAAATGAAATAACGAGCAATTTGGGGAAAGGAATGAAAAGCCGAGCAGCCATCCAAACCACCCCAGACACCCGCCTGCAGGGGTTTTCAAGTTGAGCAATCATTTAAAAGATGATTTAAAGTCACTTGCTGGAGGAAAAAAAAAAAAGTAAAACTAGGTTCATGCTAGCTAACAGGACCTGTGGCTTCAGGAGGCCTTGGTAGACTCGTGGCAGGGAGCCGGAGGGCAGTGCTGGGGACACGGGGTGAGTCTAGTTGCACATTGTGCTCCAGAACTGACCAGTGTGACTTCAGAGGAATCCATGCTGGACTCACTGCAGGGACATGGCCCCACATGGGGAAAGCTTCAGATGCAACCAGGAAGACCATAAACGCCCACCAACTCTATGTATTCATTTGCTCATTCATTGAGTCCCTCGACAACTCTTCACTGAGGACCCAACACATGATGGTTCTGCTCTAGGTGCTGGAGACACAGCCACAAACAAAAATTCACTCAGCAAACACCCACTGCCTACTGGCTTCCTAAGGTAACTGACCTAGCGGGGTGGGTGGGGCTACAAAAATGAACTGGAGACACCACCCCTGCCATCCGGAGTTTCCATCTGGTGGGAGTTGGGGACAACACATAGAGAAAATGCAAATTCCAGTAGCTCAAGCTGGAATTTGACTCAGGAGACTGAGGCAGGAGGATTGCCAGTTTGAGACCAGCCTCAGCAATTCAGTGAGGCCCTAAGCAACTTATAGTGAGACCCTGCCTTAAAATACAAAAGACTGGAGATATAGCTCAGAGGTCAAGTACTTCTAGGTTCCATCCCTCGTACCAAAAAATAAATAAATAAAAATAAAGATTCCAGATGCAGATAATGTAGGAGAAAATGCAGATTGTTTCTAAGGGACCCTCAGAGGAATCTTCATTGAGGACATACCCTTTGGGTGTGGCCCTGAAGAGTAGATAGGAGGTGGGTAGTGGAGATGGCGAGAAAATCATGCAATTCCAGGCAGAGAAAATGGAACAGGAAAGATGTTTCAAAAAGGACAAAGCAAAAGAGGAAATCACAGTGTCACCGCTTGGTATTGCCCGGATAGGAGAAGGGCACACAGCCTCCATGACACTGTGAGCTCTCAATTGTGTTAAGATTTCCATTGCAGGGGCTGGGGCTGGGGCTCAGCGGCAGGGCACTGGCCTAGCACACGTGAGGCACTGAGTTTGATCCTTAGCACCACATACAAATCAATAAATAAAGGAATTGTCTCCACCTACAACTAAAAAAAAAAAATCCACTGGGTTTGGTTTTGTAGACTGAAATAGGCAGAGGAGCACTCATCCTGCCCACCCCAGATGCTGCTGGGAAATGTCCTGCTTGCCTCCGGGAAATCTGTCCCTTCTACAAACGGTGACTCAGTTTCCCCTTGGTGGAGACTGACTATGGGAAGATTCCAGGGAGCAGCGTGATGCAGAACACTAGCAAGATGTGGGGAGGTGGCTTGGAGCTTCCCAGGAGGAAGCAAGGAGGACAGGTGTCAGCGTGAGTGCCGTGTGCACGCACGCGTGTGTTGGCACGGGGGTGTGCATGCGCATACGCTGGGGCCAGGGACTGTTCATACTTCCCTCTGGGGATGGGGAGAACTCAGCCAATGGGTGTGAAAAGGACTTCTGGGAGTTAGTGGGAGGCCCAGGGTTGGACCTCTGGTCCCCTACATGCCAGGCCAATGCCCTGTAACTCTGGAGAGCCCAATGAGCCTGCTAGGGAAGTTCCCCTGCAGGGAACTGTGGACCTCAGTCTTAGATGAGAAAATGGCTCCAGAAGAAGTCCTGTCTCTGCAGAAAGTGCAGCTTCTCATGCCCTGACTGAGCCCAACGGTGCCAGGCCTTGGACTGGGGAGGAAGTTGAGAGTCTCCAAGGAGCTGACCCTCTGCTTCAGGGGCTGGGAAAACCTGATGCTTGGGAAGGACTGGGTAAGTGATCACCAAGAATGGCTAGCGAGGTCCTGCTAGAAACAGGAGACAGGCCAAGTTTCCCAAGAATAGGGGGCAGGACACACAAAGGCTCTGAGGCCAGAAGCCACTGTCATGGGAACGTTAGTGGGGGACACAGGTAGGGAGTGTGAAAAGGTATTCTGGGCCTGGGGAGGGGAGGGCATGACATTCAGACCCAGATGGCTGCCACTCTCAAGCCCTTTCCCACAGAGCAGTGGCTCCCCCATAGTGAGTCAAGAGCAGATCAGGAGGGGCATGAGGGTGGAGATGGGAAAACCTGGCAGAGAGAGCAAAGGCCTTGGGCCAAACTGCAAGGATGAAGCTAGAAAGGAGAGGACCAGGGACAGTCACAAGTTGGGGGACATCATGTCTTATAGAGATCCCAGGGCAGATGAGGATACCAGTACCTGGGTAGAGAACTCAGAGGGTTTGGTTTTACGACTTAGAAGTACTGAAGGTGTGTGGTTGGGGGTGTCAGAAGGCAGGGACCCCTGGGTCTGGAACTCAGGTGCAGCCTCCCAAACTACACTGTCAAGTCCTCTTGCTTGAGGGCTTGCTCAGACACCAAATGGCATCCTGTTCTCTCACCTCGGTCAGGACCCAGGGCAGCTCGAAAGGAGTGAGTGGTTTTCAGAGCAGAGCGGTCATCTGTTCTGACAGCTGCCACCACCCCGGCTGCACAGTGCACTCCGTGGAGAGCTTCAGAGACTGAGTGGTTAGTCTGGAGTGAGGCCCTCTCATGGTTAGGTTTTAAAAGTTCTAGGTGATTCTAATATGAAAGTCCTAGCCCTCTGATCTAGCCAATGACTATAGTTTGGATTTTAAGTGTCCCCAAAGGCCTTGGGTTAAAGGCATGATCTCCAGCTGGGCACTATTGGGAGGCGGTGGAAACTTGAAGAGGTAGGGCCTAGTGGAGGTCCACTGAAGGGAACACGGGGACCCTGGTCTCTTCTTTTTCCTATCTTATACTCTCTGGCCATGAGGTGAGCAGTTTTGCTCTGCCACAGGCTGTCTGCCATGGTGTGCTGCCACAGTCCCAAAGCCACGGGGCTAACCGATCACAGACTGGAAACCTCTAAAACTGGAGCTAAAAATAAAAACTTTTTCTTTATAGGCAGGTACGGTGGCACATGCCCGTGATCCCAGCTATTGGGAGGCTCAGGCAGAAGGAATACAAGTTCAAGGCCAGCATCAGCAACTTAGCAAGACTCTGTCTTAAAAAAAAAAAAGAAATGCTGGATATGGTGACGTAGAAGGAGCGCGAATTCAAAGCCAGCCTCAGCAAAAGCAAGGCACTAAGCAACTCAGTGAGGCCCTGTCTCTAAATAAAATACAAAATAAAGCTGGGGATGTGGCTCAGTGGTCAAGTGCCCTGAGTTCCATCCCAAGCACCTCCCCCGCAAAAAAAAAAAAAAAAAAAAATTTGTGGGACACAATAACAACAGTAGCCCAGAACCCTCTGAGACAAACTTTCAGATAGGCGCCTGACCTCCAGGTCACACAGCTCAACAGGTCCAGCAAGTGAGAACCACAGTCAAAACCACCACTCCAAGAGGGTGACTCAGACACCTGGACCTGCCTTCCCAGAGGCCTATAGTGGATTCTTAACCATCCAGTACCAGGAGCTGCACCCCTTAAACTCCCCCAAGGACAGCCGACCTCCCTGCTGGGTATGTGCGGTCTCAAGTTCAAGGCCAGCCTCAGCAACTCCCCCGCTTGGGGGCGGGGGGAAGAGGTGAACTCAACAGTTGCCCAGGGTTTGGCTGAAGTCGGCATGGTGCTCCGAGGCCCATGCTGGGCAAAGGTGTGGTCAGCAGTGACGGTGGATGGAGGACCCCATCTTAGCTCTGAGTTTTACAGTCTGTGTAGGGATGTGGCCAGAACCTTAACCAATGGCATTAAAAATACTCCAGAAGTCAGGCCAAGCCACGCCCATTCAGATCCTCAGTCCATCAGAGCTTTGTGTTATTGGTGTGGATAGGTCTGTCATTGTCTTGCTGATTTACTAACCACACAGGACAGCCTCCTGCCAAACACGGTGGTATGCCAGGCCCAAAGGGCAGGAACAAAGGTGAACAGCTGTGCTTGCAAAGTTCACACTGTAATAAAAGAGAGGGAGGCAAGATATAGGATGAGGTCCCTGCTTGAGGGTACAGATATACAGGTAGTGCACTGGGAAGGAAAGGTTCAGAACAAGTAAGGGATGCCTAGGAGTTTTCCCGAAGGTCAAGGAGAGGAACCGCAGAATCAAAATTTGGAGGGAGGCACATACAATGTTCATGAAAGTATGAAGCTTCTTAGCAAATGAAGTAAGAGAAGAATGAGCCTAAATAAACCAAGGGGTGAGAAACCCAAATCTGCAGATAGAGTCCTGTCAACAGGTAGAGGGCAGGGGAGGAGGCCATTGACCACCCTGACCCCAGAGTCACTAGGCTGCCATTGGGTGTCTGAGCAAGCCCTCAATGGTTTGCAGGCACCAAGACATAACTTCTCAAGGGCCCTGAGCACCAACACACCAAGAGCCTGCCTGTGAATAAGACACCTTCTTGCAGATGTGACAGCTAGGCAGCTGGGTTGCTAGAGGACATCTAGATACCATCTGGCCCCGCAGAATTACAATTTGTGAACGTTTTTGTGCGATCACAATCTTCCACATTGCATCAATCCTGACACACCATGAATGCTCACACCTGCAGCGTGGGAAACACTGGACAGAAGGTCCAGACACCACGTGCTCCAAAGCTCACAGAGGTGACAGTGTGAGAAACAGGCATGTATGACTTGGAGTCACACACAATTCTGAGATGACAGGTACCGAGTGTGGAGCACTTTGAGAGCACCCTTGATTTTATTTATATTTCCCTTTTGACACGTGTGTAAGCCTTAGTCTTAACAGAACCTTAGATAGGATGAAACTTGCTTGGTACATCACTTAGAATATCCTGGGGCTTAAAAGGACGGTTCTTCCCAGAGAGGAAAGGCTGTCAAGTGAATAAAAATAACGAGAGCTGCAGTTCTCGGACTAGAAGCCAACCCTGAGACAGAGGCATGAGGAGGTTCACCTATGACTGATGAACCTGGCTCTCTGGGGCCTTTTAAGTAAAATGTCTTTAATGAGGCCCAGGAAGGCCCAGAAGGCCCACACATCCTGGCCACTCTGGAAGCTTATGAGCAGTGACACCCTGATTGGCATCCCCAACAGACCCACTGTAAATCCACCCCCTAAAAATTAAGATCTCTTTCACTCTCGTTGGGTCTGAGTTCTCCAAAGATGTCATGGAGGTGCTCGCCTAGGCCCTCTCTTTTTGCTGGACTAAGCAATGAAAGCCAGAGCTGCATGGTATAGTGTCACTGCTGAGAGGGACTTGGCAACTGCAGAGCCACCCTTGCAGGAGCGGCAGGTGACACACGGTGGCGTTGAAGACAGCGCTACAGGACCCGTGGTTCATTCTGCCATTCTCTTCCTGTCCCACAGCAAACAGGCTCTTGGCTTAACTCCAGGGGCCACTTCCTTCGGTCTCCTTGATGCCTAGAAACCCTAAGAAGATTCTGATTGTTGTCATTCTCTGCATTTGGATCAGGTGAACTCTAGCCAGGCAGTGGGAAGAACGGAGTGGAAGAGAATATCTGTGGGTGGGGACACCACAGGGACCAGGCATGGTAAGGACCCAGGGGTTTTCTTCCTCCCGAGATTTGAATCGGAAGACTTGGGGTGTGGTTGGGTGGTATGGTAGAGTGCTTGCCTAGCATGCACAGGGCCCCAGGAGGGGGAGGGGAGGGGGAGAGAAGAGAGGGGAGGGGAGGGAAGGAGAGGGAAAAGGGGGAAAGGAAGGACAGTNCAGGAGGGGGAGGGGGGGGAGAAGATTCATCGTCATTCTCCAAGGAAAACATCCAGGTGTAGTCTTTGGTTTACATGGAAAAAAATTAGTCCAAAAACAAGAGTCTAAGACAAGTGTGGGGTGCAAGAGATGTGGAAGAAGATGAGGGGCGTTCTCACAGCATTGCACCGGGAATAAGGAGAAGTTCAGAAGCCAAAGGCAGCTGTCCTCTGGCTACCATCGTCATCACCCACCCCTTGACATTCTCCCCACTTCACAGGTGAGCCACTGAAGCAGTTTAGCCTGGGGTACCCTTGGATGAACTTGAGCTCTCTCTTCTTGGATACAAGAATGAACTCCACCCAAGCCACTAATGTCCAGTCATTAATAAAAACCACGGGTGGTGACACATGTTTTCTCCGATGGATTTCCAAATACCAGGCCAAGATTCAGGGAGTCTGGGGTACCCGGCCCTGGCCCCTCCAGCCCCCAGGGCTCATAGTGGTTTCTAAGACCAAGAGTGTCCAGCAGAAGTTGAGAGATTCAGGGACCCCAGAAGCAGAGCCTGGTCCTTTCTCCTCTACATCTGCCACCACATGCACCACGCTCCCCCTATGCTACAAAGAGGGGATCAAGTAGCCCTGGATCTCACCCTGGGCCCTCCAACAAATGATATCAAGCTCCAGATTTACACACATGCTTGGAAGGGACTCAGGGTCTCTCACTGTTCTCTTTCCTCTTGTTCCCACAGACAACCTACCTCATCCTGGTGACACTACCACCCACCCAGGTCCCTAAGTGCCCATTTCTCACCATTATCTACCCACACCTCCATCATCTCTCACTTGGAAAGTCCTAAGGCCCCCTGGCTGTTTTCTGCCCCGTTGCATACCTCCTACAGAGCCACCAGGGAAATCTTACTAAAACACAGGCACAACCATGTCACTCCCAGCTCAACACACACAGCCTCAACCTCCCCTCTACACATGGAATGAAATCCAAACTCTCTACCTGGCCTCCCATGATCTATCCCGGCCACTGCACGTTTCCTGTCTTCCCCGGGATTCCCTCCACCCATCCTCTCCATGCATGGCTGCCCCCTGGGACCTTCTCCAGGAAGGACATGGGACACAAAGTGGCCTGACCACAATCCCTCCCCAGAGGTGAAAATGAGCCCACGTGTCTTTCCCTCCAACACCCTTTCTGGCTCCCCACAGCCTAGCTGGCCAATGACAAGCCCCACTGGTTGGCCACTGGGGTCCTTCACATTGTGACCCCCTTATATGCCTGGAATGTCCCCCACCTGTGCTGGACTCTGGTTCCCACCTGTTCCTCTCTGCCCACAACCCTCCTACCAGTCATCAGAGTTGAATTGCAAGCTGTCCTCCCACCAGGAACCCCAGCAGCTCCAGACCACAACTAGGCCAGGGTAGAGGGGGGTCTGGCAAGAGCAGCCACCTGCGGGGGGGGGTGGGGGAGCCACCCTGAGTGTTTCAGTCCCTTCTTTGGGCCAAGAGCTTTTCATACCTCCTTCTTCTCTTTTTATTTCCCTAACAAACCAAATGACAGCTAGGTAGCTCCATGTCACCCACACCATGGACCCTATTCACTCCATGCCATGCTGTATGGCTCTCTAATGCTTTCAGAAGCATTTCTTGTTTCAGCCCATGTGCCATCCACCCATCCGCCCCACCCTGCTGTGCAGGAAGGCTTCCTGAGGTCAACTCCCAGCCCTGCCACCTGTCGGTAGCAACACCTTAGCAAGATTCTCAGCTCTCCAAGCCTTAGCTTTTTCCCTGCATACAGGTGAGCTTGATATAACTTGATATAACACTTACTTTGTGCAGACTGAACTGGATAATGAAGTAAAGACCTCGGGGCAATAAGTGATGATAATGATTCGCTGGGTATATCACTTAGGAGGTGTGTACTAGGCATGCCTTCAGTGGAAAGTTGTATGATCACACACACACACGCACACACACACACACAACTGCAAACACGTGGCACATGCCAGGCACTGTGAAATGTACACACACACTCATTTGACCCTTACATCAGCCCCATGATGCATGATCCCTATTTCACAGGTGAGGAAACTGAGGCACAAAAAAGTCCAGTGATTTGTGCAAGTGTCCCAGTTAGGGCAGAATCAGGTGGAGGTCCCAGAGTCTGGGAGCTCAGCCACTTGGCCCTACTGCTGTGGCCAACAGGATGAGGCAAGCACAGCAAAAAAAAAAAAAAAAAAAAAAGGTTTCTTTTACCCTCCACAGCATCTACTGTCCTTTGGGGCAGGAAGGAGGTAGGTGCTCAGTAAACCAAACTGACTTCTGAATGGGAGGCCTGTGCAGGGTTTCCAGTTCATCACCCGGCTGCTGTCTGACCATCTTCGGAGCTCCTCCGACTCGTCACCATGTCACCATCATCGTCACCATCATCATCGTCAGCAGTCATCGGAAAAGAAAGCACAGCTGAGTGTGGTCTAGTGTGGCCCAGGCCCGTATAAGGCCCTGCACAAGGTGTGGCTGCAGAGCTTTTGGAAATCTGGGCAGACCACCCAGCAGGCTTCCCACCCACACACTCACTCAGAGGACAGGAAGTGGAATCCAGGGAGGAGCTGGAGGGAGGGGGTGGCGCACAAGATGTGTCTGTCCACCCGGCTGCCATGGCAACAGCTCAGGGATGCAGGGAGGAAGGGGAGTCCCTCCTCTGTCACAGAAGCTCTGTGTCCTCCACGCATTTCCACCCTGCAGTCCCCACCTCGGGAAGGAAAAAAATGAAGCCGGTGCCTGGCACACCCGGCCGTGGAAGGACAGTGTCCAAGAAGTCAGAAAACATGAGTCAGCAGAGCAGGGCACCGATTTTTAAGAAAAATGGATGAGGTTCTACAACAGAGGGACCTGGCTGCTGCAGACCTGGCCTTTTCTGGGTGACAGACATTGCGCAGGGAAAGACAAATGTTGCTAAGTAGACCTGAGCATTCCCTGTTCCAAAAGATAAAGCAGCTGAACTTGGGATCCTGAAGAAAAATATTAGAAAGTACAGGTGGTTTGCTCTCACCAGGGAACATGGTGATGGGAAGTATTTCAAAGCTTTGTTATGATAAATGTGAATGATCCTTTACATTGTACCATTTATAAGGCCTCCCGAAGTCTTAAAATGTATCATATGTATCATGAAATCACTAGAATAAAACCAGTGTAATAAGAATAGAGCACAGCCAGGTGCTGTGGTGCATGCCTGTGATCTCAGCAACTCAGGAGGCTGAGGCATGAGGACAGCAAGTTCGAGGCCAGCTGAGCAAATACAGAGACCCTGTCCCCCCAAAAAAGTGGAGGTACAATCAGTGGCAGACTGCCCCTGGGTTCAATACCCAGTACCAAAAAAAAAAAAAAGAAAGAAAGAAAGAAAGAAAGAAAGAAAAGTAGAGCAGAAACTAAATCAAATAGAAAGTCCAAAATGAGACCAATTTGTATCAGAAAAAGGGAAAACAACTGGAGAGAAAAAGGACAGATTGGATAAAAAGTGGTACTGAGGCAAATGGCTGGCCATCTGAGAATAATAATCAGTCTCTAATTATGTTTTGCACCAATGTATTTAAATGTAAAAAGTGAAACTGCAAAAATTACTGGAAGAATATATAAGTAGATATTTACACAATCTTGGAAATAAGAAGGGCTTTGAAGGATGACACCCAAAGCAAACAATGTAAAAAAAAACACACAGGCAGAGCTCGCCCTAATCCAAAACTCTGAAATCCAAAATGCTCCAAAATTCAAAACTTTTCAAAAACCAACATGATGCCACAAATGGAAAATTACACCATGAAACCTTGTTTCATGTACAAAATTATTTAAAAATACTATGCTAAATTATTTCCAGCCTATGTATATAACGTATATAAAGATAAATGAATTTCATGTTTATGCTTAGGTCCCATCTCTAAGGTATTGCATTATATGTATGCAAATATTCCTAAATTTAAAAAAAAATCAAAATCCAAAACAATTCTGGTCCCCAAGCATTTCACATAAAGGATACACAACCTGTACCTAGATACATGATTTTAAACTTAAGATGTCAAAAAGCACCACAAAGTTTAAAAAGTTAAATAGAACAACCTGAAAGAAATACCTGTGAGACAAAAGATGAACAGGAAGTTACTATCTTTAGTACAGAAGAAGTTCATTAAGAAAAAAAAAGTGAACTTTTATTAGAAAAATGCATTCATGTCCCAACAGGCAATTCACAAAATACAAACCTTTGAAAAATGCCCAACCTTTCTTGGTAATTATCAAAGACACACAAGTTAAAAACAATCAAATACCACTTTTTGTCTTCCAAGTGGGCCGACATTTTTTAGAGTAATTAACAATCACCACACCTGAGAAAACAGGGAAATGACAATCCAAACTCCGTAAATTGGTGTGAAGATTTCGGAGAGAGCAGTAGTAATACAACATGCACCCAAAGTCTTAAACATATGCTTCTCCTTTGACCGAGCAATTGCATAAATAAATTCTAGGATAAGCAAAGTTCAGAGTGGAAAAAAATCTGAAAACAGCCCAAAAATGTCCAAATTGAAATGTCTGCTTAATGGAGACAGGGCACTTCCACAGAATGCAATGTCATGCAGCCCTGCTGTATGGAGCACAAAACTGCAGAGTAGAAGAGTATTCAAGAATGAGAAAAGCAGGCAGCAATGTATTAAGTAAAAATTAGTGGTTGCCTCAAACAGAAATATACACACAGAAAAAAAAAGGTCTTTTAAGACAATATGTAAGTTACCGTGTTGACACAGTCAATCTGGCTAGTGAGATAAACTGCTACTTGTATTTTCTTCTTTTGTCTTAATCTTCTAATTTTTCTACCATGAACATGCCTTGCCTTTGCACCATGAGAAATTCATCAACATAGTTTAATCAGAAACAAATGCACAAGGGTAGGTGGGTGGGGGGTTATTCCTGAGGTCCCACCCATGCCTTGCTCTCTTAGAACTGCCCCCCCCCCAGGTCAAATTTCATAGCACCTCTTTTCTCTGCTCAGAAGTATTACTGAGAAATAAAAGTCACTGCCCAGCCTTCAAGTGTTGGATCCAAATCACCATTTGCTAGTTATGAACCGAACCGGAGGGGACATTGCAGGGAGCGTTGCTTAAAAAAAAAAAAAAAAAAACGAAACAAAACAACAAGTAATTCTGAACCTCATGAGGCACCCAACACATCCAAGAGAAAGTTAATATCCCCTTTGCCATGACTGGATCATATTCCAGCTTTCCCATATCAAGAGGGCACTGACAAATTGGAGGGTGTCAGGAGAGGTGACTGAGACAATGAAAGGTCTGCAAACAGTCACAGGAGGATTGATGTGAGGAAGGCGGAGTGAGTTCTGCCTGGGAAAGAAGAGATGTCCAGGAGCTGTTTAATGCAAGTGGAAGAACAGCTGCTCGGTAGTGCCCAGGGGGCTAGTGCAGCTAAGACCAGAGCAGCTACCCCAGGCTGGGCCCTTGGTGTGGCCTGGGCACTCTGCAGACCCCATTCCTACAGGGTGGGCTGAGAGGTGGCTGGATGATTGAATGATGCACAGATACCAAAAAAAAAAAAAAGAGTGGAGAAAAGAAACAGGGTGCACGTGAGTGAGCACAAATTATCACACGGCCAGAATAATAATCATCCTAGGTATGCATGGAACTGCAAAGAGGTCCCAGAGAGCAAATGAGCACCGGAGCTGAGTGGGGGAAAAATCAGAAAGGAAGCACGCCTGGAGCAGGCACAGATTAACAGAGAAGATGGGGAGGAAATCAAAAATCGGAGAGGAAGCACAATTGCCAGATATTATACTTCGGAAGGAAAAATTAACTCCCCCCCCCCACCTCCGCCCCGCACATTCAGGAGAGGGAGCGGCCAGAAGGCACTTGTTCCAGGGGAAAAGAAGTAAAAACCACAGGGAACTAGAACTTGAATATGGAGAAAATTGTCCTTTGGGAGGTAATGGGAATTGTGTCACCACTGGGAGGGTTTCATGGACAAGCTGGCTGTGGGGAGCAGGTTTGCTCCATTCCATGACCAGTTAGTTAGGTCCTTTCAGGGATTTTAATTATGGACCACGCCCAACATGTCCATCTGGACCACTTGTTTGCTTCTTTTTCCCCCAGCCACAGGGGCCTATATTGAAAGAGGGACCATCCTCCCTCCCAGTCCCTCCACTCTGGACCTGTGGCATAACCCCCTAGGTCCCAGATGGTCTCCTCTTTAGAGGTTTTACCCAGGTCTCCAAAGAGAGCTAAAGATGTACTTGAAAGGCTGAGGTCAAGGCAGACCTGAGTTCCACTGAATCGCCTCTTGGCAATTCACCTAGGACTGAATTGCCTCTTGGAAAAAAACAGGGTATTTTTAAGCAGAAAGCAAATGAAAAGGAAAGATTCAACCCAGCCCAGAGGCCACCTGAGCAGCTAGTGGCTGTGACAAACCCACATGAGATGGAGCTAAGCATGGTGAACCACAGCCCCAATGACATCACCGAGATGCTACAGGGTGGGGGGGCTAAGAGGAAGCACTGGGCAGGACTCAGGGAGTCATGATGGGGCCCCCATCAAAACTACACACACCAGCCAACAATCCCCCCAGCAGCCTCTTGGGGGCGTTGGCACACGACCAGACTCCAAATATAGTCCATGTGTGCAAAAATGATGTTTCAGTCAACCACAGTGGAGCTGCAAATTCCTAGAACCCAGTGACACTGTAGCTGTCACAGAGGCAACATCACAGAGGAATACATTTCCTGTTTATGCTCACGCTCGAATCAAAAGCAGAGTACACACAAGGATATATACACATGGCACTGGATGGTTATCATAAATGACCAAGTTACTGGTTTATGTATTTACTATACTTTTGTTATTATTTTAGCATGCACTCCTACTATTTATGGGGAAAAAATAAGTGTTCTGTAAAACAGGGAGCAGCCGCCTCCTACACCCTTGTGTTGACCAGGTCTTTTGACAGAAGCAAGAGGCCACATTGAGTGACTGACCTCTGCCACCCAGATTTGTGTAAGTACCTTCTCTGATGTTTGCACAATGACAGAATTGCCTAATGTTGCGCTTGTCCTGGTCATTAAGTGACACCTGGCTGTTGTAAGCAACACTGAAGTTGTCATCAAAGGTGGCCAGGTATGGACAACCGGTGTGCCCTACCATGGGGGATTGGGGAAAAACCCAAACAAAAAGATGGAGTTTGGCAGGTTGGCAAATATTCCAGCCTCTCCCCAAGTAGGGAACTATTTGAAGAAAACATGAAGCCGCCATGTTCTGCCCCCAAATCCTTCCCACAGGAAGGAGAGAAACCTTGCATGCCAATTCCTGGTGATCTCCCTAACAGTAACTTACCCAGTGCTTCTCATGTGCAAGGGACTCCTTTCAATCACTTCTGGTTTCTTTCCCTTTCTTTCTTTCTTTCTTTCATAACTAAGAGCTAATTCACCAACTAAAAACGGGCAAAGAATTTTCCAGTTATTTCTCCAAAGAAGATATACAAATGTTCATTAAGCCTATGAAAAGATGCTCAGCATCATTAGCTATCAGGGAAATTCAAATTAAAACCACAATAAGATATCATTTCACACCTAACAGAATGGCAATAATTTTTAAAAATATTAATGAAAACAAGTACTGGTGAGGATATGGAGACATTGGAAGTCCCATACGTTGCCAGTGGGAATGTGAAATGGTGCAGCCACTTTGGAAAAGAGTCTGGTGGTTTTTCAGAAAGTTTAGAGTGAACATGTGACCCAGCTATTCCACCCCTGGTACATACGCAAGAGAAATGAAAGCACACCACCACAGAAACACATGGACACAAATGTCCACAGGAGCATGATTTGTAAAGACCTCCCAATGGAAACACAACCCAATGTCCCTTAACTGCTCATTGGAGTTTTTAAAATGCGGGATAACCCCCACAATGGAATATTGTTCAGCAATAAAAATGAAGTAAGATGCATGCTGAACATGCATGAACCTTGAAAACACACTAAGTGAAAGACGCCAGTTACAAAAGATTTCATTATAGAATTCCATTTATATGAAATGTCCAGAATAGGCAAATCCACAGAGAAAGAAAACAGGTCAGTGGTGGCCTGGGGCTAGGAAAGAGGGTGGCTGGGAGGAAATGGAAGATACTGTTAATGGGTATGGGGGTTGTTTTGGAGTGATGATAATTGATTGTGGTGTTGGTTGCACGGCTCTGAATATACTAAAAACCATTGAATGCTACACTTTAAATGGGTGAATTGCATTGTATATGACTTAAACCTCAATAAAGCTGTTTTTTAAAAAGGACAAACTTAATCTTCATGTCCCTTTGAGGTACACACAATGTTTTCCCCCTTTTATATGAGAAAACACATAAGGCACATAGGAGGCACAAGGGGACCCAGTAACCTGCCCAAGGTCACATACTTGGAGAGTAGAGTCAGGATTTGAGGTCAGGTGGCAGAGCCCCAGGGTCCAGGGTCTCAAGCACCTCTGGAAACCGTTTGCAGACCCAGCACTGGGTCCTTGTCCCTCCTGGCTTCCACTGTGGAGGACACAAAAAGTGGGGGCAGATCTGAGCCTTTTCCAATGGGGGTCTTGGGCAAGAAGACGTCCTTTCCCTACTGTGGACGGCAAAGATTTGTCAGGTGGAGGTGGTGGGGACACAAGCCCTGCACGGCTGAGGCTTCTTGACAATTCAGTTGGCTGGGCACAGACCAAAGGCTGGTGACTCTGTCTCAGCACATCTGCTGCCCTGAATGCATGTGCCACTCTGGGTGTCACCAGCATTCCTGCCACCCTTCACCCCAATGCTAGACCCTTCCTCAGGAGGCAGAATGTCCCTGTCATGGTCCCTCCAGCCAGCCGGCGGCCCCTGCAGCAGGGCAGCTCCTTTGCCTCATTCTGATGACAATCTGCTTTAAGTCCTCTCGGCCTCCCTGCCCCGGTCTCCCGGCCTTCTCTCCATTCATGCGTTGTCTCCTCCGATGCTGCATTTTTTCCTATAACATCACGTCTGATCCAGCCTTTCCTAAAAGCACCCTTTGACGCAGTGTGACTTCCCTGGGTGTCCCAGCGCCTCCTCTGTCCAGCCAGCCATCCCAGCCCCTCTCCCACCCCCCATTCAAGGAGCCACAATGCCCATTTTCATATCAAAAGCCACCCCTTGTATCTCAAGCTACAAATCCTTCCAGAAAGCAGACAGGCTATCAGAAATCAAAGGTAAACAGAACGCTGAACCACATTTAAACTCAACGCTTAACCATATTTAAACCCCACAGGTGTACCTGAACATACGGAAATAGGCTCCCACCCTCTACTCTCGCCCACCTTCAAAATGATTGATACCTTTACTGGGGAGAAGAGGTATTTTTCCACAAGCTCTGTGAAAGGCCAGTCAGTCCCCAAGCAATACAAACCAGACTCTGTACTGCGAGAGGCCACTGGAGGCTGACCTTCTGGGGCTTTCCAAAGTGACAATAAGAATGTGATGGATGGGAGCATTTTCTGGCCCCATCTTCAAGCCGAGGCAAGCACTGCGTGGGGCAGCTCTACCGTCTCCAGCAAGGCCTGGGGTTTAAGCTTTCTAAGTGAAATAAGAGGGTGGGGGAGATCAGAGAGATGTGGGAGAGAAAGGGGGACCGGAAAAGGAGGAGGCCTCGGGAGAAAGCCCCCCACCATCACAACTGTCCTAGAAATGGTTTGCAGAATCGGACAGCTAGGAGAACCCCCTAGAAGTTACTTAGTTTGTCTTTCTGGAGCAAAAGATGGAGAAGCTAAAGCGCAGCAATGCGAAGGATGTGGCCAAGGCTGCACAGCTAACTGGGGGGTGAGCAGGTCAAAACTCCACAATGGGGCACCCACGGTCCCACCTGCCTGTCAGGGAGCACCTGCTCTTCTGGTTCCCTCCGGATATTCTGCAGAGCCACTCGCCCCTGTGCTCTGTGTGGCTCCAGGTCTCCTCAAGAGCAGAGCCCTGGCCAGCACCAAGAGGCAGTGCTCCAGTTAACCAAGCATGATGAGACCCACGGGCGACTTCCCGGGCTTCCAGAAGCCTCCATAATCTGCCCGCTGGAGAAACAAACACAGACAGGTTGAAGGAAAGGGCCACCCAGCCTGCCCCGGAGCCTCCCCTCTTCAACTCATGTTTGTTTTGTTCATGAGAGAAAAATTCTCTGACTGTTCATAGAGAGGGGGACACAAGATCCCTTCCTCTGAGGCTTGGGAGATGGCGAGTTCTCAAACATGATGGCCCCACAGGATGCCCCGCGTGTGCCAAGGCGGAGCCAAGAGCAGCAAGCTCCATGCGAGGCTGCCTCGTGCCTCCAGAGACCTTGGCCGTAGCCTGTTCCCTCTGGGGGCTGTGGCTGCGGGCAATGTCAGAGCCGTGTGTCACCACGCCTGAGTGGAAGGATGAGTCAGGGCCCAGACCTGGGTTCCTCACTGCCCTCTGCTTTTCCTTCTGAGGCTGCTGGAGTGTGTCTGTGAAGCTGCCTTTCAAACGAACCCCTGCACACATGGGTGGGAGCCCTCAGAGGATCCATCAGAGCCCTCTCCAGGTCTCAGCTGGGATCTGTCCAGCTCCAGAAACCTCATGTGGTCAAGGACTCAGCTTCAGCCAGGAACATGGTTTTTTTCTTCCTGAGAAGGAAAGCAGTTCGCTGATCCATGAAGGGACGGCTACACACCCTGGGGACCCTGGGGATGTGTAAGCATTACAAGTCTTTGGAGAACACATCAGACCTATCTCCATTTCCAACTCGCCCACCCCAAACCCAAGTCTTTCTCAAAAGTCTTTTTCTTTGGACCCAAGCCAAAGAACGAGCCCAGGTTCATTTTATTTCTTCTTCTTCCCACTTTCAGGGTACCCTCCCATGCACCCTGATGCGTACCCTCCAGAAGCACAGACTGAGGACTGCTGGGTACCGGCGAGGCAGGGCCCGTACATAGGAGGCTACAGAGTGCGAGGCTTCCCACAGCACCACACCCCAGACCAGGTGCTCAGGTTCCTGGCTCCAAGTTCCATGCCCACAGCCACTCATCTACTGGAGGATGGGGGGATACAGGGCACCTCTCCAGTGAAACTCCCAAGGCGTCAGTTTCCAGAAATACAAAGACCGCCCTCAGGTGGTACAGAGCCCAAAGAGGGACCCAGAGACAAATGGGAAGCACAGTTTGACAGAAGCTGTCAGTAAGGAGAAGCCAGCGGACTCTGAGAGAACTGAGAGGAAGGAGGTTTTCCCAGAGGGTACAGTGGTATCATATTTTATCTCCACTTCTATTAATTGATTTGTGGTACTAGGGACTGAACCCAGGACCTTGTGCATGCTTTACCACTGGGTGCTTTACCAAGTGCTTGACCACTGAGCTAGATTTTATTTTGAAACAAGATCTCAGTTGTTCAGGGTAGCCTTGAACTTGTGATCCTCCTATTTCAGCCTCTCCAGTAGATAATATTACAGGTGTATACCACTGTGCCTGGCTATCATATATATATACTTTAAAAAAAACTCAAGTAAAACATCAATACATATTCTGCAAAAATATTAAAACACTACCAAAATAAATGCACTTAATATATATTTAAAGTAGCTGTTCCCCCGCCCGCCCAGTTCTGAGGATCCACCCCAGGGCCTTCCTTGTTCATGCTAGGCAAGAACTAGCTCTACTACTAAGCCACACCTCCACCCCATAAGGGAACTTTTATCTCACCCATAAAGACCTTAATATAGTCATGTAGACCTTTTCTAGGAAAACATATATACAATTTTTAAAAAATATATCAAACTGGTTATACTACTTTAAATCCCATTTTTCCTCCTTACTCCTTTTAAGTCAAGTAATCCACAGCATTTGTACAGCTGAATCACAAATATTTCATTTTATGGTTATATAAGAGTTTAATTTCCCAGTGTTAGATGCTTTTTTTTTTTTTTTTTGCTTTTGTAAACAATGATGCACTGAATATTCTTGAACAAAATCTGCCCCTTGCTGTGTGCTATATGGATTTCGATTCTGCACTTAACATTTTAGTTTTCTTCTACTCTTTCTCTATATTCCAACACCATTTCCATCTCACCCTGCTGTTCCTTTCGTCTCAGGCTGTCCTTTACTAAGCAATGATTGCCCCTGGGTTGCACAAAGAAAGCATCTTCTTACAACATGAGGGTGCCGATCTCCCGGCATCTTTTCCCAGATCTTGCTATATAATCATTTCACAAGTGGGCTCTTTCAGATGCAGCTGATTTTCATTCTCTGTGGTAGTTATATACATTCTATAAGATTGCTCCCAACACTCGGTCAATGAATACTGATCCGCTGCTCCTAAGGACAATGCAGGGTTAGGTTCCTGCCAGCCTCTGGTCACAACATGCCTACCATCAGATCAATACAGTTCTTTGTTTGATGTATGTTTCTTTTAAAAAGACACCTCCTTTAATATGTGTTGTCAGTTCATTAGCATTGACCTCATGGTCAACAGCACTATAGCTCATAACTAAAACAAAGCTTATCTAACACAGGTATTTCCTCCCAAGGGCACATCACAATCTTCTTGGACTTAGCGTTACTGGAGAGCACATCCGTATCATGCTTGGGGGGACATTTGAAATAGCAAAACCATAAAGAAATAAAATTGTGAAAAACTTAGCACCAAGTAGGCCATGAAAAGGACACCTGTTTACACTACAGGCACAGAAGCACAGGCACTGTCCTACCCCAACTGGGAATGTGTACACAGGTTGACTCAATTTCTTAACCTCTCTGTACATATTGTAAATGACCGTGAAAGGGCTGTGAGTATTTATCTGGGAGTTATCAATAAATTTTAGTAATTGGGTGTCCTAGTTTAGATTATGAGGTGTGACTCTAAAACTCCAATATTAATTCAGAAATATTCAGAAGTACAATGCTTGGATTATAAGAGCTCTAATCTAATGGGTCCATCCTAGTTTAAAGAGACTGACTGAGTGGTAACTGTAGGCAGGTGGGGTATGACTGCAAGAAATGGGACACTTCCTGATGAACCCTGGATCATCAGCCCCTTCCACTTTTTCTCTCTGTTTCCCAGTCACCACGAGCAGAGCAGTTTCCCTCTGCCACAACCTTCCACCATGATGATCTGCCTTACCTTGGGCTCAGAGCAATGGAGTCAGCCCATCATGGACTGAACCTCTGAAACTGTGAGCCAAAATTAACTTTTCCTCCTCTAAATTGTCCTCGTCAGGTATTTAGATCACAGCAATGAAAAATGGACTAACACGGTAGGTAGGTGACCTTGCCAATATGGAACCCATAAATAATGAAGGTCAATGGACGACATTTCTCTTGTTCTTGGTTCTTCTGTTTTTCTATGGGCTTGTTTGGTTTCCCTCTATTTATCCTCAGCAAAGCAGGATCTGTTCACTCTGACTACCTGTTAACAGAGCAGCCTGCCATTGCCCATTGAGCCTCCCTTCTGCAGGGGATAGTCACTGGTACAGCAAGGGGCAGGTTGGTGGCACAGCAAAATTCTGCCCGACTTGAGTTGCACACCTAAGGGGGCCTCTTCCTTTAACCTCTGCTGCCTTTTTCCTCAGAACTTGGAATAGACAATACATGTGGAAAACTACAATGCCCAACAGGCCTGGCCTCTCCTCTCTGGGGGATCTGCACCTCACAGAATATACTGCCTTTCCCAGAATGCAGCATTCCTCCCTGACATCTCCTTCTTCCCCTCCCAACATACACACACACACACACACACACACACAGCTTTTAGTCTAGTTGTTCAGTTGTTCTCTGGGATCTGTAATACTTGACTATTGTAGTAGGTTGAATAGTGATCCCCAAAATGATAGGTCCATGACCTAACACCCAGTTCCTGTAAATGTGTCCTCATTTAGAAAGAGTCTTTGCAGATGTAATCAAGTTAAGGATATTGATCAAAGGTCATCCTAGATTTAGGTTGATGGATGACAGAGATTCAGACAGGCCACATAAGACACAGGCAGAGATTGGAATCATGGGTCTTTAAGCCAAGGGCTCCCAGCCGTCACCAGAAGCTGGGAGAGAGAGGGACATGGAACAAATCCTCCCTCAGAGCCTTCCAGAAGAAACCAACTCACTGATACCTTGATTTGGACCTCTGGCTTCCTGAACTATGAGAAAAGAAATTTCTATTGTTTGGAGTCACCTGATGGGTGGTAATTTGTTACCACAGCCCTAGGAAAGTAATACCCCTAGATGGAAGAGAGATGAGGTAAGGGGAAATTGAATTCATTCTCCCCACCTCCTGGGGCAACACCTACAGAGATTTCACGTTTTTTTCTCAATGATAAAGGCCTTGAGGATCAGGTTGCACCTGATGGGTACACCTCCTTCAAACATTTACCTGAAGCAAAAACAGGTCAGAGGATACACTGAACAGCAGGGGAAAAGGGGCAGAGAAAGACCAGGAAGAAATAATAGCAGGATGTGTAACAAAGGATTTGTAACTAAGAATACATAAAGAACTCCAACAAATAAATTAGAAAAAGACAACACAATCGAAGGAACACACACACACACACACACACACACACACAGAGGGAGCTCTGCACGTGCATGCAAGAGAAAGGGAAACCTAAATAGCCAATAAACATATGAAAAGATCACTTAACCCCACCAATAGTCATATGCAAATAAACCAGCAACACAAATGCAAATTTGAACAACATGCCCATCAGACTGACAGAAAATATAGAAGTCTGACAATACCAACACCTAGTGTTCGCTACAATGGGGGAAAATGAAATTTTCATGAAGAGCTGGAAGGAAATGGTACAATCACCTTGAATAGCAATTAGATAACAGTATCTAGCAAAGCTGGAGATGACCCACCATTAGAATTCCAGAGAAACCACACACTTGGCCCCGGGACACACAGAAGGCTGATGGTTGCAACAATGTCTGAAATGAGAAGAACTGGGGGAAAGGTTGAAGAGTCCTCCACAAGAAATGGATAAACTGTATCTTATTTAAACAATCACATACCTTAATATGAAGTGAAGCTCTATCTAGCAACATGGAGCCATCTCAAAAACAGCTAATTGCAGAATAATACATATCTGATGAGACAATATTTGGATAAACTCATTAACTTTAAAAATAGTACTTTGTGTGCATGGATATTGTAACAAAAAATGGAAAAATATGAAAGATAAATTGAAAATACTATGTCTCTGGGAGAAAAGGAATTGAATGGAACTAAGCAAGAGAATGAAAGGTACTTCAAACATATCAGCAATATTCTTTATTTTTAAAAAAGCCAAAAAGAAGCCAGGCAGAGTGGTGCATGCCTGTAATCCCAGTGACGCAAGTTCAAAGGCAGCCTCAGCAACTTGGCGAGGCCCTAAGCAACTTATTGAGAACCTGTCTCAAAATAAAAAATAATAAGGGCTGTGGATGTGGCTCAGTGATTAAGCATCCCTAGGTCCAATCCGTAGTATTAAAAAGCAAAAAAAGAAAAAAGAAAAAAAAAAGTCAAAAAAGAAATACATGGAAGCTAAACCTTTAATATCCCAACTTGTTGGACAGTGCACAAATAAAGTGTCCTGAGGATGCAAAGGACAGGGAGGGAGATGACAGGGAGATGACCACCAGCCCACCTTGGGAAGGTTTCCTGGAGGAGTGGCCCTGGGGCCTTGAAGGGTAAATCAGCAGGATTTGGAGATGAATCTGAGAATGTCTCCCAAATCCCATGAACTGTTTTCTTGGGAACTCAGAGCTGTGTTTACTGAATTATACTTTAAGTGCTCAAATTTTCATGCAAAAAAGTAAATGAGTTAAACATTCTATATCTATCTTCCAAGAAAAAATGACCTTGATAGTGGCTGTGGATGATCTGATCAACCCCCACTGAAGATGAAAATCCCTCCCAGACTCCCTTGCAGCTAGCTTTGTATGTGATTTGGGCTCTGCCACTCTGCCACTTTGATGTGGCTTAGCAGGGACAGAGTCAGGTGTGAAGTGTCTTTTCATGGGGTGGAAGCTAGAGCAATGGCCCCCACTGCCTGTAACCTCCTGACAGTTGGCAATCTTTGGTGACTTGTTTTCAAGTGGTTTGGAAAAGTTTGTTCCTGAAAGCTCAACTCAGTGTCTTCTCTTTAGTCCTCCCAGCAACTCTGAGAATCATCTATACTCTACAGTGCAGCCGTGTCTTTGAATTAATAGATTCTGTTACTTGTAGCCAAGAGTCCTGACCTACCTGAGTTCACTGCATGTTTAGACAGTTTAGGAAATGTTATCCAAAAGGTGATATTAGGTCAGGGTCTGGCAAACCTTTTGCTGTCAAGGATCAGATAGCAATGGTTTTGGTTTTGAGGGAGATAACTGGTTTTGTCACAATGATCAGAGTGACGCAACACTGACACGGCACTGTGAAAACAGCCATGATAGTATGTAAACAAATGGTGTGGCTGTGTGCCCATAAAACTTTATTCACAAAATTAGGTGGGCTGGCAGGATTCTGCCTGTGGACCAAAGTTGGCTGGCCACTGGCCATCATAGGCTAAAAATATAATAAACCCATCACCAAAATGATCCCAATCTGTGAAAAAGTCAGAATAGCCACACCTTGGGCTAGCCTCCTGCCTCGTTCCCAGCTGAATGAGCCAGGAGTCAAAACCTGTGGTTCTTAAAATGTATAATCTGGAAACAGTCATAACTGGGGAGTGAGTGTGCACACATGTCCCTCACATTTTTTTTTTGTTTTTATTTGCAACAGTATAAATCACATTTAGTCTGTGTGTCTAAGATTCTTTTCTCTCAAGTGAATGAGACACACAGAATTTCCACTTCAGTCTTTAATTAAAATACAGTTAAAATGCATATGGAAACTTAAACCGGCTCAGACATTAGTGTTTGTATTATGAAATGTCTCGAAACACTAGAACATATGGTAATAACAGCCAAACAAATTTGGCACTTAAAGGATCACTTCTGCCCTAGAATCATGGAATTTGGAGGGTGTCACAAATATAAACTGTATAAGAGTTTTACCTAAATTCTGGCCTCCATCCAAACTCCATCTCTTCTTTCATCTAGATGGGTGACCGTGAGCAGTTACTTATCTTTCTGAGCCTTCTTTTCCTCATCTCTAAACGTGATCAGTTTGTGGATAGTGTAACAAATGAGAGAACCAAGTGTTTAGCATGGGGCGCAGACTCCAATAAGCACACCATAAAAAATCCATGCTAGGAGGGTAACAACTATGATACAAGAAAATTCTCTGAGGCAGGGTGTGATAGTGCACTCTTGTATTCACAGCTGGGAGAAGGATTGCAAGTTCAAGGCTGGCCTGGGCAACTTAGCAAGACCCTGTCTCAAAAGAGAAAATAAAAAGGGCTGGGAGTGTAGCTCAGTGGTAGAGCACCCATGGGGGGTGAGGAGGAAGGGGAAAAAAAGAAAAGAAAATGTTTTGCAATGCCAGTTACCAGATGGCAAATCAGTGGTCAGAACCAAACCCACAGCATTCAGAGTATTCAGCTCTGAGTGCTAACTGTGAAGCTGCTCAGCAACTTCACAATTCTACTACCCTTCCATGATAATAGCTCATGCAAAATTCTGCCCCTAAGAGGGTGGGGATGTACCTCAGTGAGCTCAGTGGAAAAACACCTGCATGCCAGAGGCCCTGGGTTCAATCCCTAGTACTGGAAAAGGAAGAGAGAGAGGAAAAAAAATCTGCCCTGCAAGATGTAAAATGCAAATGAATTCACCCAGGCACAGATCCTCAGTACCAAGAGTCAGGTATTACTGCACCATCTCACCTACAGGGCAAGTAAGGTAGTGAATGAGAAGTCCCACCTGGGCAAGAGAAGTCCCACCTGGGTCACCACAGGCAAGTCACTGCTTCCCAGCTCTGGGCCTATTCAAGGGTTCTCAAACTTCAACATGCACATAAGTCACCTGGAGAATGTTGTCAAAAATGCAGATTCTCATTCAGTAGATCTGGGAAGAGGGCCCAAGAAATCACCTGGGCAACCAGTTCCCAGGTGATGCTGATCCAACTGGGAACGTCCGGTGGAGATGATCTCATGGTTCTCTCAATCCCACTCCTCTAATCAGGACACTGGGGGACATCTGCTCACCACCATTCACCTCTTCCTCTCTCTTCTCCTGCCTCCCATTATGGGGTTGCCTCCTTTTCTACCCTACCTGCAGTTTGGGGGAGGGCTGGGAGAAAGAGAGAGAGAGAGAGAGAGAGAGAGAGAGAGAGAGAGAGAGAGAGAGAGAGAGACGAGAGACGAAGACACATTCGTTAGAAGCCTA
>NW_025999896.1:2176544-2213645 GCF_001458135.2 Marmota marmota marmota | reverse complement strand
AGAGAGAGAGAGAGAGAGAGAGAGAGAGAGAGAGAGAGAGAGAGAGAGAGAGAGAGATCCCAAGGAACCAAACTCTTTTTAGGAGCAAATCCCATTTCTCAGTGGGGAGCCATCACCCACCTGGCTCTCCCCGCAGCAGCCAAGGATAATATCACGAACACTGAAGAACTCCCACGCCTCAATAGAGTTATAACAAAACCATCTCAACAGGAAAGATTATTCTAGATTCATGCCTCCTACGATACCCACCTGCTGGCTGGGAGTGTTTTATTCTCAGCCCCAAATGTTCCTAAGCCTTCCAGGGCCACCATTCACACACCCTAGGCCCCAAATGCCTTCAGAAAAAGGCATGGGGAGACGACTGGCTGTGAGAGGAACAAGCTTGGGGTGGCCAGGGGTGGTGGGGAGGAAGGCCAGCTTTCCCAGCCAGGGCGGCCTGAGTTGACCCAATGAGACTAGCCCTGGGAGCCCGGGTCCAGTGCACAGGCCTCTGCCTGGCTCTCCCTAAAGGCCAGGTGTCAGAGGGCAGCTCCTCTGGGAGTGTCCCTGCTGGTAAGACAGTGGACCACCAGCCTTCCCATTCCAACAGGGAGGTTCCCAACAAATCCTGGTTCTTGTGGGGACTGGTCTGTCACTGACCCCATGTAGCGAGCAGGGCCTCTGTTCCCAGAGTGAGGCCCAGCCACAGGTCACCCGGTCCCTCCCCACTTTGAGGCACTGGCTGTCACCCAGAACGCCCTGTAAGTGTTGAGGAATTTGACTCTGAAATGTCCTGCAAGCAGCAGGCCCCTGGCTGTCGGCTCAGGACTATGGTCCCAACTTCTCACTGTGCAGCATAAAGCCCTTGAGGGAAATCCTGCCCCTCTACTGGCCAAATCACCTCCTCCCTGCTCAGGGCCAGGAAGGACCATTGTGTGAGTTCAGAAAACGGGCAGGGCAGGGTGTCATGGTGTTGAACATTTGGCCCACATGTGCCAGTCAGAGAGGGAACTCTCATTGCAACTGGCACGGGCACCCTCCAAGGCGCCAGGCGCTACATGACTGCCCACTGGCCTGGCAGGTCTCACCCATGGCCACCTCCAGGGTCAGGGTGGGTCCTCTCCACCTTTTCCAGGCCCCTCTGCCCTCACAGCTCCCATCCTGGGCTCCCCAGCACTACTCTGTCAAAGATTCTCTCTGTTCCTGAGACATAGCCAATTCTGTACTGTCCCCTACTCGTGTGTGTGTGTGTGTGTCTGTGTGTGTGTGTGTGTTATTATTTGCAAATACCCTTTCTTTATTATTTTCCCCTCCAGTTCTGGGGATCGAACCCAGGGGTGCTTTACCACTGAAATTGACCCTCAGTCCTTTTTATTTTTTCATTTTGAAATAGGGTTTTGCTGAGTTCCCAGGCTGGCTATCCTCCTGTCTCAGCTTTCTGAGAGTCTGGGATTACAGGCATGCACCATCATCACACCAGGCCCTGGCTCTTTTTAAATTAAACTAAATTTTATTTTAAGACCTGGATCTCATTTAAGTTGCTCAGGCTGGCCTCCAACTTGTGATCCCCCTGCCTCAGCCTTCCAAATAGCTGAGATTTCAGGCATGGCCACCAGGCCCAGCTCATCTATATTTTTATGATGGTAAAATACACACAACTAAACCGACTTAACCACTGCTAAGCGTACAGCTCAGTGACATTAAGTACATTCCACACTCTTGTGCAACTGTCACCACCATCCACCCACAGAACATTTTTATCTTCTCAAAATGAAACCTGGTACCTTCCATTAAACAGTAACTTCCCATTCCCAATCCCTGCTCCTCAGCCCCTGGCAACCCCTCTCTGTCCCTATAACTTTGACTACTCTAGCCAGTTCGTATAAATGGAATCACACTTCTGTTCTCTTTTGGCTGGCTCACTTCACTTCGCAGAACTGAGCTTCATGCTTCATCTACATGATAGTGAGTGTCCGTATTTCCTTCTTTTTTAGGCCTGAATGATATACCACTGTGTGTCTATACCACACTTGGTTTATCCATTCATCTCTCCATGGACTGGGTTGCTACCACCTCTTGCTTACTGTGATCAGGGCTGCCATGAATGATGGGTGTACAAATACCTGTTCAAGTCCTTGCTTTCTGTTCTTTTCGGTATAGATCCAATCCAGTACTTTTAATTTTTGATCGGCATAAAATTTGTCAGAAAATGGCTCATAAAACTGCTCATGGAATTTCATCCACTGAATATAACCCCGTGAATCAACATCCAGTTCAAGAAGCAGAACCTTGGGGGTTGGGGATGTAGCTCAGTGGTAGAGCACTCACTAGCATGTACAAGACAAGAACCTATGGCTGCCAGAAGCCCCCCCATGCCACTCCTCCCCAAACCACTACCTCCCACCCAACAAGAGTAACCAACATCCCGACACAGCATACCTGAGCTGTGCCTGTTTTTACACTTAACATAAATGGAAGCACACAGTCTGAGCCTGGCTTCTTCTACTCCACAATATATTTATGAGGTTTAGCCAGTGGCTACACATACATTTAGACTATTCATACTTTCTCTTGTCTGGCATTCCACCCAATGACATATCACAACTTATTTTTTCTATTCTGTTGTTGATGGGCATTTATGGCTAGTGTCCAGTTTGGAGC
This sequence comes from Marmota marmota marmota, assembly GCF_001458135.2. Lineage (NCBI taxonomy): Eukaryota > Metazoa > Chordata > Mammalia > Rodentia > Sciuridae > Marmota > Marmota marmota. Next base: position 2,211,005 of record NW_025999896.1, on the reverse strand, counting down.
TTTTACAAGCAGTGCTGCTATGAACGCTCATTAGAGATACATGTCTCTTGGGAAGCACTTACATACATTGCTGGTGAGTATACACCTAGGAGTGGTCTTGCGTCATTAACAGATATTTCCAAATTTTTTTTTTCCAAAACGGTTGGGCTCGCTGGGCATGGTAGCACATGCCTGTAATCCCAGCAGCTCAGGAGGCTGAGGCAGGAGGATTGTAAGGTCAAGGCCAACCCCAGCAATTTAGCAAGACCTTGTATCAAACTAAAAAAGTGAAAAGGACTAAGAATATAACTCAGTGGTAAAGTGCCCCTGGGTTCAATCCTTAGTACAAAAAAAAAAAAAAAAAAAAGGGTGGTACTACTTTTATTCCTGCCAGCAGAGAACCTCACCAAAGCTTGATATCCTCCATCTTTTTTTTCATTCCAGGCACTCTGGTAGTACCTTGTGGCTTTCATATGCATTTCCCCAATGACTAACGAAACTGAGCACCTGGTCATGTTTATTTCCTCTTATATTTTAGGCCCAGGTCACAAAACCTCAGCAAGAATGCAAAGCAGGACCTCAAGGTCCTGTAGGATCCTGTAGAGCTGGGTCTCCCCAGCCTTCCCACCCAGCCGGGGCTCATGGTGAAACCCAGGCCTGTGCTGTGTTAAGTAAGATAAGGCTCATTCTCTACTCACCTCACTGGGCTGCTGTCCTGGGCCCTGGGCTGGATTAGACACGGCTGGCCTGCTCCTCAATCACTGTGTTTGCTCATAACAGTGTCCCAAGGACCAGGCCTCTTGCCAAGAGTGTCAGATGTCACAGAGTTGGCAATGACTGATGCAAAGATTCCATAAACACAAGAGTGCAATTCTTTGAAACAACAAGTTCCTCTCTGGGGCTCACACCACCAACAATATGGAGAATTCTGTGATCGGTTAAGGAATTAACAGTAGCCCACGTCCAGTCTTCTTTACAGGGGCCTTACCAGCCAACCCCCTGAACCAGACCTGATCATTTGGTCCACCCGGATTCCATGTGAGTCAATCCGGCAAATATTTATGGAGGCCCCAGTATGGGCCAAGCACTGAGTTGAATAACGTTAGGATCAAGGATGTGGAAGATAGTCCCAGCCCTCACAGAGCCATCAGTCTCCATGAACATAACAATAAATGTCCTAAGTAAGGTCTGAGCATAGTCCAGGCAAAACAAAATGAATTTCATGGGGATAAAATGTCCAGGAGGTTTGGGGAGGAAGGAGTTAGAGAGAGATTCTGAATTATAACTAGGAGATCCCACCAGTGAGGAACTTTCTCCAGCAGTGTGAACTAAAAGGGGTTGGCTAGAGGAAGTTTCAGCCTAGCAGGGGAATGCCAAATGCCAAACCCATGAAGATATGGATAACATATAACTAACTTCTGGATTAAAAGAACTTTAGATTTAAAACACACACACACACACACACACACATACACACACACACAAATAAAATTAAAAGGTGAACACCACACTGGATAAAACTACACGCAGAACCCAACTTATGATGCTCTTCCAACTTGACAATGGTGTGAAAGCAATATGCAGTCAGTCGAAACTGTACTTTGAGTCTTGAATCTGGATCATTTCCCTGGCTCGCGATGATATATACAAAACAGTGTGTATAATTCCACTTCATTTAAAAAAATCATGTAAAAAGAATAGGAAAAAAATAGTAGAAGGAAGAAAGCCAAACTGTTATCAATATTTTCTTTGGATGGAAAGATTTCAGATTTTTTTTCTTGATGTTTTTTGGTATTTTCTTAAAATTAACACACACATGGCTTTTGGAATCAGAAAGAAAATGAATATAGCAGATCAAAAGTAAAGGCTGGGGGTCTGGGCTTGTAGCTCAGTGGCAAAGCACCCATCTAGCATGCGTGAGGCACTGGGTTCCATTCTCAGCACCATATTAAAAAATTAATAAAATAAAGATAGTGTGTCCATTGACAGCTAAAATATATTTTTAGAAAAAGTAAAGGCTGTCAGTAGAGGAAAAAATAAGAGGAAAACAGTTCATCTCTCTAAAACTAACAATCTCTCTATGACTTGCATTCCAACAGCATCTCACTGACCTCCCTATTCCACATCCAGTATCTGGGGATGCTGGTTTTCTGCATGTGCAGGGGTGGCCGGAAGTGTTCAGCACTCTCCCATGTCCTGCTTCAGTCCAGGTCCTCTGAGGACAGTTTCCTGCTGTGCCTGGTACCACAGGCACCTCCACCTCAATGATAAGGTTCCTGCCTAAGGCTGTGGCTCTGTCAGCCTATTTCTACCTACTGTGCCAAGCGGGATACACTGCAACGACTCCCCCAGGCTATCCTGCAAGACCCATTGCACAGGGTCTTGTAAGTCATTGGCCTGTCCCCTCTGATCCCCCATGACCTGCACTTCAGCTCACTGTGATGACCACTCTCCCAAATGCACAAGGCACCTCCCAGAGCACCATGCTACAGGCATTGCTGGGGACTCGGCACTGACTGCCCGGCAAGGTTCAGTAACCCTCTACATGATGCTAATAAAACTGAGAATAAATAAGCAGCAGCTGTGGAGGATGCAGGTCACACAGGATCAACCTCAACCTCATGTCTGGGAATGGCGGTGGAAAGGATCATTTATCCCCAAACTCAAGCACCTATTTATTCTTAGTTTATATTCAGTTTTTAAAAGCCCATCTATATTCCTTTTTTGGAAAGGACAGAGCAAATAGATTAGGAGCAGAAAATCAGAAAAGGAGAACAAACGCTTATATTTATATAGATGTCCACTTGCCGCTGTTTTTGTGATAGTGAAAGGCCAGGGGAAAAAAAAAACCTAGGTACACAGGGCAGTATTTAAATAAATTATGTGTATTCAGTGTCATAATAAGAAGCACTAAAGGCGAAAACAACAAAACAGCCCTTAACTGTACTTATAGTGTGATTCTATTTGTGCAAAAAAAAAAAAAAAAAAAAAAATTCAAAGGTACATTTTGTATCTGTCCTGGCATATGCATTTCTTGTATCTGGAAGGCTACAAAATGCTACATTTTCCAGAGTGAAAGTTTGGTGAAGATAGAGATTTATACTTTATAGCAGACTCTGTTTTTTGGCTTGTGCATTTTAAGTTTTGTAGTATTTGAAATGTTTTTCATGTCTGTGAATTGTGGCTTCAATTAACACAATAGTTTAAGAAAAGAAAAGGGGGAGAAGGATAACTTTGGAAGCAGAAATAATTGATAACAGACAACTTGTGAGCAAGAAAAGAGATACAAGGAAGTTTCAGGAAATGAATACTGCAAAAGAGAGAGAATAAGGGTGAGAGAAAAACAGAGGTTTGAAACCCACACTTTAAATAGATTTGTAAAACCCATTGGTTCCTGACCATATGATGCTACAGCAGAATTAAATTACACATTATCAATGCCTCTGAAACATCAAAATAAGATTAGATTGCATTTAACACTGTTCACAGGAAAGTCTGAAACACTGGATATTGCCATTCGAGTCAGAATTGATAAGGATGCCTAGTATCATCCCTACTATTTAAAATTGTTTTAGATAGTGTAGCCAATGCAACAAGACAAGAAAAGAAAATGAACAGCAGAAATGCTAGAAAGGAAGACACAGAATTATCATTACTGAAGATGCTGTGAAGATCTACTATAAAATCCAAGAAGATAGCCCCTCAGTTCAGCAAGCAGGTCAGTTACTAAATAAAACATAAAAAACAATTTCTTTCCTATAGACCAACGGCAAAAAATATACTGGAAAATTATTTCTTGTGGCTGCAAATAATTTAAAATGTCCATGTATCAGCTTAAGAAACATACAGAGATCTACACAATAGCCATGTGGATATTGAAGTTCTTGATGAGAAGATTCAAAATTATAGATATTCCACTTCCTTCAACATTGATTTACAAACTCGATGCAGTTTTAATCAGAATCACAGAGGAATTATTTTTTAAGTTGACTAAATCATTCTAAAGTTCATTTGGAAACAGGATTGCAAGAGAAGAGCCAAGAAATTTTGTAATCATGGGATTCGTGTCCTGAAATAATTAAAATATTAAAACAGTGTGGTATGGGCAAAAGAACAAAGATTCATATCATTGGATAGAAAGAACTTCAGAAACAGACTCAAGAATATCTGAGATTTAACCTACCAGAAGGGGAGTGCTTGAGACCAGTAGGTGAAGGTCAAATGAGGTTGTCTATTAGACTTCAGATCAACTTAGGAATGGATTCAAAGTTTAAGTATGAAAAAAATAAAGTATAGAAGTGCTGGAAAAAATTAAAATGTAGATGCATATTGCTAATATTTATAGAAGTAAGCATTGCAAAGAATGACACCAAAGGCAGAATTTAAAAGGAAACATTTAGAAATGCCTCTATATTAAAATAACAGGATTTTTTTTCTTACATCAACAAGCATACAAAGCAAAACAAAGAGATTAATTTCTATCCTCAATAGGCAAAGAATTCTCACACATAAACAACAAAATATTAATCTCTCAATGGAAAAAAAAATACTTTAAGGTCATGAGAAAGCAATTCCCAAAGGAAGGAAGACAAATAGGTAATGGACATTTTAAAAATGCTCACAGAAATGCACATTTCTAAAGACAAGACCCTATTTCTTACCCTTCAAGTTGGTGAAGATATTTTAAATAATATGCAGTCCATAAAGTTAGAGGAAAATTGCTACCCTCAAGTACTACCGATCAAAATGCAAAAGTAAAAACCTACCTGATAAGCAATTTGTCCATATGTATAATAGACTCAAGAGATTTTTAAATGAATTTTCTCTCTGTTCCATCAACTGTAATTGTAAGAATCCATCCCCCCAAAATGAACTATACATGCACACGGAGGTTTAGCACCAGAGACACACTGTCCTGTGCTGTTGGTGATAAAGAAAAACCAAAATCAACTTTCAGACCCAAAAGTGGGAAACTTGTTAGAATGTGGGTACAGTTATGCATTAAAGTGCTAAACAGTCGTGAAAATGATGTTGGCCCAAGGGAGTTGAGTTATCAGTAAGTTAAACAGAGTAGATGACAAAATAGCACATGTTTAAATTCAATGAAATTCTGGTTTTAGAAATCCAATAAATATGCATTAAAAGGTAAAACAGAAGTACATGCAGGCAAAGTATCCCATATCTGAAATGCTTGGGACTGAAAGCATTTTGAATTTCTACATTTTTTTCAAATTTTGGAATATTTGCATACTCATATCAAGACATCTCAAGGACAGGACCCATGTCTAAACACAAGATTGATTTATTCTTCAAATATTCCTTATCCAACACTGAAGCTAATTTTTTAAATTTTATTTTATTTTATTTTATTTTTTGTAGTTGTAGATGGGCAGCATGCCTTTATTTTATTTATTTTTGTATGTGGTGCTAAGGATCGAACCCAGTGCCTCACACATACTAGGCAAGTGCTCTGCCACTGAGCCACAGCCTCAGCCCCCTGAAGGTAATTTTATATAATACCTTTCATGCAACTGCATTTTAACTACAACCTATCGTATGAAGTCAGGTGTGGGGTTTCCAACTTGTGGCATCAAAGTGGTGCTCAAATAATATCCACTTTTGGAGGATTTCAGATTTCAGATTTTTGAATTAGGGATGCTCACTCTGTATACCCAAATGCAGAAGTTACCCCCAAATAATGGGGAAATGGGTGATTTTCTTTCAACTGGCCCACATTTTCTGGATGTTCTTAAATAAATAGACTTCTGAACCATGAGAAATATTTCTAAAGAGTTCTTGGTAAAAGAAAGCTTACGGATGTCTGTGTTCTTAGCAGCATTATTTCCAACAGCCGATGTCCATGGGCTGACAAATGGATAAACCAAACACAGTACATCCATGTAGTGGACTATTACCAGGTCTTCAAAGGGAAGAGGATTCTGACACAGGCTACTAGGAGGAGGTTCCTGGAACACCCTCTGCTGAGTGAAATACACCAGTCCCCAAAGAACAAATCCTGTAGTAGGACTCCACTTGTATGAGGTAGCTACAGTAGCCAAATTCACAGAGGCAGAAAGTAGAATGCGGGTGGCCAGGGGCTGGAGAGTGGGGTAGGGAATGAAGTGTTGAATGGGAACAAAGTTACAGTTTTGGAGGAAGAAAAAGATCTGAGATGGATAGTGGCCGATGGCCATACAACAATGGGAATGTCCTTAACATTGCTGAATGGGTACCTCTAAGAATGAATAAGAATTGAATGTGCATCTTAGCACCATTAAGAAGAAGAATTTTAAAAGTCTGACACACAAATAGTGCCTTGCACCAATCTGGGGGAGGAGCTTCAGATCTTTGGAAGTCACTTGACAGGAACAGCTCATTCTCTGATAATGCCAAGTAAACGAGGTGTTATTATAGAAAGTGAGACATAACCAACACTCCGGAGACCTTTCATTTGGCACAGCCGTCTCCTCCGCCTGGCACGCAGAGTGCCCTTCTCAGGCTGGCTCTTTTTCAATCCATCTCCCTCTGGTTGGCTTCATGGGCCCCGAGCTCCCCCAGCAAGGTCCAAGCAGAAGGGTCGCCCTGGAGAAGTGGGAAGGAGTCGTGGGGCTGCAGGCTTCTGGCCGCCCTTCTCCAACCCGTAGCAGCCTTGGGGTGGGCGAGCCCCACTAGTGCGGTTGAGCCTCCTCAAGGCCTCCCAGCCTCCCTGCCCCCTTCTTTTGGCTCCTAGTACAGACCAGCATTTGACTTTCTAATTCTCCCCTTTTCACAAAAAAAAAAGCAAAATGTTCCCCAGGCATTTGGCCTGGTTTCTGTACCCAAGCAGACAGAGGGCCAGAGAAGGCAAGAAGCCCAGTCTTAGCCAGGTCTCTCCCGAGCAGCTGCCCCGGCACATCAGGTATCAACCCGCACGGATGCCCCCATCTTTTCGGCTCACAAATGATCAGAGATATTAAATGATGCTCTCCCTCGGTGTCCCAGAGTGAGTCCTTCACTACTTTGCAAGACGAGAAAAATTAAGTTTGGTAGTCTGGTTCTGCCCAAAGGATGATAGATAGGGAAAGGCAAGTGGTTCACACCTTCTCTGCTGGCACACACGTGGCCCGTCCACCCCCTCAGCATCTCCCCGTTGTCCTCAAATGTCCATCTCCCAACTTGGCCTGGAGAGGACAGATGACACATGGGCTTCAGGATTTCTGGGGCACAGAAGGGAGCGGTGTTTGTTTTGCTTGGTAACTACGCTGCTCTGTCCAGATCGCTCTGTTAGTGTTTAAAAAATATGTCCGCTTGGCCTCAATTAAATCCTCCTGGGAAACTTCAGGAGGCTGGAGGCAGAAGCCAGGTTGCAAAAGAGAGATGAGAGTCTCACCTGGGTGATCACAGGCAAGCAGAGGCAGCTGCCAATCAATGCAAAGCCCCAACCCTAAGTGCTCTAGGGTTTGGGGTGAACAGAGGAAAAAGGTCGCAGGGTGGCCCAGCATGTCCACCACCTTCAAGGTGGTCTCCGCAGAAAGGGGAGGCATAGAGCAGATTTCCCAAGAGGCCATTAACATTTAATGTTCCACTCAGCTGTGAGAAACTCACATAGGGGCTGGGAACAAGAGAAGTCATCTGACCAAACCTATTGGGTGTTATCAACAAGAAACCGTGGTCATCTGGGACACTGCTCTAATGGATTTATCAAGGTATAAAAAGCGGAAACTGGAGAGTAACCAAAAAGACACACACAGTTAATTTAATAACGAAGGTAAAACACAACGCAGGCTCCTGTGCCCGGCTCCTTGGTCTCCATCACAGGGATAGTCTGTCTGCTGGGGTGGGGGGACTGACCCCCACATCAGTTGCTCCCACTCCAATGGCAGCCACCCAAGGTCCAAGAAGGGAACTGGGGAGAAATTAATCAGTAAACCCAACCGTTTAAATACTTTAGACACATCATGCTTCGCAGGGTGAACAGGTGCAAGGGTTTCATGACGGCTGGCCATAAGGGACTCCGAGAGCGGTTGTCTCTCTGCACTTGGAGTCATTCAGACTCTTGATACTGGAGGGAGAAGAACAGATTTTCCACCCTGAGGTCCTCCACTCATGCCTCCAGCCAGCTCGGAAATGGTTACTGTGGCTCAGCCAAGCTGCCAACCCTGTCTGAAAACTCAAAACCTGCAAAGAAGATAATTGAAGCAGAAAAATCCTCCATCTGCGACATCTGAATGGGTTCCAGGCTTCCGGGTCTGCCTCAAGGTCTCAGTCCCCTAATGTACAACCCACCCAGGAGTGGTGCGGAGGTCAGACTCAGAGCCCATCCACCCATCTGTCTGGGGCACCCATTTAGTGTGTGTTGCTAGGGTCATACAAGCTCCAGAGAACTGCAGTGTAACTCAGCTGGAAGGGACTTCTGGGGACATCTAAGGCTAACGGTAAAAAGGAGAGTAAGGTGCAGAGAAGGGAGGAGACAGGCCCGATGTCATCCCGTGAGCAGTGGATGGAATCAGGCCAAGGGTCCAGAACTCTGAGCCCAACTCATTAGCAATTCCTCAAAATGATCAAGAGCAAACTAATAGGAAATTTCAAGACACACAAAAAGTGGCCAAAAGACCTCTGAAACCAACCTACAGGTGAATGTCCATCCAAGTACCCAGAGAACCTTCTCAGCACAGACTTTGGGAGCTGTCCCCCTTTGCTCCTACCTCTCATCCTTCCCCACCTGGTGGCCTGTTCACCATCAGTGTCAGCTGGTGGAGTTGGAATTCTGACTACTCACTGCAGCACAGCAGTGTGGCCCTCAGCAATCACACAGCAACCTCATGCTCCAGGAAAGTCCAGCTGCAGGCTCCGGGGAAGAGGGACAGCAGCAGGGACCAGCTTAATTTGGCCTCCTACTGGAGGGTACTCTACAGGGGTACAGAGTATGGAACAAACTCCCTGGGGCAGGATGCCCAGGAGAGACACCTCCTGCCCTGGAGCCTCTTGGTCAGGTCCTTAGCTCTCAGAGGGGTGGCTCAGATGCGCTGCACTATCTCTTGGACCCAGGCTTGAGGGTCAAGTGGCCATAGCCCAGAAGTACTTGGGGGAGGTCTCAGATTCAAGCCTTTCTGAACCGTGTTCTAGGAAGCCACAGTCTTAAAACAAGGTCGACTCATTAGGAAGCACAAGTCTGGCTTCATGTGGAAGTTATTTGCTAGAGTTTGGCTCCTGAATGTCCCCCAGAGACCCGTGTGTTGAAGGCTTGGTTTCCAGCCTGTGGCACTACCGGGAGGGGGTGGAACCTTTAAGAGGTAGGGCTAGAGGAAGGAAGTTAGGTCACTGAGGGCCTTGAAAGAGGATACTCTCCTGTCTCTCTCTCTCTCTCCTTCCGGGCCACCATGAGGCAAACAGGGCTCCTCCACCATGTGTTCCCACCACGAGGCACTGTGCTGCCATAGCACCCAGGGACAAACTCTGAAACTGGGAGCCAAAATAAACCTTTCTTCCTTTTGAGTTGATCATCTCAGGTATTTTGTTACAGTAATGGAAAGCTGACTAACACACCATTCTAGAAAGCTACTGGGCAAATCAGCACAGGCCTGAAGTCTCAAAGGAAGAGGCAGTTGAGAAAAGCGAGTGTGTGAACTCTGCCTCCCCAACCTGATTTCATCCTGTCGGCGTTTGTGGAAATGAACACCTAGGAGGGACTCATGGTTCCATATGCAGGAATAAGGGGCATCCTTTCTCTGCTATCCCCTATGGGGACTGGAGTAGATGCTTCACCCCAATGCTGTCTCCCCACCTCCTCAACTCCCACTGTCCACTGAGCAGCCAGGGGGATCCTTTGTTGTGCAAACCAGTCATGACCTCGCCAACTAAAAGCCCTTCCATATCTTCTTCCTGTTACTATTAAGACGAACCCAAATACTAGACAAGGACAACCAGAGCTTGCAGGATTGGACCCTGCCCCACCCTCCAGAATCATCTCCTACCCTTCACTCCAGCCACAAAGAACCTCTTTGGGTCCTCAATGCCCCCCCCCCAGCTCTCCCCCATCAGGGCCCCTGTGCCTGCACCCTTCTTTGCCCGGAATGCTCCCTGTCCCCTGCCTGACCCGGTCCACCTGGCGAAGCCCCACTCATCCTTCTATGTGGTGGGTACAATAAGGCACCACAGCAGACAGCCTGAGCTTGAGTCCTGAGTGTGACACTGAGACACTCACTGTCAAGCTGTCTGACCTCTATGAGCCTCATGCTCCTCACTTCTAGAATAAGAATCACAACTGGCCTTCATAGGGTCACAGTGACAGCGAAATGACACAATGCAAGGAGCTCTGTACAGTGCCAGACACACAGATGGTGCTCAATAAGTGCTGGCTATGGTGGCGATGGCCATCGTCGTGACATTAACAGTGATAGTGAAGATGGTGGTGGCAAGAGTTGACAGTTGAGGTGATGACAATAAAGGTGACAGTGATGGTGATAACGAAGGTGGTCATGGTGACGACTCCATGATGCGTTCACCTCCTCCAGGAAGCCTTCCCTTGTCCTGCCCCACCGCTGCCTCGGGCGCCTCTCCCTCCAGTTTCTACAGCATCTGCCCTAACTCCTGTGGCGGACCTGTCCCCCTATGTTGTAACAGTTGGTGCACTTTCCCCTCTAGAGCCTAAGTACCTTGAGGAAGGACCCCTAGGGTGGTCTCCACTGAATTTCCATCATGTAGCATGGACACTACCATGAGAAAGATGCTTAAGAAATAAAGCCATTTACTGGGCCACGTGGTGTACACCTGCAATCCTAGTGACTCGGGAGGCCAAGGCAAGAGGTTAGCAATTTTGAGGCCAGCCTCAGCAACTCAGCGAGACCCTAGGGGTGTAGCTCAGTGCTACAGCATCCCTGGGTTAGATCTTCAGTACCACAAAAAAAAAAAAAGAAGCAATTTTTAAAAATGAGTAACAAATGGTAAGCTACTTGGGTTTTATTAAGAAAGGGCAGGAATGATTCTCACTTAGGCAGCATTGCTTCCTGCCAGAGACCAACAGAAAGACTTCTGAAAGGACCTGACTTGGAAATCCCACATGTGGCAGCAGCGAGAACCAAGAAGAAGAGTGGCTAGAAAACAAGAATGTTCTCCCCGTATGCCCAGCTGTCTCCCCGCTAGCACATGAGCTCCCGGAACTGGGGCTTCTGTTGGTTTGCTCATTGCTGGATCCCCAGCACCCTGGACATGCCTGGCACACATTCACTGTTCAAAATCTATTTGTTAACTGGCTGAATGACAAAAAGTCACAAGGGCAGCTATCATTTGATGGCCCATCTCTATGTGAACTCTGTGTGCAAAGCCCTTCCTGAGTGTCACTGAGGCTGGTGCTTTTATTATTTCTGTTGCACAGATAGAAGCACTGAGGCTTAGAGGGGTGCGGGGTGGGGACAGCTGTAGGAACATTAGGGATCCTGTGGACCTTGTTTTGTAGAGGTAGAAACCAGGACTCTGTGACAGAGAAGTGACCTGGCCCCAGTGTCCATCCCCTCCCCACCCTTCCTTTTAGTTATCGGGGCACCCAGCCAGGTAGAGACCATGCTTCCCGGATACCTTGCAGCTAGGTGCGGCCATGCGATGGAGTTTGAGGTGATGGACTACGAGTGGCAAAGACACAAGCCACTTCCACACTGTATCCTTAATGGAAATTGCTGTTCCCCCACTTCCTCTCTTGCCCTCTTCTGGCAGGCTGGAGTAAGGCCGGCCACCAGAGGACCAGCTTCCTCCACCATGGAGACCAGGATCATCGGGCAGAGCTGCCTCCTCGCCCCGGCTCACCTCCTACCTCCCGGCCATCAAGTGAGAGAAATGAGCACGTCCCCTGCTTGAGACAGTGTGTTCTGGGGTCTCTGGGTCAAACTAGTGAACCAGGAAGTCTTCACCCAAGGCACGACCCATTTCTGGGGTTTGTTCCTGGAGCACTGTGGTACGGGGTTGTGACACCGTGGGTTTCAATCCCTATTGTGCTAGATCAGAAGGAAGGGTTAGGAAGTACAGAGAAGGCTGAAGCTAGAGAGGCCCAAAGGGAGGCCGAAGATCAAGCTCCGGCACGTCCAGAGGTCTCCGTGGAGTGTGGCCGGACAAAGGAGCCGCCGCTCTGGACATGGCTCCCCAGAGGGAAATCTCCTGCAACATGTCATCTGTACCCACCCCCGCAGGCCACCCTGTGACAGCATCTTGTGAAAACAACACTCTGGTGGCTTTTTCTACACTGGAATGATGACAGTTTGGGGTTTCGGTTTCCCTCCCACAAAATGACTCTTGACAAAACAGCCTCCTTTTTCTTTTTCTCCCTCCACCCCCCCCCCAAAAAAAAAATCATACCGTCTTTATGAAAACAGTCTCTCACTAGTCTCGGTGTTTGTGGAGGCTACGATTTCTCATTTCTACAAACCTGATCCTTTTAGAAATGTGTTTGGTGAGCTTTCTCTTTAAAAGATGGCTATTACGAATCTATATACAAAAGTGGAGCATTAGCCCCATCATAGCAGCTTTTTAAACCTGAATTCCAGATCCTTTCCCCAGTCCAATAGGCGTTTTCATTTGTTTGTTTGATTTATTTTCTTTTTTTGTTTTTGTTTAGCGGTACTGAGGCTTGATCAGGGTTGCGGGGAGGGGGGGAGCCCGACCACTGAGCTATATTCCCAGCCCCTTTTATTTTTTGCTTTGAGACACAGTCTTGCAAAGTTGCAGAGGCTGGCCTCAAACTTGTGATCCTCTGGCTCCAGCCCCCTAAGTAGCTGGAATTACAGGAGTGCACCAGAATTCCAGGAGGTCTTCATCAGTCACTCTGAAGTTGCTTGACGTGCCTCTCAAAGGCCAGGGCCCAGAAGCCAATGCAACAGTCAAAGCACATCTTGACTCTCCCCAAGGAAGCAAGGACCCTCACCTCTATGGTAATTGAGACTCTCGGTGCCAAGTCACAGAAAACTGAACTCGAAATGGCTTAAGAGAATTGTGTGAGTTTGAGTAACCGGATGGTCCAAAGGCAGAGCTAATCTCATCAAAAAATGCCATCAAGGATTTGGTTTCTTCCATACATCCTCTAGGCCTCTGAAGTTATCAATAACATCTTAGGGTTGGTGTCCCTCATGGTGGCAAAATGGATGCAACAATACCAGGCTTCATATCCACACACCACAGCATCCCAGGTGAGAGAGAGAGAGCTGGCTTCCAAAATCACCCCCCCTGCCACTCCCCACAGCAAATCACACAAATCATGGACAATCCCTCCTAAGGCCAATGGCAAAACACAGAGGAGAGGAGGAAGAAGTGTTGAAGAGATGACTGGTGTCCCCTACAGTGTCATCTCCAGACACTAGACCATGAGGACAGTGAGTTTACATTAGTCTCCTTTGGCAGCCACATCCCATGACTGACTCATATAAACCCTCCATTCGTTCTCCCTGAAGTTTCCATGACGATATAAGTATCTATTTCACTGTCATGGTACAGTTCATTTTTCAGACCTGCGGCGGAAAGGACTTCATATTTATCTCCTCAATTTTTAATCCAATTAGGCTTAGCCAGTCAAGATCATTTTTGCAAACTGATGTGTCATCTAACCTTAAGAACAAAGAACCTAGCCAGGCCCCTCGGCACCTGCCTGTAATCCCAGCGGCTCCCGAGGCTGAGGCAGAAGGATCACAAGTTCAAAGCCAGCCTCAGCAACTTAGTGATGCCCTGAGCAACTCAGGGAGACCCTATGTCTAAATAAAATATAAAGGGGGGGGGAGCTCTAGGGATGTGGCTCAGTGGCAAAGCACTCTTGGGTACCAAAAATAAATAAAATAAAAACAAAGAACCTCTTAGGTCTACTTTGTCCTCAACACACTCAGCAAATGAATGACACTTCCCACTCTGGCTGTGAGGCCCAATGGCCAGTGGCCGCCACAAGCCCCATGCCACTCACAGCTACCAGGGGCTCCAAGTTGTGCCTGAGCACACCTCCTCTCTCCCGGCAGCTGTGTGTGTCCCCAGCCCACTTAGAACCACGTGAAAGATGCTCTCGAAGCCAAGAGAACTCGACTGGGAAAACGCTACCAAAGCCCAATCTACAGTCGCCAAAGGATGCTGTCAAATGAGGTGCGGAGGAAACACTCAGGAAAGAAGGGGGCGGGGGGAGTATAAAAAAAATTAAAAAGAAAAGAAAACACATATCAGATTCTAAACTCAAATTACTTCATGAGTTTCTCAGAGGAATCACTCCACTTACAAAAAATATATATATAAAAAATAAAAATATATATATATAAAAAAACCTGGAGGCTCAAGATGATGCATTGCGGGCAAGGTTTATGCAAGACACAGAACACGGAACCTGGCCGGCCAGCCCCAATTAAAAAAAATAAAAATAAAAGTCTTGGCCCTGCATCAAAAGGCTGGCCAATGGGTGGACATTTCCAGGTCTGAAGTTAAATCAAATATTTAAAGATTTATCTGACTTATTTGATTACCCAGCCAACTACTGCCCTCAACCGGGGGACATTAAAGAGTTTCCCCCATGGTTTCCCCCGGCCCCCGCTCCGCACCCCAGCTTCCTGCCATTCATAACTGCCCCGGCCTGTTATCAATCAAGTCCTCAAAGGAGTAAAAATATCGAGAAAGGCAGGCCTGAGACCGGAGCGCTCGCTCCCTGCCAGCAGGTGTGCTTCCTTGCTGACTGAGCTCTAGTTGGAAGGTGTCCCCCCACCCCAGAAGTTCAGATGTTGGAAACTGAACGTCAAATCCATGATTAGGTTATCTGGAGTCAGGGCCTCTGGGAGGGGATTAGGATTAGATGAGGTAAGAAAAATGGGGTCCTCGTGATGGCATTAGTGGATTCACCAGAAGAGGAAGATAGATCCCAGTTGGCCCTGAGCTTTGTCTTGCCCTGGGATGTCACCTGCCATGTTTTGATGCAGCAAGAAAGCCCCCACCAGATGCTGAGCAGGTGCAGGCACCACGCTCTTGGACTTCCCAGCTTCCAGAACTGTGAGCTAAATAAACCTCTATGGTTTCTCAATTATTCGGCCTCAGATATTTTGTTATAGCAACCAAGATGGCATGTAATTGTGAAAGATAATACTTCGTGACAGTTAAGTGTGGATCTATTGGGCAGCTGGGTTTGGGGTTGTGGAAGGCAATGGGTGAGAAGACTAGTCAGGAGGGTAATAAGTCTCAGTGTGAACGGAACTTGGGTGTTGGCCATTTGAATGGGAAGGAACAGGAACATCAAAAAGGGATAACTAGAAGCCTGGATGATTGACCGAAAAGCTGAAGAAGGTCAAGGTGGGGTTCCTGGGTGACTCTCACAGGCACACAAAGAGAAACCACGGAAGAAGTATATTTTGGTTAATGAGATGATTTCAAAGGTTCTAACGTTCGAACTTCAAGATAACTACCTTTGATGTTTCGAGGAAGAATAAAACACGGATAATTGGAACCATTTGCTTCTCAATGCTATGGGTGAAGGGAGTGTCTCAGACTAGAATTTTGCAGAGGAACTGGGCAGCGTTCACCACAGAACACATTTTGAGTTTCATGAAGTAGAGAAAGAGGTCAAGGACAGGTAAGGCCTGAGAAGAGACCAGGAGAGGACAGAGGGGGAAGGAGAGGTCCAGGTGGTCAAATGCTTCAGAAAAGTCCACTAGGGCCACTGTCAAGGTCATCAGTTATCCCAGCTCAAAGTTCAGAAAGAAGTGTTTTGGACAAGTCACCATGGGCTCACTCTTGGGCACAGACCACCCCCAAGAATGATGGTGTCACCAGGATCTGCAGAAGATGCCCTTCCATCGTGATCTCAGCCCCAGGCTGCACACAGCGTCTGGGAGCCGAATACCAGCAAGATTCGGTTTTCTCTGCCATTTCAGGCCCAGCTTTCTGCCAGCAGGACACCCCTCCCAGCACCCACAGCTGGGTATGTGGCAAGGGGGTGGCTGGGAAGTTATTAGGACTATAAAAGTCGTCAGAGGCATCCCTAGATGTTCAATCTCTTTCCAGCTAGAAAGAAATATGCTTCGGGCCTCCTAAATCAGCTTCCTTGTATCCCCAAAGAAAAAGTCCAAATAAGACAAGCCTGGAAAGTGGACTTCGCCCTGTCACTTAGGCAAATCATGTGTCTGCTCCAGAACGCTGGCTGCAGGCATGCTTCTTGTCTGCCTGGTGCACTGGGGTCCCCCAAACACCCGCAACAGGCCCTACGCACAGCGGACACTCCCTAAGTATTTGTTGATCAGCACATCTGTGGGATTTTCTAAGCCACAGTTTCCTCATCTATCAAAGGCAGGAGGTCTGGCTCATGGTCCCTAAGAACGCTTCTAGACCAGGGATGATCTCCTCCCAACCCCTCAGACTATGCTATGCGTGTTCCAGCGTGGGCTCCAGGCAGAGTGGAGAGCAGCCATTCCCCAGGTGTCAGGGACAAGGGCAATGACAGCATGACAGAATGGTCCCCATGCTAGAACCGCATCCCAACTCCACTCCTGCTCCCTGTATGTGACCAAAACCAGCACCTCTCTAAAGACCACGATGGCAGCTCTCTCTTCCCAGAGTTTCCTCCCTGGGGCCCACCTTTTACTCTAATGATATTAATTCCTGACAACACCTCTGCGGGTGGACCCCCCATCATTCTTGGGGGTGGCAGGTGCCCAAAGGTGAGCCCATGGTGACTTGTCCAAAACACTTCTTTCTGAACTTTGAAGATTTTTTTCTTTTCTGTTCTTTGTGGTCCTGGGGATTGAACCCAGGGGTGCTCTACCACTGAGTGGACATCACGAGCCTCTTTTATTTATTTATTTTTTTAAATTTTGAGACAGAGCCTTGATAAGTCCACCTGCAGGGGCAGTGGTGTCACTGTTGGAACCCAGGGGTGGTCCCCACCCTGCCTCGCCCAACTTCTCAGGGTCCTCCTCAAAGGAGATGTGTCTGTGGATGTGGGATGTACTGGCTTGTTAAAAAGTCACCCTCTGGGTGAGTTCAAAGCCACCCAAAGCCACTTAACAAGGCCCTAGGCAACTCAGCAAGACCCTGTCTCTAAATAAAACACCAAAAAAAAAAGGCTGGGGATGTGGCTCAGTGGTTAAGGCTCCCCTGGGTTCAGTCCCTGAAACCAAAAAAAAAAAAAAATTGTCCTCTCCAAGCCATTGCCAGACCTAGACCACAGGGTCTCCTGAGAGGTGGTACAGAACCATGGTCAGGGGCAGGGAATTGTATCCAATGAATGAAGGCTTATCTGGTCTGCACAAATAGCTGGTAACAGAGCTGGGGATGATCAGCTCCATGTCACATGTGAGGACACTGAGTCTGAAAAGATGACATGACCTCTTCCCAGCGCTGAAATGGGCCGACGGTATGGACTGAATCGGAAACCAAGTCTTTCCACTCTCAGCCACGGCCTCACCCCCAGTATCCTGTTGTCTCTGGATGCCCTCCCTCTCACCTCTCATTTATCTACACTCCTGTTCTCCTGGGTCGGCTCCTCAAACAACATGCAGCCCCAAACCCTGTCCCTCCTTCTGGCCAAAATCTACACCATTGCTTCCATTTCTTTTATTTTATTTTTCCTCCTTTTCTCTTTCGAATCTTTCCATTTCCAGCTGGAGAGTTCCAACTGGCCGTCCACACGGCAAAGACACTGTATTGCCAGCTGATATCCGTTCTCCACTCTTCTTTGGTTAATTCTAAGATGCCCCAAGCAGGAAAGAGCATGAAAACGTGGCCCATCGGATTTCACCCCACGGGCTGACTGTGACCTGTGGCTGAGCAAGGCAGAGCCCGTTTCCAGGAAAGAGGGAAAGGCAGCAGTGTGGCCGAGGTTTCAGCCTCCAAAAACGCAATCCCAGCCAGGCCCGTGGCACACCCCAGTCATCCCAGCCACTTGGAGGCTGAGGCAGGAGGACTGTAAATTCAAGGCCAATCTGGGCAACTTAATAAGACACTGTCTTAAAAATAAAAAGGGGAGGGGGGAATGTAGCTCAGTGGTAAAGTGCCCCTGGGTTAATCCCTAGTACAAAAACAAAACCCCAAACAAATCCCTCCCCTCTGACCCCTCTGACTGCTATGCAACTGTGAGCCAAATGCTCAGCCTCACACTCTGAGGCCAGAGTTGAACTCAAAACACTCCCCACAAGTCACTGTGATTCAGGGAAATGATGACGATTCTATAATGGATGGCCTTAGAATAAGGGCAAGAGAGCCCCACCCCCAGCACGACAGCACCCTCACGGCATGAGGAATTGGGTCCTCATTTAGGGACTCCCGACTTCGGATAGTGGCAGGTGGCTGATAAGCCACCTAGGAGGTGAAGATAACCGATGAACAAAATGACTAGAAATGACTTAATCAACAATAATCGCTCCTGACGTGTGTTTCTGTGTATTTGTCTTGGACTCTGTTAGACATTCTGAAGGCTGAGATCCTGAGCTAAAGCAGGGAGTGTAAAGGGGACCTGTCTGGGTGTTCCTCTCTCTCCCTGTTTAAGGAATGCCCAGCTGTGGCCAGTGTGTGCGTGCCCACAGGGTGCAGTGGATGGAGGATTCTGCAGTCTCCGCTCACCTGGGTTGACTCCACTGTGCTGGGATAGATAGTGGGCCTCCCCGATGTCAGTGACAATGGTGGCTGTCATGGGAGTAAAAGGGCCCAGTAGGGCCGTGAGCCTTCCACATGGGGTCAGGCTCTCAAATCAGCTCCCTTGAGCGCATCCAGCTGAGGGACCCCGAGGAATCGCTTCATATCTCTCTCCCTCCCTCTCTCTCTGACCAGAGGTTTTTTTTTTTTTTGTTTTGTTTTTTTAAAAGAGAAGAAGAAGAAGAGGAAGAGAAGGAGAAGGGGAAGGAGGAGGAAGAGGAAGCAGAACAACTCCAAAGGCCCCAGGAATCTACCTTGAGGTCCATGGGTGGAGCAGCCCGTGGGGCCTTACAACAAAGGCTGAGCCGTTTTCAAAGTGTTTTAATGGAATTAACCCAATATAATGATGAACTTTAGCCCAGGTAAATCTGCTGTGGTCACTTAGGTTCCATGCTTGACCTTGTCTACTGAAGGAGGGTCTGCCAGGAGCCCTGCTTAATAAATAGAGAAACTCAAGTACAGAAGGAGTAAGGAACTTGACCAAGACTATCCCAGATGAGACTGGGATTTGAATTCAGGTCCTCTGGCTCCAGTGCCCATGTTCTTAACCGTTGTGCTATACTGCCTCAAGGACAGCCTGTGGTACACAATCCACAGCATGGTGAGGTTCACTGGTTTTGTTTGTTTATTTTGCTGGTACAGGGAACTAAACCCAAGGGTGCTCTACTACTAAGCTGCATCCCCCGCCCCCCTTTTTCTTAATATTTATTCTTTAGTTGTAGTTGGACCCAGTACCTTTATTTTATTTAATTTTATGTGGTGCTGAGGATCGAACCCAGGACCTTGCACGTGCTAGGCGAGCGCTCTACCGCTGAGCCACAACCCCATCCAATCCCCAGCCCTTTTTTATTTTTCATTTTGAGACAGGGTCTCACTGAGTTGCTTAAGATCCTCTTGCCTCACAGCGTCCCCAAAGGCTGGGATTACAGGTGTCCAGCTGCAAGGTTTTTAAGGAGCCAGAACATTCCACACCCACACATTCCTTTGAGTGAGCCCCTTAGGTGTTGGGGAAGGCAGGGTGAGGCCTTTTCATGGATTCTCAGAGTGCCAAGGCTGCCCAAAGCATTTCTGAGACTTATTTTGAGGAGTTGCCCTCAGGGACTTCTGAACATTCCAGATGGTGGCAGCTCCTCAACCTCTGAATCTAAGTAAGACTTTTACATCCAGCCTCAACCCTTGGGTGTCAAAATCTGATGAAGAGGCTCAGGGATCAAGCTTGGGTGATGTTGGTTTTGGATAAAAATGAACTGGGCTGTAAAAATAACAAGAATGGTTTTCCCCCAGGGACTGGTAAAATGGCTTTCCTGGCCAGTGGAAGAAGCGTTCCGCCTCCCTAGGTAGCTACTAACACGGACAAGACGCTCATCTGGATCCATCCACTTGGGTCCGTTTGGTGAAAAACAAAAAAGTCGGCTCCATCCTTCACAGTCACACCTCTGAAGCCAACGAGTCATGAACTTGGACTTGTTTTTCCAACGGTGGAGATGAATTTCCACTAATTTGCACACTCGCTCACCCGCTCCATCAGCTCTGCCTCGTAAGGAATGACACACATTTTCGAGAAGGCTGGCCAGGTGAGGAGTTCAGCCCAAGGCCAAGTGCAGAGAGACTCTTGGTGACCCTTGATGAGGATGAGTCACAGCACCGAGCTCCAACCAGAGCCAGCGAGTTGGCCGTGTCCCATCCCTAATCCTTCAGAAAAATGCAGTCGCTGAACTTCTTGCGGGAAGCTGCCCCCCGTCAATGTCAAGTTTCTTCCTGCACTGGTTTGATTTCCATGTTGTGAGCAATGGGCCCCTTCTCTTGGATGCTCCCTTTGTTGTCTAAGTGAATCCCCCTAAGTCTTCATTCCCAGGTCCACTGGTACCTGGGCCTCCTGCTGGTCACTGTCTACAAAGACATAGAGGTGGTGGGACACCAGTAACAAGAATCACATGTCTTCCATGCCAGGGCAGGGGGTGCACACCTGAAATCCCAACAACTTGGGAGTCTGAAGCAGGAGGACCACAAGTTTGAGGCCAGCCTCAGCAACTTTGCAAGACCCCAACACAAAGTAAAAAGGGGTGGGGATGTAGCTCAGTGGTAAAGTGCTCCTGGGTTCAATCCCAGCTACAAATAAATAAATTTAAAAAATCATGCATCTTCCAGTTTCTATTTCCGAGCGTCTTTCCTCTGTCCTGATTCCCTTTTAAACCCATCGGAAAATGGTGGGAAACAGCCCAGGAAAGAATCCAAACAGGGGGTACCGAATTTGCTGCCCCAAGGAGAATTAACAGAATCCTTCCAGCTGTCCATGCCAACAACAAAACCACTTTTATAGCCAACACTTTCCAAGCCGGGTACTGCCCAAACCAGACCACTGTTCGACATGTTCTCGGAAGGCACAACCCAGATCCACAGGTGCAACTCTCAGGCTCTCTCCACGAAATGGCCTTGCGAGAGGGGATGCTCACACCCGGAGAGAAGGAAGCAGGGCTGAGCGTCCTTGCTGGGCGTTTAGGATGCAGGGATTCCTACACTGGGTGGGAGAGGGCACACACTGGGTGATCTGTAGGATCCTCTCAACCCCTAAAATTTAATGAGTCTGGGAAAATCTGATGCAAGGGAAGACACACGCCCACAACCTACAGCTGAAGTTAGTCCTTCGCTTGTGAGCGCCAAGATTTCCACGCCAGCCTATTCTGGTAAGAAAGCTGCCCTCAAACGTGTGCCCTGATCCCATGAACTCTCGGGGTGGGAGGCGATGGAGAACTCTCTCTCCTCCCCTCCAGGGACTTGCTTGGAGTTGACTTTCTTCTCCAGTGATTCATTTTCAGGTTCGTCTGATTTCCACCTCCCACTCCCCCAGGTCCCTGCACTCAGGAGACAGGTGTCTGGGACCCAGGTGGGAGATGAGAGTCCTCAGAGCCACTGTTGGCAAAACCCGGCCCCCATGCGTAGCTGCCTCGGCCTCTCGGGTCCTCCATGGTACAGAGCAGCTGCCAGCCTGCTTTCAATATCCGCTCGTCCCTGGCTGGCCGACCAGCCAGACGCACCACACACACACACACACACACACACACACACACACACACAGCCCTAGCCCCTTTTCTCTTTGAAGAAGAAAAGTGATTTAATTTCATGAGACTTTGGGGTAATCATGTTATGATCTTCAACATTAACCAGAACCAACTCCCTGCTACAGGAGGGTGGGGAAGGAAAGGGGAAGGAAAAAGTAAACAGTCCCATTCGGGATTGCCAGAAAAGAGAGGAAAAAGAAAATCACAACAGCTGCTTCGCCGGTTCCCTTGATGAAGACCGGCCTCTGCCAGAGACTGGGCGTCTGTGCCAAGGTTGCTGAAAACAAGGAAGTTGGGCTTGGCAGGGCCTCCGTTCCTACAGGTTGATCAGCTCAGTTCTGGAGGGGGGCAGATATTGGTTTTCATCCTTTACCTACCTTCTCTCCTAGTCTCACCCCACCCCCCCACCTCCCACTCACTTCCCATGGCACGGCCTGGACCTGAGGCTACCTGCTGTCCTCAGCCAGAGCCCCTCGGCCTCCCTGCCTCCTCTCCAAGGAAGCAGAGCTACTTTAAAGATCAGGTCAAGTGACCTCTTTTGATTTTCCTGAAGAGCTTTGCCTCTACATCCCGGGGCCCACTTCTCAAAGTCTTTAGACCACAAAATGAAGCTGGGAGTGGAGGCCAGGTTGAAAGAAGGCAAGAATAAGTCAAGAGGTGGATGGCATAAGGTGGAGTGGGGGTGCTTTAAAAAAAAAAGAAGAAGAAAAGAGGGCTGGGGTTGTGGCTCCGTGGCAGAGAGCTTGCCTAGCATGGGGTGAGGCACTGGGTTCGAGTCTCAGCACCGCCTATCAATAAATAAAATAAAGGTCCATGGACAACTAAAAAAATATATTTAAAAAAGAAAAAGAAAGAAAGAAAAGAGAATAATTCAGGACCACAAACCCAGAATAGTGCATCTAAGGGTTAGCTGCAGCCAGAGAGGAATTCTCACGAACAATGGTCCTTCTTGGCAGACAGTCCAAGGGTGTGGTGTGCGATTGAAAAAAACAGCAAATAACCCAGGCTCCAGGGCCACCAGGGAGGGGGCTGGTATGAAGCTGGAAAGCCACAGTGAGGGACTTCGTGGGGACCCCCAGGAAATGAAGGGTCGCACCAGGAAGGTGATCCCCTTGGGGCTCCAACCCAGAAGCATCTTGTCAGGGGACAGTGGTGGCAAGGACAGAGCTCTGTTTCTAGCTCCCTTTCCCTCCCATCTCTCAGGCCTGCCTGTCGGCTCAGACCTCCTGAGGGCCTAGGTGGCCTCTCTTGCACCCCTCTGCTGGAATGCTGATGCCCAACTTGCGCTGGGCGGTAACACCAAGGCTAGGTGCCACTGTGCCACATAATACCACATCCCACTCCTCTCCCCACCCCCAGTCCCCAGCTCAGATCCGGGATCCATTCAGTTTTCAAGCTGAGACTCCAGAGTTATCTTAGGAATTCTGGAAGAAAACCCCCTGGATATGACTTTGGAATCATATGTTTACAGACTTAGTCCCTCTCTAGGGTGTAGGGAAAGCAATACAAGTGTCACAGGCCACTGCATGACATTGCTCCCCACTCATCCTGAGCCAAGGGTACTGGCTGAAGGGCTGGTGGGTCGGTCTCCCACTGCTGAGCAGCCAGGTAAGTACATTCGGTCCCTGTGACCGTATAGTGTGCACCAGGGTCGGGTCTGAGCCAAATCCTTTGGCCTCTATGAGGCATGACGGCCGGGGACTTTAGAAACTATAATTCGTTTTAATATAATGTTTTTCTTTGCAAACACGTTTTTCTGGGTGGTTTTTTTTCCCCCCCTTTAAACTTCATATTTAAAAATTTAATTTAAGATAAAGGTCAAACAGTGTTGAACGGAGGGATTACAGAGTCTAATTACTGAGAATGTGAAGAAATATCATTATATTAGAAAAGTGATCAAAACAGGCTTAGAGGAAGCCTTGGACCGTGTCAGGAGCTTAATATGGCAGTTCCAGAGGTTGCCTCTGGATGCTTGGCGAAATACTAAAGAAATTCACTCTGGTCCAGGGGATCAGTGTTCAGTCCACCCGTGTCACATCGAAAATAGATCTGGGTCCCCAGAGAGAACAGGCTCCCTCACAGCAGCTGACGGAGGTAAAAGGGAACTGGGTTCTTCAGGGCTCCGGCTTTTGTGGTTTGTGGCTATTCTCTCAATACGGAAAATTCCAAGAGACTGGAGGAAGTGAGGTCTGTGGGTGTGGGGACAACCTGGGCCCCAGGAAGGTTCCGTTGGGAAGCAAATGTGATGGGTGGTTCCCCAGGACAGGAACAGTTTGAAACAGAGTACCTACCCCAGGAGTCTTGGGAAGATCAAATAGGGGGTCCAGCCCCCACAGAATGAGGGCTTTAGGACATAAAGCAGATGTTTCTTAAGGGTAAAGCTCCAGGGCCTGAGGATGTGGCTCAGTGGTGAAGCACTTGCTGGACAGACAGGAGACCTTGGGTTCAATCCCCAGCACCAGGAAAAAGAAAAAAAAAAATCAAAGAACAAACTTCCAATCAATGGCACCTCAGACCAGTGATAACAGCACAGGCTAGAAATTGGGAGATGGGGGATTCTAATTCTCTCTTTCCATCACCCTTCGCTTTTCCAAAGTTTCAAGGGGCTGGATTCAAAACGCCATGATTGCCCTTTGTCTACTTCCCTGTGTCTCTGTGACCTCTCCAAATACTGAAGTGAGTTTAGACAAAAAAAGTAAAACAATTCCTGTTCTGGAGAGGGGACAAGCACAGAGGAGATTTTCCAAGTCGTCCTTACTGGCAGTTAAAGTGAAATCCACCCCGAAGGCTCATAGCTACTATTTACCGTGAACCAAATGCTGGTCCAAGCATTTGAACTCGTTCAACAGCCGTCTTACAAAGGGGCACAACAGGATGATGATAATGATAATGATAACCCTCCGCAGACGGACGGAGAAACTGAGCCATGGAGTGGCAGAGACCCGGGGCCCAGAGTCACAGGGTTAAGATGTGATAGGTCTGGGGTTTGAATCCAAACACTGTGGCACAAAGCCAACCACTGAACCCAGTAGACTTCAGAGCCACCTAAGAAGGGCTCACAGGACACCCAGTGTGCTCCAGCCATTGAAGCCCTTGGCCATGTGCCAGGGGAAGTTTCTAGACCAGCTCATCCTTTTCTCTCAAAAGGCTGCGGACCCTATCTGAGTTAACCACCAAATTCTTCCCAGGAGGATGATCCATAGAGGGTTAGTTTGGCCTGTGGCATGACACAGGATCTTGCTATGTCCACAGGGGTAATAAATCAGGGGACAAATCAGGGCCACCCATAGGAGATGACAACTGCAAACATTTTGTTCACGTGGGGCCCACCTCACTAGTCTTCTGGGGGAGCAAATGGAACCTCCTTGCAACATTTCTTGGATTCTTCACATTCTTACATCAGGTTGCTCCTGCCTTTTGGCCTTTTGGTACCCCAAATCCTAGTTAGGGGTAAGAAGCTGGGTCCCTGAGTTGCAGAGGTGAAGAACATGAGAAGTTTGAAGGGAGGGTGTTGCTCAGAAGACTCTAACTCCTCTTAAAAAGGAAATGACCTCATTGTCTCCATTATTTTGTTTTTAACACAGTGAAAGTGATTAATCCATAGTCAAACCAAAATAGCTTATACGCAGAGGCTACTGAGGGTTTTCTAATTATGAAATAGGAAAGGGGAAAAAAAAAGTGTTCGTTCTTCTGCTTTGGAATAACAAAAAGCCAATAAAGTGGAAATTAAACTGATCATTAAAGAAGACCAAAAAGAAATGTCCCAAAAACTTAATTTCCACTCACTTTTTTTTTTAATTCCCATAACTATAAACTAGTTGAAGAGACCTTTCAAATGTTTTAGTAGGAAAATTCCTGGGAGGGGAAGTGAGATTTTGGTGTCTAAGAGATTCCAATTTAATAGTTGAGAAAAGTGTTTTCACAGCCGCCCCCCCCTACCCCCGGCCCCAGGGGATTGTGAAACTCATCCACACAGTGCTCCCAGGGCAGAGCAGTCACACTTGCTGGAAGAAACCAGGCTGAGAAGCCAGAGGCAAGCCTATTCCTGTAGCCATGGAGGCCTGTTGCACATCCAGAGTCCAAGACACAGCCAGGGAGAGGGCGAGGGGTAGTCTGCACCACTGCCATGTGGTTTGGAAACCAGCCACTCCCCTCCCATGTCTTAGATGCCCCTCTGGAAATCTGAGGGTGACATGCTGTTCTCTCCCCAGGGTCTAAAATGAGACAAGGCCTATAAACACAGAACATAACCTGATCTCGACTCACACCACAGAGCTACTGCCCCAACCTCGTCAATCCCTTTGGAGCCCGGCCATTTATTCATTCATTCAGTCAATAAACATTTATGAAGTGTCTCTGAAGAGTCAGATATCCTGGGAGGCACTGAGGCACTGTGCTGGGAGACAGGACCTTGACTCTGGGAGGCAGGAGCAGATGTATGCACTCAACACCAGGCGACATGCAATGACGTGGCACCTGTACCCAAACCTAGATCCCCTACCCCACCTCACCTGCTGAGGGGCTGGAAAGACAGACAGAGGTACGCTGGGCACTGTGGCACCTGCCTGTAACTCCAGCGACTCAGGAGGCTGAGGCAGGAAGACCACAAGTTCAAGGCCCGTCTCAGCAACTTAGTGAGATCCTGTCCCAAAATAAAAAGGGATGGGCATGTAGCTCAGTGGTCAAGTACCCCTAGATTCAAATCCCTAGTACCAAAGAAAAGGGGGTGGGGGAGATGGAGGTGCCTGGAAAAACTCCAGACCCAAGACCAGAGGTATTTATGCAGCACAGACATAGGGACATGGGAGTCTGCTGACGTGGACAGGAGGATGGGTGGTTGGGGACAGACCAAGGGCCTAGAATTTCAGGATAAGGAGCCTGGACTTGATTCTATAAGAGACAGGGATGGAGAGTCGGAGTAATGAAGGCAGGCACCTATACCAGATGCACGAGGAGTGTATGAATGAACGCATCCAGAGTGTATTTAAATACGGGGGACCTTATTCACTGGCAAAGGTATTCAGCATCATGAAAACCATTATGCTATGGTAAGAGGAGGACCAAAGAAGCAAAATCCCAAAACCATTCAGTATCTTCCAGAACACACCTGCCTTCTTCGTACTCAACTTCCAAGTCTACCAAATCAAAGTCACCGAACTTCAGAGTCATTATCACGTGCACATCCCTACGGACAGTGCCATTTCCACACTGCTTACATGATCCACGAGTTCCCTTCTGCCGTTCTGCACATCTGCTACTGGAATTCCTGTCTGACCCACAAAGAAGGCAACCCATTCAAGGAGGATGTGGCTCAGTAGTAGAGCACTTGTCTGGCCTGTGGGAGGCCCTGGGTTTAAAAGGAAAAAAGAAAGGAAGGAAGGAAAGAAAGCAGAAACCAATGCAAGCCTAAGAGGTCTTCATCCTAGTCGTGATTTTCCTCATTTTTTAGATAATAATATACTATTGCATTTTACCTGTTTTAATGTCTTGTTAATAATCCACTTTGGAGTGCCCATTCTTCTGCATTCCCCTACAGTGAATATATTATGCATATGTTTTATACCTTTCTCCACACACACGAGTACCTATAACTCAGCTACCGGTGAATATTCTAGCAGAAAAGCTAGGATTGGCAAAACTAGGTGTCTGTGCATTTTATGGTCAACTCAGTTCATTTATAATTTTGATTAAAAATCATACATTGAAATTATAAATAATAAGAATCTGTATAAATAAGGCTTTTCTGGCTTTTTCTTGGAACTGGTCAGTAAACAGTAAAGGAATTAAATTTCCACCTTTTCCCCTTTACACTTGAGCACATCCACAAATTGACAGGTCAAAGAGCCCAGCCCAGGCGTTCCCCCAACCTGGGCAGAGTGTGACTGCACTCTGTCCCTGGACCCACAGCTGGTCCAGGTTCCCAGCTGCAGCAATCGCAAAAGTAGCCTCGGTGCCTGGCCTTGAGGTGCTTACAGTCCAGTAGCATGAGACAATGAGTGAATGAACAGATCAGGTAAACAAGGTAATTTCCAATTGTGAAATCAAAAGAGAACAGCAACAGGGGTATGTGGGGGCAGGGAAGGCTCAAATGTCCGAGTAAGGCACTTGAGCCAAAACCTGAGGAACAAAGAAGAACCAGACAAAGGGAAACAGAAGAAAGGCAGATTGGCACTCAGCCGGTGCAGAACAGGAGAGCAGAGTGGCCACGGAATGGGCGAGACAAGAAGAAAGGCAGGTTGGGGTCAGATCAGCGGTGCGATAAAACCACTCAGGGTGTAAAGGATGGGGTGCTGCTTTAGAAGACCACATTGCTGTCATTTGGAAATGGACCAAATTGGGGTGCTAGCCAAAGCAAGAGACGGGTTTGGGGGGGGGGCCTCCACAGTCAACCAAGTGGCAATTTGCAATAGTGGCAGTTTGAAAGATGACATCAAACAGACTGAGCAGGAGATGGTACTGATCAGACTCAGGGATGAGCTGACTCGGGGGAGGGGAATAAAAAGAAGAGGTTCAAGATGACTCTCCTAGGAATTTGGGCTGAGCACCCATTGGAGGTACCCACTGGACAATGAAGTAGAGGAGAGAAAGGGGGAGAGGCAGGGGTTGAAGTTCACGTAGAGATCAGGACCAGACAGGTAAAACTGAGAGGCTCTGGAAGCTTTTATAGAGAGCCAAGACGGCTACAGAAAGAATTATAGAACGAACATCCCAGAGACCCCAGAGACCCTGGGAAGATGAGGAAGATCCATGAAAAAAAGGCTGGAAAAGAGGCGGGTGGGTGGGTGAATGGGTGGACTGGCACATGCACACGTATATGCACCCAAGGGCTTATATGCAAACAGCCCTAGCCAACCACTATAACCAGCAAAGAAAGCAGCACTTTTCCTCAACACACTCACAATCGCCCCCACTGACTGTTCAGTTTCCATATGCTCCCCAAAGACATCACGATCCTGGGAAAGCCCAGTCTTCCAATCAGCTACAACTGCCCATTAAACTTAACAATCAGATTCACATGAAGGACCTAAAGAATTAGGATGCTCTGTATTTCTTAATGATGGGGGCGGGGGGGGGGGCGGTGCAAATCATACTGAAAAATCCATTCGAAGAAAGTGATCAAGATGAATTTTCTTCATTCCCATAAGCAGCTGGCTGTGACCAAGGCTCCTCCCCAGAGGTGTGCATCAGTCCATGGCTACAAGAGAGTCTTTCTTCTGACACATCATCAGCACTAACTAACCTTTCCTAGCTGGATGTGAGATTAAATCTGCCTCTGCACTTAGACCATGGAGAACTACCATTTGTGCTTACTGTGGCAAAAATATAACAAAGCTTGAAAATACAATAAAGATAATACTCACAGGAGACAATAAAAGATGGATGAAAAAGGAGTCTTTCTCTCAAAAAAAAAAATAAAAAGCAGGGGGAGGTTATTGATAGTCTCCTCTCTAAGGCAGAATTTCTCAGTGGAAAATGGGAAAAATAGTTCAAGATGTGCTTTCAGATTTTAGATAAGTCTATAACAAATTCTAAAAACGTTTGCCATAACCTGGCTTTTTTTTTTTAAACATAAGGATGAATGCTCTTAGATCTCTACGATGAACTGACGTCGTCACACCTACAGATACACTGGATGTCAGATCGCCCCCATCACAGGATACGTGAAATGTAATCCCTGAACATAATTTTATGTGCTATTTTTTCTGAGCTTTCCCTTGAAAAGCCGGTGACTTCTTGGGTAGCAGCAATTTACCTTTCACACTTGGTAATAATCAAGGTGCCTGATTGCCCTGAATAACATTCTAGGCTGTCAGAATATTTCAAGGCTGCGAATTAGCATTTCAAAACCTTTTGAAACCAGGGTAGGAGGGCTTTTTCCCTTAGCTGAAGGTTCGCAGGGCTGGCTGTGAAGAAGCACACCTGCAAGAAGCTGTATTTCTGGATCTGAATATTGGAAAGGGGTCTCAAAAAAAAAAAAAAAAAAACACATCAAGAAGGTTGAGAAACATTTCGGTTCCATAATCAAACCGCCTGAAATTTCCGGGAAGGGTCTGAGTTCAGACCTTCTGTTCCCTGTCCCTATAATTCATTAAAGCATCCCGGAAATCCCAACTCTCAGGCAACAGAAACAACATTTTTCTACATTGCTTATCCAGGCCAAGCAAGAGCATAAAAATCTTTGTTAGGCCACGGCCTCTACTTTGGAGTCGGGACAACTTCATTCCAAGAAAGTGTGGGGTCACTGAAATACAACAATGACCTTCAAGATTTGAGGGTAGCAGTCTGAGCATGTGGGAAGAAAAATCTACTAAGATACAAGATTGATTGAAGAATAAAACTGCCAGATTTGATGGGTCATAGCCCTATCCCATCCCACCCTGGGCACCATTACATCAGACTTGCCCCCTACTAAAAAGTAGAACCCCCAATGCCCATTAGTGGTTCTCCAAGTGTGGTCCCCAACAGCATAATCACCACCTGGGAATTTGTTAGACATGCAAAGTCTGGGGCCCCACCAGGGTCTTCCAGAGAAGGGACCGGCAATCTGTTCCTCTCTGATGCATACCAAAATGTGAAAACCACTTGCACAGACATATCCCTCATGCCTCAGCCTGCTCGCCATCTCGCCCACCACTTCTGCTCCATGGCTCACTGGAAGCCCAAGTTCTAGGCACACTGTCTCTGACTGGATGGCCCCTTCAAAACCCAGTTTTATCCTTCCCCTTTGGGCCACCATGGCTCATTCCATTCACATGCCTGGAATCAGATACCTGCCTCACCTCTTTCTTCTACTGTCACTCAAATCCCCCCCCCTTTTTTAGGAGAGGTACCTGAGACTAAGACCTCTTCTACCTCTTCCACCTAGCTTCTTCTACTTCCTTGGGAACCGAGTGTCTACCATATGCTTAAGTATTTTATGCAGGCCCTGATCCTCAGAAATATCCAGTTAGATAGATTTTGGGGGGCCCATTTTATGGATAATCCACAATGTTAACCCTTAGGACTTGGCTAGCAGGGTATATGGTACAACATCTGCAATCCCAGCTACTCAGGAAGATTGCAAATTCAAGGCCAGTCTGGGCAACTTGGAGAGACCCTGTCTCAAAATTAAAAAAAAAAATAAAATAAAAAGCTGGGAGTGTAGCTCAGTGATAAAACACCTCAAGGTTCAATCAGAAGTACAAAAATAAATAAATAAATTAATTAATTAAATAAAAGACTTGGCCATTTAGGGTCATCTAGGGCCCTAACATAGAGCCCCACATACTTCTATTGATGCTCATACAGATGACGTGAGTCATTAAGAAAAAGTTGGATTATGTCTGGGCTGCTCTGTTGGGGTGTGGCTCATTGGTAGAGGGCTTGCCTAGCTTGTGAAGCCCTGGGCTCCATTCCCAGCACTGCACAAAATAAATCCCACTTCAAGGAACCAGGTGTCATTTTTCTGGAAAATGTCCTGATGTGGAACCTCTCAGACTGATCATGAGGCTGATCAATGAGGCTTCACTGTGGGTCAACAATACCACCTCTCCGCCTCATAGTTTAGTGGAGATGTTTTATAAACAACGCCTGGCAGACGAATTACAAAAACAAGGAAGAAACAGCCGTCAAAGCAGGTTACAGAATGGAAAATACCCGAGAGACCAATGAAAACAGGGACCTGAAGGTGCATTCACCAGAGAGAGAAGGAGGTGCAAGGGCCACACAGGGCCCCAGGAAGGCAGATCCCCAGAGAGAACAGAATGTAAATGAACAGCAAAAGCCCAAGTGATCATTAGAAAACAGACTCAGGGGTCACAGAATCTGTGTGCAATCAGTCACATGGAAAACTAAGAACTAAGTGATGAAATTATTTCAGCTAAAGCACTCCCACCGCCTATTGTTTATACAGTAAATTCAGCGAGGTCAAGAATTAGGTTGTATAACTTGGTCCCAGGGAGGCTTAGGGGTCCTTCAGCCATGTTGGGGGGAGGGGGGAGGATAGGGGAAAGGAAGGGCCAGAGGGGGAAGGAGGGTTGGAGGAGGAGGAAAAAGATGATATACTCCAGTTGTCCTCCTTCAACAACACTGTCTTTAGCCAAAGCTGTTCACATTCAACTTTTACCTGATTTCCTCACTGAGTTGGCAGAAAGAATCCTGAGGCTGAACAGCTTTGGAAAAACAGGTGGGGCAAGATGACAGCCAGTGTAACATCACACAGGGGTCTCTGCTTAATTGATGAGAGAATGGGGCTCCCAGCAAGCACAGAAGGCAAGCTCTTAACTCTCTGGTCTCTCCAGGTCTCTTGGTCCTTGTACCAGACCAGCCCCTGAACCTATCATTTTCCTCCTGTCAAAGCCACTCACTCTCTCTGCTGCCAACCCAAACCAAAGCAACCCTCCCCCTGGACTCCAGCAATAGCGGAGTCAATCCTCTGTCCACCCTCTATACTACTCACCTGCCTGGGGCACACCTGTCTGGTGCCACCCGTGGCCCAAAGGGTCAAAGTTGTCCTCACGGGTCTTGAAGGAAGTCTCAGGGCACTCTGATTCCGCTCTCACCCATTAATAACCCTACAATAGTCCATTTTGTTTACTAGAATAAAACACCTGAGACAAGCTAACTTTATAAAGAAAAGAGATTTATTTAGCTTACCGTTATAGAAGTTCAAAGTCCAGACTCAGTTGGCCTCATTGTTTTGGCCTCTGGAAAAGGCCTGGCATGATGACGTTACAAATGGCAGGGACACATGCAGGAGAAATCACATCTCAAAACAGGAAGCCAGAGAGAGGTTGGGGTCTCACAGTTCCTTCCAAGGACATGGCCTAAAAATGACCTAAGGATTTCCTGTTAGGCCCCGCCTCTTAAAGGCCCACTTCCCAACACTGCCACACTGAAGACCAACCTCCCTATACATGAACTTTGGGGGGACACACTGAAACCATATCTAAACCACAGCAAATCCTCTGAACTCCAGCAAGGACAGGGGCTTCCATGTCTCCCCATATACCAGTGACCTGATCATTTCATTTCTCCCTGGTCCCTTCACTGAAACTAGTAAAACCCAAATGAAGATGGTGTACCCAAGTCACATTCTGAGGCTCCATCAAGTACACCTAAGCCACTCCCTACCAGCCTGCAGGAGGTGTTTTGCAGACCAGGGGGATGTTTGCTACAAACAATTGCTGGGTTGTGAACTTTTCCTAAGGAAAGGAAGAGAGTTGCTTGTGACCTCTGACCTTTCAGGACCCTCCCTTTCACTTTCAGCAAGGGCTCTTTCCATGGGTGCTTAATAACTGCTCTTAACAAGTTTCCGCTGCAGGCTCTGGGCCTCTTGCCTTTGCCACATCTCACAGTGTGGGATCCCTGCTTCTTGACTCTGAACAGAGCAAGCTAGATCAGGTGCTCAAACACTGCACACCAGGACAACAGGTATGCTCCTGATGAGCTGGGCTCCTGGGCCCATTCATTCTGAGCACTGCCCCACACCAGGAGAGTGCCCCTCCTCAGCCCCAAATGCCCTGGTCCATCATCAGCACCCACACACTCCACCCCAGGCTGGCAAAACCAGTGTTTGGCTCAGAGCCATTTGCATGGAAGCAGACCTGCAGGGGATCTCCAAATCAGGTCATCTAGCCCAGGGCACTTCTCTGCTGCTCCTTTGCCCCATTATCCACCAGCAACCAGACAGTCCGTCGCCCTCCCTGGAACCTTCCGAGGGCTTCCCAGAGGTCTCAGAATCACATCTCAACTCCTCACAGTGTCCACAAGATGGCGGCCCTCCTGCCTTCCTCTCCTCTCCCTCCTCCCCCACCCCACTGGCCTTTGTTCCTCAAACAGGGCAAGCTCCTTCCTGCCTTAGACTTCCACACTTTTCCTCCTGCCCTGGACTGGTCTTATCTCCAAATCTCTGCAGGATGGGCCCTTTCTTTCTCAGGTCTCAGCTCCACAATGCTTTTGTCAGAAAGGCCACCTTGGGTGGGTGCTTTGTCTAAGGCCACCCTCCACTCACTCCGTGATATTAGTGTCTTTAACGTCTGTCTGTCCTCTCCACCGATCATCAGCGTCAGGAGAATGGAGACCCCGCCTGTCCACTGTGGTGTCTGCCACCCTGAGAACTCTGCCTGTGAACAGTGGCGTCCGGTCACAGTCCTTTGAGTCGGTGAATGAATGAGTGAACGAATGAATCGGTGCATGAATCAAGGCAGCAAAACCGATCAGGTGGGTCCCACCCAGTGGTCCTCAGATCAACTGGGTGCCCTGGGCCCAGAGGAGCTGAGACCCAGCAGATTCCAGTCCGGCCTCTCCCGAGGCGCCCTGGTAGCCACTAAACCAAGCAAGATGCTGCCAAGCCGGCATGTGCACTCAATTCCTCTTTTTCATAACACAGATAAAACTTTTACACTGTCCATTTAAACCACCATTGTTTGGCCCTCCTCTAAGGAAACTTCAAAACTAAAATTCCTTTCTCCCCTCATTTTGCCGCTTTGTTGAGACAGAAATGCTCCATTTAGCATTCCTAAAGAGCCATTAGCATCCCAAAGCTCTTGTTGTGCTTGCTCGGCTGGAGGCTTGTGTTCCTGATGGACGGGCGGCTCAGGCAGAGATGCACTAGCTGAAACGCAGCCCCTCGGTGCCCCTGCCACTTGGCATCATCTCCCTCCTCGCTCGCCAAACCCCTGAGCTGCCCCCTCATTTCGGATATTTAGCGTGTATTCTCTTTCTCTGACTCTTGTTCTGCAAAATTTCTCTTCTCTTTCTGCCTCCCACGGGCACCTTCTGATAAATGCGGCATTCGGGGGGGGGGGGGGTCGGGGGGCTTCGTTTCATTCAATGA
>NW_025999896.1:2151381-2176126 GCF_001458135.2 Marmota marmota marmota | reverse complement strand
TTTCATTCCAATGAAAGACTCCCCTCCAAAAAGGCAAGATGAACATCCCCATTATAGATTAAACCCGTGATAGGAGGTTAAAGCCTTTCTTCCTGCCCCTCTTTCTTTCCCTCTCTCCATTCCTCAAAGAGGAAGCCAAAACCATTTCCCCCAACCAGGCAGGTTGGATACACCTGGGCAGGTGGAAGGCTACAGTGAGGGATCTTGTGTCACCATGCTTTGAACAGATACAGGCACCAATGATTCCTCCAGAAGGTAACACTTGAGCTAGTCAGGGATTCACCCTGCGCGACCAATTCATCGTTCTAGGTAGCTGCCTTGCTGCTGAAATTAGACTACAAATCAGACCAAAAAAAAAAAAAATTCTAGAAATGCCAACCCAGACGCTAGCTAGCTTCTTTCTCTGGGAAGGAATCATGTTCACTGTCTGCTCTTTAGCCTGAATTCTCCGTTTTTATGGCAGCCTCACATTCTCCACCTAGGGCCTGAAAGATCAAAAGTCAGGCACCCGATGGGGAATCCAGCCAAGCAAACATGAGACCACCCAGACTCTGGGAGAGCCATCTCAGAGCTCCAGTAGAGCTTGCCCCTGAGTGAGGAGCACCCACTGCCTGGGACTGTGAGGCCTTCATGGCAAGATGCCTCACCTTTGTGAGCCCTCTGTTAAGAGAGACAAGACACTCCCCCCTTTCACCCATGAATCCACCAGCGCCATGAACCATTTGCTGGCTCTTTGTACAACTGATCATTTCATCTGAGTTAATAGACCTCTTTCATTTCTGGCGAGTGCTCTCTAGATAGGCTACCTAGGGGCAAGACCTTGAAGGTCTCTCTCTCTCTCTCTTTTTTTTTATACTTTGCAGTGATGTATTTTTTATCCACTGTGTATTAAACACCTGCAATGCACCAGCATATCCTCCTCCTTCCTGAAGACACAAACACAACAGCCAGGCTCTGTTCCTGGGGGGTGGGACAGGTCCTCAGGAAAGAAAGCTTTTCAGATGTTCTACAGCTAATGCCCACAGAGAACCTGGGTTACACTGGACTTTTGCTGCTAGACTTGCTTGTGTCTTGGAGAAGCAAGAAGACGAGGTGACTTTCATAACCAGTTAATGGGTAATAAAGTGACCATTAATCCAGGCTTTTACAAACAGCACTCCCAAATACCCTCACACCACGGCAGCAGGAAGGACCATTTCTTTCCAATATCTACCATGTTTTGGAAGAAATAGGGCTGGTGTGGGAGGAGAGCTTAAGATAACGGTCAACAAGCTTTTTCTGTAACAGGCCAGATAATAAGTACTTTTAGGCTCTGCAGGCCACACGGTCTCTGTTACAACTACTCAATTGTGCTGTGGCCCAGAACTCAACCATAAGACAAGACATCAGCAAATGGGTGTGGCTGTGGTCCAATAAGTATAAATTTATTTTTTTTAAAATGGGCTACAGAATATGACCCCAGGGCCTGTGGTTTCATCCTCACCCAGTCCAGCATTGACTAATCATCAACTTCTGGTTCTTCACCAACTTAACAAGTTAAATTAATAATCTACTTAGCTGGGTAACGATAGCAAACTCAGTTAAGTCATATATTTCCTGAAACCAATGCTCGTCCAAAGGTATCCACCGAGGACCTTCTCCGTGCCAGAGCTTTGAGGATACACAGCTGTAATAAGGAATGCAGTCCCTCTGTCCAGGGCTCATGTGTCAGTCATGGCTGAGGCAGGATTTTGTCTTGACACATACAGGGTATCAGACTCCAAATCATGGAGTCCTGTCCGTGAGCCACACAGAGCTCTGTCTCTGCTTGAAGCATTATACTGTAGGGTAAGAGCACACTGGTTCATACAGCCATTTCCAGACTGATAGACATTGTTGTTCAGTCTCATACCCACAGACACACACCCAGGTTTACCAGTGACAGATGTATCTATTACCAATAGACTGAAGCCTTTTTGTGCACATGTGAGTTTCTGTAAGAGGGCGGTGAGAGGTGGGATTGGGATTGCCCAGTCATTTAAAAGACACTTGGTCATGCTAAGAGTCCATGGTTATGCCTTTGATCTGGTTCACCTTCTTAGAAATGCATACCTTTGGTCATATGGGCGACCCAAGGGACAGAACACGGAGGGAGCTATGTAAAAACAAGGGCTGAAAAACTACTGGACACCCCCTCTTTTGCTTTATTTTATAATTACTCAACTAAGAGCATCAGGGACTAAGGAGATATGGGTCAAAGGGTACAAAGTCACCTGTCCTTGAGATAGCATGAATAAATTATGGAGATCTATTGTACAGGACGGTCAGGGTAACTAATGATATGAAGAGAAGATGTTACATGTTCCCATCACACACACACACACACACACACACACACACACGTGCACAAATAACTATGTGAAGCAATGGACATGCTAATTAGCTTAACTGTGGTAATCATTTCACAATATATTGGTATATCAAAATATACTGTATATTTTAAGTACACATAATTTTTATCAGCCAATTATACTTCAGCTGTCTGCCGGATACATGCCCTGGGTGCACTGGCTGATTTACCTCTAATGAATAGGACCCACGGTCAGTCACAGAGAAGGCTCTTGGCATTCCTGGAGTGGGGGCAGGAGAGCTTCCCCAGGACGGTCTAGCCCGTCTGCGAGCTCTGAGGAGCTGGATTTCTGAACTCAAATGCCAAGCCAGGCCTGGCACTGGCCAGGTTGAGAATTTCCTTTGTGTCTGAAAACCCTTTTTGTTTGAAGTTGGTGTAACTCGAAGCGGCCTGCCAAGCAGAGCCGGTGAGAAAGTTCCTAGTCCAGGCTGCTTTCCCGGGGCCCCCACAGTGCTCTCTGCCCTTGCCAGGGCCACTTCCCCATCTCATCCCCTTGGTCAAAATCCCCCCCCCCCATCTCCCGTGAGCCACCTTTTCTCAGCTACCAGGCCAGGGTGCTGAGGTGGCTCGGTGCCAGGCTGAAACAGCCCAGAAATGAGGATTTATATTCTCTCACTCCAAGGTCAGAGGGGGACCGAGTTAAACCACACAGAAAATCCCCTCTGAGTGCGTGAGCCACTGGAGAGGCCTGGGATTTATTTCCTGAGCACCTGGTAGCACAAGCACTATGATTAATAAAAATTCTCTTCCATAGCTTCAATTATCCCTAGGACATAGACATGATTATCCCCACCTCACAGATGAGGAAACTGAGGCTGAGATGCTCCAGATCTAGCTGGTCCAGGATGGAGCTGGGAGTGTAGGTAAGGCTTACCTAATTCTAAAACTTGAGTTTTTTTGTTTTTTTTTTTCCACGATACCCATAGTTTCAAACTGAGACTCATGATACTTGAGGACGGTGATTTAAAAAAAAAAAAAAAAAAAAACTCTCAATTTGAAATAATTTTAGATTTAACAAAATCCCACAAGATGGTGCAAAGAAGTTGTATGCCCTTCACTCATTCCCCAAACATTAATTATCTGCTACGTTCATCCCATAATGATGAAAAGCAGGAAATCGAACATTATTATCTTATCTACAAACCTTATTCTGCTTTCATCAACTGTTCCCTTAAAGATCTTTGCTGTCGGAATGGATCCAGTCCCGACTCTTACACGGCATGTGGGCCTCCTTGGTCTCCTTCAGTCTGGGACAGTCTCTCAGCCTCTCAGACTTCAATGACCTTGATGTTCTTCAAGAGTACTGGCCATTTTTTTTTCTAGAATGTCTCTTTGGGGATCATCTGACTTTCTTCATTATTAAATTCAAGTTATGCATTTTAGCAAGAATCCCACAGAATCCTTCTTGGGGCAGCCTGTCAGACAGCCCATGAAGTCAGACTGTCCATCCTGTGATGGGTAACGCTGTCTCCGATCCCATGGTTAAGGTGGCATCTGCCAGGTTTCTTCACTGTGAGGTTACTTTTTCCTTTTGTACCTGTAGAAAGAAGTCCTGACTAGTTCTATGTAAATATCCCATTTTTCATCATGTTTTATCCCTACTTTAGAAGATCTGGTGAGTCTTGTCTGCAACCATTGGTTATTTTTGACAAATGGAGATTTTCTATTTTCACGGTTCTCTCTATATTTGTTCTTGGAATTCTACTGGAAGGAACAGTGAACTGTTATTCTTAAAATTCTGGTGTGTGTTTGTTTCACCTAAAGCTTTCCCCAAATAGCAGATTTCTAGGTCCTCCACCCAGAGATCTGACTTCAT
Source organism: Marmota marmota marmota (assembly GCF_001458135.2). Taxonomy (NCBI): domain Eukaryota; kingdom Metazoa; phylum Chordata; class Mammalia; order Rodentia; family Sciuridae; genus Marmota; species Marmota marmota. Next base: position 2,171,921 of record NW_025999896.1, on the reverse strand, counting down.
TAAGTCAGGAGAGGGCTAAGCACTTGTTAGGCAAGTGCTTTACCCAGTGGTAGAGCTACAGTGGGCTGCATCTCCAGCGTGTGTTTTTTTTAAATATTATTAAGATATAATTCACATACCATTCAACTCACCCATTTAAATTGCACAATTCTGTGTCTGTTAGCAAATTCACAAAGTTGTGCATCACCATCTAATTCTAGAACATTTTCATCACCCCGTAAAAGAGAACCATATCCATTAGCAGTCACTCCCCATTTATTTATTCTTTGCTTCTCCGTCTCTGGCTGCCATTAAGCTGCTTTCAGGCTCTATAGATGTGCCTATTCTGGACACTTCATAGGAATTAAATTATATGTGATTATTATGATTGTGACAAGCTTCTTAGCATCATGTTTGCAAGGAATATGCATGTCTTAGTATGTTTGAATACTCCATTCCTTTCTATGGCTAGATAATATTTCATTATATGGATATACTATATTTTATTTATTTGTTCATCAGCTGATGGACATTTGGATGGTATTTGCTTTTTGGCTCTTATGAATAATGCTGCTATAAACATCTGCAGACAGGTATATACCTAGGAATTCTGGGATTGTTGGGTCATATCATAGGTATGTTTAACCTTTTGTGGAATTACTTTCTAATATGGCTACAATGTTTTATATTCCCATCAGCAGTGCAAGAGAGTGTCAATTTCTCCACATCCTCACCAATACTCATTCTTACCTATCCTTTTAATGATAACCATCCTAGAGGATGTGAAGAGTCATCTTGTTGTAGGGGTTTTTTGGTTTTGGTACCAGGGATTGAACCCAGGGGAGCTTAACCACTGAGCCACACCCCCAGCCCTTTTTTATATTTTATTTTGAGACAGAGTCTCACTGAGTTGCTCAGGGCCTTACTAAATTGCTGAGGCTGGCTTTGAACTCAAGCTTCTCCTGCCTCTGCCTCCTGAGCTGCTGGGGATTAACAGGCACGCACCAATAGCCCAGCCTCACTGTGATTTTAATTTGCATTTCCCTGATTGCTAATAATGCTAAACATCTTTTCATGTGCTCATGGGCCATTGTACGTCTTCCTTAGAGAAATATCTATTCAAGTCTTTTGCCAGTTTTTAAATTGGGTTGTTGTTCGGTTCTAAGATTTGTTTATATATTCTTCAGATATTCTATATACTTAACCAGATACAATTTGCAAATATTTTCTACCATTCTGTGGGTCGTCTTTTCATTTTCTTGATATTGACCTTTGGAGCACAAGTTTAAAATTTTTTATAAACATTTATAAAACATTTTACAGTGTTTTTTTTCCCCTTTGTTTGCACTTGGGATTTTGATAGCAATGCTCTATGAACAACTCCAAGAGAATTTTTCCAATGGCTTGATAAATATATCATGGAGGATATGTTGTTAAAATTGGTTGCCATGAAGTTGTTAGTAGTATTACATCTTTGTGTGTGTGTGTGTGTGTGTGTGTGTGTGTGTGTGTTGGGGGATGCTGGAGATTGAACCCAGGGCCTTGCGCACGCATTTGCTAAGTAAATGCTCTCCCACTGAGTTACATCCCTAATGGTTTATTTTCCAGCCTTTACCAGATCTCTAATTCCTCATGTTGTTTGTGCCGCCTCCTTTTATTTCCTGACCAATCTTTCCAGATATTTGTTTTTATTAGTGTTTCCGAACAACCCACTTTTGGCTTTGGTGGATCCTCTCTGTTGAATATTTGTTTTCTAGTTCATTGACTTCTGCTCTTATTTTTATCTCTTCTCCCTCCCCCACCCCCCACCCCCTTTTTTTTCTGGCTTATTCTGTTGATATAAAAAAAAATTCTTAAATTAGATACTTAGCTCATTAATTTTCAGCTTTTGTCATGCTTCTGGTATTCTGTAAAACACACTCCTCTCTTTCGTATCTTTGTCTTTCGGCCATGAATTCATCGCCCCTTGGCAAAGGGATGAGGAGAAACAGTGGAGTGGGTAGCCTGCCCGTTCCTGTAGGAAAAGGCTAAGAAAACACTTCCAGAGAGGATGAGAGCCCCTGGGGGGTGGGGGAGTGGGTGTGGGGAGGATGTTCCAAAGCCAAACCACGCCATTTGGGGTCATATTTCATTATGGGAGGGGGGCACCCAGTGACAGTGAATCCTTGTGGCCTCACCATCTTGTCCTTGCAGACTGAATTCTATTTCAGCAAATCTCCTTTGCCAGGCCAAAAGGCAAGGAGGCAGATGCTCATATAAAGACTGGATGAGCCAAAGCAATAAACTCAGCCCCAGCTGTCAGGCCAAACTGCTCCAGCTTCAGGCTAGGAATCATCTTGCCCTTTCCTTTGCTTCTAATCCATATTGCCCGTTAGTTAATTCTAGCCCTGGACCCACTTAATGGTGAACTCCATTATCACCGTCGTCGTAGAAGGAAGGGACAGAGTGATCATTTGTCCAACAGCTTCTCTGCACCAAGGAGACTGGAGCCCGGGTCATACATACTCCATTCCAGTTGATGCCACAGTTCATGTTTTGTGGTGTCAGTAGAAAATAACCAGCTTTGGACAAGAGATCTAGAGCACGTGCTTAGCCAACATGAGGCCCTGGGTTCAATCCTCAGCACCAAAAAAAAAAAAAAAAAAACCCACACAGCTTTATGAATAATGCATCCTGCTTGGAATTACACTTTTCAGATACAATTTTTTTAATATTTATTTTTTAGTTGTAGCTGGACACAATGCATTTATTTTATTTACTTTTATGTGGTGCTGGGGATTGAACCCAGGGCCTCGTGCATGCTAGGCAAGCGCTCTACCACTGAGCCACAACTCCAGCCCATCAGATACAATTTTTGTATCCTCAGCTTCCACTTTGCGTTCATTTGCCTTATATACCTCTACACAGCTCTTCGTTTTAAGGGTTATAAATGATTCGGTCACTTGATTTGTCAAAGACTGACAGTCGTACACTAAAGTCTTCTATCAATATGTTTGTGCCCCAGTCCAGCAAAATAGAAAGCCAAAAATATAGGGTGTCTGAAGAAAAATATCACAATAAGACTGATTTAATAAATATATTGAACTCTGTATACTAAAAATAATTCTTTTTCAGATACCATGGAACACTGATGGAGGTGATCTTTTATATATATATATATAAAAGATATATATATATAAATATATATATATATGCACATGAGATTTTTCTAAAAACCAAAACAAACACAAACCTAACCAAAAAACTGTACTAGCTGTACTAGCAGCTGTGATAAACTAACATTAGACATTAATTCCTAAACAATATGTGGTTTAGGACCTAACCCCCTGAAAATGAAAATCCAATTCATAAATAACTTGCAGGAAAATATATATATATAAACTACAATGACACAGTCATTATAAAAACAGTGACGATGAAGATAGTATGATTAAAATTTGAGGGAAGTAGTCAAAGCTACTCTAGAGAGGAAAAGTCATTGCTTTTAAGTGGCTTTATTGTTAAATAAGAATAAAAAGATAACATTAGCTAAACTGAGCGTTCAACTCAAAAAAATTAGAAGGATCCCCAAAATGCCCAAGAAATTAATAAGTGTTAAAAATTAGAGAATAAGAAAGCAATAAAACTTACTCAAAAATAGGCAGCATCCTGGAATAGTAAGGCGATAAGAACACTGACTGAGAATAGACAGATCCTGTTGGAATTACATCTCCATCTCCGGACTTTATCGCTGTGTGACTTCAGACAAGTTAAATGTCCTAACTACTCAATCATCTGAACAATGGGAATAACAGTACTCATTCAGAGTTGTAAAGATTTTTTAACATTAGACAGTATATCCGAAGTTCTTAGCACTGGGTCTAGCACACAGTGGGTGTTCAATAAATACAATCAAGTGTTATTGCCGTTGGTTCCAAAAATTTCCGAAAGCAACTAAGCCTAAGCAGAGAGTGAGAATAAATGTTCACCATTAGAAATTAGAAAGATGATATAGGCACATATGGAAATTTTTAATATATTTGTAGTGATTACCATATATAGTTCTATGCTTAAAAAAATGAAAATCTGGGAAAAGATTACTTTCTTGGATAATAAATTACCATATTTGACTCAAAAAAAATGGTTGAAAATTCCTGAACAAACATATAAGCATGGAATAAATTGAAATGGTTATCAAATAACTAATTCAAAAAATGGAAGGGCCCAGATGGGCTAATTCTAGCAAACCTACAAGGACCAGCTATTTCTCATGCTACTTAAACTATTCCAGAGCACAGGCCAGAATGGAAACTCCCCACTTCATTTTACAAAGTTAGAATTTATACAAAGGACAATATAAGGACGGGAAAGAGTGTGCATATATGAATATATAACAGTGAATCCCACCATGGTATATAATTAAAATGCACCAATAAAAAATTGTGAAAAAAATAAAGAAGGGAAAATTCAGGCAAATCTCATTTTTGAACATCGATATAAAAATCGCAGGTGTGGTGATGCATGCCTACAATCCCAGGAGCTTGGGAGGCTCAAGCAGGAGGATTGGGAGTTCAAAGCCAGCCTCAGCAAAAGAGAGGCACTAAACAACTCAGTGAGACCCTGTCTCTAAAAAAAAAAAAAAAAAAATACAAAACAGAGCTACGGATGAGGCTCAGTGGTTGAGTAACCTTGAGTTCAATCCCTGCTAACAAAACAAAACAAACAAAAATCTAGAAAAGAATGATATATCACCAAATGGACTTTATTCCAAGAATTTTGAAAAGCTGAAATGGTAGTAGAGTTCACTTCACCAATCCCGTGAAAAGAATTTTAAAAGAGCAATCACAAAACCACAATAAGACTTCACTTCACATCCACCAGAATGGCTGTAATCAGAAAGATACATATTAAATGTTGATGAGAATATAGGGAAACTGGATGTTGCTGGTGGGAATATAAAATGGTACAGCTCTTGGGAAACCATTTTGAGTTTCTCAAAAAGTTAAACACAGAGTTACCATATAACCCAGCCAGTCTACTCCTAGGTGATCTACCCAAGAGAAATAAAACCATGCCCACACAAAAACATGTACATCAAAGTTCACAATGGCATTATTCATAGTAAACTATTTAAATAATTGGAAAGTGAAAACAACTCAAATGTCCATCAGCTGATGAATGCATAAATAAATTTGGTATGTTCATACATTGGAATAGTATTCAGCCATAAAAAGAAATGAAACACTAACAATGCTACTATAAAGATGAACCATGAAAACATGATGCCAATTGAAAGAAATCAATCCCCAAAGCCATATATTATATGATACTATTCATATTAAATACCCAGAAGAGGCAACTCTATAGAGAATGAAAGTAGATTGGTTGCCCATGGCTGGGTTGGGAGATAGAAAGTGATTGCTAAAAGATATAGAGGAAAGACAAAAATCTGGTGGTGATGATGATGATAATTTTGTGTGGTACTGGGGACTGAACTCAGGGGCATTCTACCACTGAACTACATTCTCAGCCATTTTTAATATTTTATTTTGAAATCAGGTCTCACTTATAGGTGCCCAAATTGGCCTCAAACTTACATACAATCCTCCTGCCTCAGCCTCCCAAACTACTGGTAGTAGAGTTTACTTCACCAACCCTGTGAAAAGAATTTTAAAAGAGCAAACTTCCCAGGTTAAGGAAGTAGAAGCCACTCTGTTGATGAAAGGACAAAAGTCTACAAACATTCTCACTCCAATCAGGATCAAGAAAAGGGTACACTTACCATTATTATAAACCATTACTTTGAAGGTCTAGCCAATGCAGTAAGACAAGAAAAATAAACAAAAGATTCAAGAACTGAAAAAGAGGAACTAAAATACTCATGACTTGTGGATTACAGTGGAAGTCCAAATGAACAGAATTAAATGAAACACTATGAAAACTAATTTAAAGAGTTCAATGAAGTTACAGGTTGCAAAATATATAAAAATCTCGGGGGTGAGGGTGTGCAGCTCAGTGACAAAGTGGCTTGCCTAGCATGTAAAAGACCTTGGTCCCAGTTCAGCAAAAAATAAAATTTTTAAAAAAACCGAAGTTTTCCTACACATCAGCAATACTTAAGAAGTAAAACAGGAAGGGAAAATATCTCTTTCATAATAGAAATCAAAGTTATAAATACAAAGAAGGAAACTTTTTAAAAATTTTGTGATTCCAATAGGAAGAAATTTACAAACTCTACTGAGGGCGGAAAAAATACAAATAAGTAGAGACATTCTATGCCTGTTGGTTTCTAGACTTCAAATTGCAAATCTATAACATGCCATGATTATATGAAAATGAATGGAATGATTAATATTAAAATGATTGGCCATATCAAATGCTCATAGCAACTGGAACTAGAGAAACTAGAACTCTCATACACTGCTGGTATAAATATAGAGTGGTATGGAAAAGTCTGACAATTTCTTAAAAACTTAAACGTATCAACTGCATCATCCACACATTCTATTTATCCAAGAGAAAACGAAAGCATATGTCCATTCAAAGACCTATACAGGCATTTAACAGCTGCTTTACCTGTAATAGTCAAACTGGAAACAACTTAAATGTCTATTAGTAGGTAAATGGACAAATTGTGGTATATCCATGCAACGTATTATCAATGCACATACATTGTAGATGAGTGAATAACCAAAATAATCATGCAGGGTGAAAGAAACCAGATTAAAAAACACAACAGTATATATGATTCTTTTTATACACAACTCTAGAAAAGGCATACTAATATATAATAACAGAGAGCACAACGGTGGAAAAGGGTAGGAGGGATTACCAAGAAAAATTAGGAAACATTTCGGGTTGAAAATTATCTTCATCTTGATTGTGGTGATGGTTTCATAGGTAAATACTTACATTAAACTTGCCAAATTATGTTTTTCTAAATATGTTTGCTTTGTTTAATTATCTCTCAATAAATCTATTTTTAAAATTCATCTGAAAGAATCAGAGAGAGAGATAGAGTGTGATTTTGGAGCTATTTAAATAATTGGATCATTACACACAACAGTCAGTTGATACAGTCACAATTTAAAAATTGTAAGTTATCAACCAGTACCAAATTCACTTTAACCCATCAAATTACCAATGATACTTGTAGTGAATCTCGACAAACTCTCTAATGCGGATAAATGAACAACAAATAAGCAACCAAGAATGGCAATGAAAATATCTGAAAAAGAACCAGTGAATGAATAATGAGCCCACCAGATGCACCATTCAGATGGAAAGTGGAGGGAAAATAGGCAGTTTTGTGAAACAAAAGGGAAAATCCAGAAAACAGATCCTAGTTGATATAACACTCAAGCATTTAATAAATACTGCATCTCAGTGACAAAGATTTTTTTCAATAGATGTCACTGAATAACTAGCTAACTATTTCATGAAGAAAAAAAAAGATATCCTTACCTCACACCATATGTCATAAGTAATTCCAGATGGATGAAAGATTAAAATACATGACTTCAAGTTCTGGCAACAAGGTGAACTGAGGTAATAAAGAACTTCTACCACTGCAAACATCTAGAAATACTAGACAAAATGTAATTAAAAAAAAAATTCAATGCATTGCAGATCTCATAGAAATATAAAAGGAAATTCCTAGGTTGCTAGAGGAAAGAAGAATTTGAAAGCCAACATTGAGATCCCAGTGATCCAAAGGTGTGAATGAGTAGAAAAGGAAAGAGGAGGAAGAGAGAGAGATGAGGGCCAAGAAAGCCTGGAAATAACCCTTCATGTCTTTAGGCTTGGGTTTTATCACCCACCTGCAGCCAGGAGATGAGGTCTTGCAAATGAGACCTCTGCATTCTTTCTTTTATTGACTATTTAATGAGCATCTATTTATAACCAGCTCCCTGGTGAATGAAACAGAAAAGGAACCCTGGCCTCCTGAAAAACTTACATTCAAACAATTGTCAGAAAGGAATGAATGAAAACAATAGGAAGATGGATGATAAATATGATTAATGAGTAAATTACATGGTTTATTAGGAGGTGATATGTTTTATGGGGAAAAAGGGTAAAAAGTCAGGTGAAGAATGATCTCAGGAGATGGGGTGGGGGTGGGGGGAGAGAGAGATTATAAATGACATAGAGAGCCACACAAGAATTGGGAAGTTATCAGCAGGATTAAGTAGGACAGTCAGGACAAGCCTCATTGTGAAGTGATATTAGACCAAAGATTTAACATCTGAGTCCATCTAATCCCCAGGCAGAAGGGCCAGGGCTAGGGCTGTAAGGGGTGTGCCTGTAGGGATGTTAGAGTTAGGATATCTGGAGACTGAAACAGTGAACAGAGGGAAAGGGAGGGCTAGGAGGCACGATAGAGAGAAGCAGGGATCAGACTAGGTGGGCTTTTGCAGCCATTACAAGAGCTAATACACAGGAGTGACCTCTCCCTGCTCTGCTGGGAACAGACCAGGGCAGGAGGTAAGGGGGCAAGCAGTAATGCAGGTCACAACAACCTGGACCTTTCAAATGGACTCTCCTGAGTAAAAGAGGAACTTAAAAAAAAAAAATCTGTCATCAGCCTAAGATAGCAGCAAAAGTCTATCAGTACGCAAAATTCTGAGTAAAGAGGGAAAAAAAGTCTTAATAAATGAGAAAATAAAAACTCCAGAACTGGGAAGTTGAAATGAACCCTCCTCATTCCATACAAGAATTTCCAAGATGATTAATTAATGCAAAAATTGGTCCCAGTCCAATAAAATACCTCTAAGAATTTGGCAGAATCAATGCAAAAGCTGGATAAGGGCATTTCCATAACTAAGACCAGTGGGATTTCCACAAAATCCCAAATAAAGATAAGCTCACCATAAGAAAGTTACAAAACACATAAGGAAATCATTCACCATGAGTAAAGGTCAGCAGACAAACAAGCAGGAGGATCAGTACCCCCAAGAAGTTGAGATCATCCATCAAACCAATAAAGATCATGGGATAAGTTATGTTGAAGACATTGACAAGGCATAATGTTGAGCAGAAGGAGCCAGACATTGTATGATTTCACTTCCATAAAGTTCAAAAATAGGCAGAACTCAAATCTATGGTGTGAGAAGTCCACATGGTAGTTATACTGGAGAAATGATGGTTGGGAGGAGCTTAAAGAAGCCTTCTGGAAATATTTCCTTTTGGTGGGGGTCAGTGCTGGGAATTGAACCCAGCACCTTGCACATGCTAGCCATACACTCTACCCATGAGCTACATTCCCAACCCTTTTTATTTCTTGAGACAGGGTCTCTCCGTAAGTTGCTCAAGCTGACTTGAGACTTGCAATCCTCCTGCCTCAGCCTCCCAGATAGCTGGAATACCAAGCGTGCACACCAATACACCCAGCTGGAAATATTTAATTTCTTGACTACAGTGCTAGATACCCGGGTGAGTTTACATTGTGAAACGCATGCAGGTGAACACACATGATTTGGAGAGACAACTGGTTAGCACACATGCATGCCACAGAATACAGAGTAGCAAAATTGAAGATGGGCTTTGTAGTCCAAGCCCTTCTCTTACAGAGGAGAAAACTGATGTCCAGAGAGCTACAGGGACTTGCGTCAAATCCCCTTTGCTTCCCAATGTGAACAGTTCTCTATGAAAGTATGTATGGAGACTAAAGATGGGAGGTAACCAGACACAGTGAAGGAGAACAAGACCTGAGAGCCACACTGCTTAGATTCTAATTTCCACTTGGCCACCTACTAGGCAGGTGACCCTGGATAAGTTTACCTAGCTCCACCGTGTGCCTCGGTTTCTTCACCTGAGAAATGGTGTACAAATGCCAATTTACACAGCTACTTTCTACTAAGTGAATAACCATACTTATCAAAGCTGAACAGATACTTATAACCTACGCCCAGGAATCCCACTTCTCGATACTTACTCAGCAGAAGTTCATTCATATGGGCCCCAAAAGACATGGGCAGTTATGGTCAGGGCTGCACTAATTTTAATAGCCAAAACCTGGAAAAAAAGTTAAAGGTCTGCCCTGCATGGAATGGAGAAATATACTATGATACATTTATATCAGAATTCTAGATAAGCAATAAGAGCTAATTTGGGGATAAACACTACAAATAGACTATCCAAAGAAAGAAGCCAGAATATGATACCATTTGTACAAAGGTCAAAAGTATTCAAAAACCAAGGTACCATTGTCAGGGGGTATGAGAACCTGAAGGGCGCTGGGCAGCTTCTGGGGTGCTGGGATGTTCCTGAGGGGGGTGCTGGATACGCAGGTATATGAGAGGGTGAGCAATCACTGAGCTGAATGCCTCGAAGTCACGTGCTTTCCTGTACCTATGTCCTATTGCCATAAAAGGTCTACTCAGTTAGCAATAATGGAACCCACCTCGCAGGACTGTTCCAAGACTAAATGAGGCAGTATTTATAAAATGCTTAGAACAGATCATGGCAAAGGTAAGGACTATGGCAATGTGTGCTGCTGAAAGTCCTAAGTCTAGGATCAGAATCCGCCTCTGGGGCTCCTTCTAAGACCCTTTCTCTGAGTCCCCCTCCAGGCAAATACAAGGTGGTCTTGAGCTGGCTCCCAGGCCACCAGGCCTCAAGGCACAGAGACTGAAGTAACTTACCCAAGCTCACACTCTGACACCGGAAGCCAAAAATGGGTTCTCTCATCCCAACCACCACACATATATCTTAGTATTTCATACACCACCAAATAGAAAGTTGTATTCTCTGACCTTGATTTAGAACCAAGTATTCTAAGGATCGGGAAAAACAGTGAACTTGCTTTTCACTTCTACACGGATCATGTTTTTCTGTAGACATCTTTGATTTAAAACAAAGACCTCTGGTTCAAACAATAAACCAGGATGAGAAATACAGAGGAAGACGGAGTCTTTCTGGGTACCACGATGGCAAATCTGCCCCTGAATGCGGTTTAAGAAGGATTGATTTCTGTGGCTTGGAGTAAGAGGCAATTTCCTTCCCCGTGGTGGCATGAGAGGCCAAGTATTTTTCTCACTGTGAATTCTCTCCAGGTCTGAGCCGCGAAGGGAGACAGGGCTGGGTCTGGGAATAAAGAGTTGGCTGAGACCAACCTGCCCACCTCTGAGATCTGGCTTTGGGGAGAGGAAAACAAGTTGGCCACAGGGCTGAGGGCCGCCCAACCTCAAGGTACTTTCATGTTTCGGAGGCCAAATTCGGTATCTGTAAACACAATGTGTTTCCTTTTTCATGCTGGGATTGGAACTGTTATTGTTCGGCACTTTCTACACTGGCCCAAATGTAAGCAGAGTGCTGAGGGTAGCAGCTTCTGAGAGTCCATGTCTCTCCATACCACACGGATGCGGTTTTGGATTGAGGGGACAACAGTCTTCAGGTGACTCAGGAAGCCTCAGGCATGGCGCCCTGACCCAGTATGCAACAGAGATAAGCTTCTGTCTCAAACTCCAGGGCACTTTGGGAAGAGCTGCTAGGGAACTTCTGAGCTGGTGTTCCTGGGAAAACCACTCTTTCCAGGGAACCACAGTCTCTCAGATTCTTGGCAGAGAGTTGGGCATGGTGGTGCACGCTTATAATCCCACTTACTGGAGAGGCTGAGGCAACAAGAGGATTGCAAATTCAAGGTCAGCCTCCATAAGTTAGCAACTTAGAAAGACCCTGTCTCAAAAGAAAACATCAAAAAGGACTATGAAGAAAATAAAAACACTACAATAGAACAAATCCAGTGGAGAATGTCACATGACTCAAAATCCAACTGAGCATGATGGTGTGCACCTGTAATCCCAGAGGTTTAGGAGGCTGAGGCGGGAGGATCATGAGTTCAAAGCCAGCCTCAGCAATTTCGCAAGGCCCTAAGCAACAACAGCGAGACCCTATCTCTAAATAAAATATTTAAACCGGGCTGGGGAGGTGGGTCAGTGGTTAAGCACCCCTGGGTTCAATCCCTGGTACAAAAAAAGAAAAAAATCCAAAATCCAATCCTTTCCTAGAACAAGAGCCAAATTGGAAACCTGGAAACCTGCCTCTCCTTCAGACCCATCCAGCACCTGCCCAGGACACATAGTGTCACTACAGGGCCCATTCATGTCTATAGCGCAGTACAAGTGAACATGTAGCCCCTTTTATGTGCACAGATGCCTCAGTGAAAACCTATTTTGTCGGCAGGGAGGAAAACAACTATACTTCTTTGCATCCCCAGACCCAAGAGAGCCACCTGAATAGTGAAGGCTCCATAAATGTCTACTTACAAAGCGCTTCTTTGTCTGCAGGACAGAGGTCAGGGCCAAGGAAAGGTATTCTGGGACTGAAAAGAGCAAAGAGTTTTCATCTTACAGGCTAAATCTGCCTCCGGAATAATGGCTGCCTAAGGAATTGCATTGAGACGGATTCTAATACCATAAGATCATTCCTGGACCTAGAAGGAAAGTGAGATGCAGTCAATTAGCAATGTACCTCTCTAGGTACAGGCGTCCTCTTCCCCCATCCAAGGTCCTACTTTCTGTGGTCATTTACCTGTAGTCAACCATAGTCCAAAGATATAAAATGGAAAATTCAAAAAATTGTTAGTTATTGTTAGTTTTCAACTATGTGGCAGTTCAAACAGCAGGATGAAATTGAAACCTGTCCTGTTCCATTCTGGATATGCTACCTGTTAGTCACTTAATGGTCGTATCCATTATTCAGTAGAGTGTCACAATATCACAGTGCTTACGTTCAAGTAACCCTTATTTTACTTAATAATGGCTCCAAATTTCAAAAGGACCAATGCCGGCAATTCAAATAAGCCAAAGAGAAGCCATAAAGGGATTCTTTTATGAGAATAAGTGAAAGTTTTCAACTTCATAAAGATAGAAAAAAAATCATATGCTGAGGTCGCTAAGCTCCAAAATACAATATTTTGAGAGAGTGCACATCCTTATAACTTTTATTATAAATCATTCATATAATTTTTCTATTTTATGTTTAGTTCTTGTTGCTAATCTCTTATTATGCTTAATTTGCAAAGTGAATTTTATCACTGGTGTGCACATGTAAGAAAAAACATAGGGTTCGGTACTCTCCATCATTTCAAGCATCCATGGGGATCTCTGGAGTGTATTCCCTGTGCATCAGCAGGGCCAGGGTGGTGGGGGACTACTGTAGTCACCACAGCCACACCAAGCAGGAACAGATGAAATCAGAAGCCCTGAAAATAGTAATTGGACAGGCAGGAAATATCCATCACTTTGGGACTTCAAATATGGAATGTAGTATAACATACAGGCCCTCGGGAAACTAAGAACTCATTTCCCTATAGGACCCAATTATTCAAAGCCAGCCCCTTTCAAGATCCCTGTGGTCCTACAGATTGTCTAACTTAAGTGTGGAGCCTCTGGAATGTATGAAAATTGGACACAACAACAAATAACCTCTCTTATCTGCAGGCAGGAAAGGACCCCAGGGAAAATAAAAAAAAAAAAAAAATCCAGTGACAGCACAAACCAGGAGGGAGAACAGATGGGACCCCAACTAAAATGTGACCATATGCACAGGGAGCTGAGACCTCCCATAGGCTAGTCCTGAATCCTCCAGGGAGAAGCATTTCTAGCACCTTCTTCCAGCTTAGGCACTGGCTGTGTTGGGATGTGACCTGGGGTGTGACTTTCTGCTTAGACCTCTGAAAAGCCACCCTTTTGCATAGTCTGGAAGTCGACTCTATGTAGAGAGCCATCTTTCTCCTGGGCCTTCTTTACATGCACAAGCGCACTGCAACCTGAATTCAATTCAGTCTAACTGAAGCTAGAACACGAATCCCAATGGCAGACAGCCCAGGGATCCCCAGGGATGGCCCTGATACAGGCCAAATAGAGCCCACTTTTCTGTTCCTTGACAGTACTTCTGAACCATTCATACAACTGTCCCCTTGGATGGCATCTTCTCTTGTGTTCTGAGCACCAACAGGTGTCTCTGGGAGAAATGCCCATCCCAAAGGAGGCATGGGCTAGGAGCTTAAGTGTTGTAGAAAAAGGTTCTGGGCAAAAGACATCCTGCCCGGCGTGGTAGCACACACCTGTAATCCCAGCAGCTCAGGAGACTGAGGTAGGAGGATCGTGAGTGCAAAGCCAGCCTCAGCAACTTAGAGAGGCCTTAAGAAACTTAGTGAGACCCTGTCTCAAAATAAAAAAAACTGGGGATGTGACTTCTCTGGGTTCAATCCCCAGTATCCCCCCGCCAAAAAAAAAGACATCCCACATCTCATCAATTTCATGGCTACAAGTCCCTCTCTCCATCAGAGAAGAAAACTGGTACAGAATAATATAATCAGGGCTGAACCTACACCTAGCCAAGGCCATGTAGAAATTACTGATGGATATTTCTACAGATTAAAACTGACCATCGGAATTGGCCTCTGCCTTTTGTCATGGAGGGAAACTTACATAAAGTGCATAATTTTGCAAGAGTAAGTTAAAACCGGAGTTTACAACAGAGATTCACTATTGGAGCAAGAATATAAGAATGCAGGCTAGGTGTGTAGTTCAGTGGTAGAGCACTTGCCTAGTATGTATGCAAAAAGAAAGAAAGAAAGAAAAAAAAAAAACAGGAATGCAATACCAAACTCAGTACAATACACCAGTCAAACCTCATGAAGCAGATAGCTTTGAGGCGAACGTCCCCAGCAAGGGGACTGGCCCAGGCAGCTCACTTGATTCCGAGTGCTATTCAGAACAACCATCCCTTGGAGTTGGTTATAATAGGACACGGCTTTTATATGATCCGCCTTGGAAACAAATGCGGCCGATACCCCCTGCTCTCTCCGATGCGTCCTGCAGACTTGTCCACACATAGTCCTGTGTGTGTACAAACTGCCCTTTGGTGGCAGGGACATCTGTTTTTTGAAAAGCTTCCGTTCCTTGTGGCAATCTGATTAATTGAACAAAGCACACAGAAAGCACCTCCTACAATGCCTGACCCTCGGTAGGGGTTTGTGGTCTGTCTTCAGGACACAACCTGACAACCACCTGGGACTGACATTCTCAACTCTGGCAGTTCACCTGGCCACCCAAACCAACACCACGCCTTCTGAGGCTGCAGTGACCACAAGGGCTCCCAGACGACAGGAAAAATGCTGTATGCCACTCTCCAAATATTAGGCTTAAGTCCTGAGCATTTCAAAAGCCCCCCGAGACCTCCCGTCTCCCTATAATGAAAGGCACTGCAGAAACCCAAGGTATGATTATCACTTCTGAGAGGAAGAAAAAAAAAAAATACTGGCTCACAAAATATCCATACTTGTGCATCCACAGATAAGGCTGTTTTATAATCCAGTTCCCTGGAGAGCCATTTATTTTGGTGAAGCCAGTGTGCATAGCAGACACTGTAGAAGCCATCAAGATAACACGAATAACAACCCAGTGGACTTTTGAAGTGTAAACATAAAAGTCTATTAAGAATACAATGTTGGTTTAATCCCAAGACAAAAAAATTTGCTTAATGAAAAGCACAACTCATCTCAAGAAGGAAATATCGATACCAGCTGTGAGCAGAAAATGAGGGGATTCCGTCCAGGGAACATCTGAATTGCAACCCACTGCCTTTCCAATATTTACTCTGGACATAAAGTCTCAAATACTTTTCCGAGGATCTCATTTTTCTACAGGAAGAGGAGGTCAGAGAGGAGTCTGGGCAGAGCTAAAGGAGAACTTGGCAGAGCCCAGAAATGCAGAGACCTGCCCTACTCCCCCACCTACCCCAAAAGGTCTGCCCTGACAAACTTGCCTCCCTTCTCTGGACAGAGTTGGGAGCAGCCTCCTTGCCCACCAGGTGCTAATGAGCACCTGAGTGGAGACCTTCACTCCAGCTGCCATGCACCAACAGAGAGAAATGACAGGCCGAGCTGATTTCTGCAGTTGCATCTAACAGCTGGACTGGGACTCGTCATTTTTAGCCCTTTCCTGGATTCTTTCCATATATTCTGGCAAAGCAATGGGATGGTGAGCACTAGGGTGAGAAGAGAAAAATCATTTTAAGGGGATCTTCAGATGACCAGTTCTACCTCACCACTTTTGAAGGGGGTTAGTGGAGATTTAACCCAAGGAGGCTTAACCACGGAGCTACATTCCCAGTCCTTTTGATTTATTTATTTTTTCTTATTTTAGGGTATCACTAAGTTGCTTAGGGCCCCGCCTTGAGCAACAAGATTGATGCTGGTCTTACACTGGTACCCTTCCTTTCTCGGCCTCCAAAGTGGTTGCCATTACAGGTATGGGCCATCACACCTGGAGTCTCACCACCTTTGGGAATGATCACAGGCCCTGAAATCAAGAAGTGAAATCAGCAACACCTGCGGATGTGGAGAACCCACAGCAAAGTATTTATGCCACTTCTCTCACAGTCCTACCTCCCATCTCCCACCAGGCCCACGGGCTAAGACAAATAGAGAAAAACTTATAGACAACTTCATACTTCAGTGTGTATGAATGCAATATAATCGTGGGATATAATAAAACACAACACAACTAGGGAGCCTCCTCCATTTTTAGCAAGAAGTAACAGGTTGTTCCTGCTTTTCTCCTGTGCATGAATGAATGGTAGTCATTCAGTCATTCATTCACTCAATCATCCATCCATCTATCCACCCATCTACTCTACAGCACAGTGGATGTTATAAAACAATGAACAAATATCAGTCTGGAGCTCCAGCCTCACCACCTACTAGCTATGTGGCTTTGGGTAAGCCATGTACTGTCTCTAAGCCATGGCTTCCTCATCTCTAAAATACAGAGGAATGCTTTTATTAGTGTATTAGACTAGTTACAATGACTAAATGATTAAATTAATGGGAGTGCTTGGCAAAGAATAAACCCCCAAGGGTTAATCACCATAATGACAGTAATTATAACAATTACTATTAAAAACATGTACTCGTCCACAGTTACGCACCAGGCTCTGGACTAGGCAGCAAATACTTTTAGCCTTCTGATTTTCCAAGGGTCTTTAGTGGGGCATTGGTTTTCTCAGGACAACACCTCTAATATGATCTCCCAGGCTTGCCAGGGATGAGGGTGGGCCCAAGCACCAGAGCCACTTACAGCATGAGAACCCTGTCCCAAAGCCATGTTTAAACAATTATGAGCATTATGTTGCAGGCACCCATAACCATAGGAGGCCAGCCTAACATGGTGCTCATCTTGCAGAGGCATCTTTTGTGTGTGGGTTTTGGGTTACAGACGGGCAATGCAAAGCCATACAGTGAGTCGCAAAACAAGTTTTCATAAGCTCAACCTGTCACAAACCAGGCAGGGGCTCATGCTGACATCCCCACAGTAAGATTAAACAGCATGCTTCATCAGGCACTAAATACTAACACAGCTCCAACGTCAGGGGGACACTGATTAAAACTGATGTCAATAATTTATGAAACACAATATGGTCTTCAGATGCTCTTTTGAGAAAAGGAAGGTGGGGGGAGGGCCTAGTAACCCAGGTGGTTTAAAACTGTTCCTGCATTTTCCCTTGAATATACACACCCCCACCATGCATGGGTGCTTCTTTACACAGTGAATCGTAAATGCACATGTGTATAAAAGCAAGTGAACACTCTGATACATATGGGCGGAAGAAAGTATTTAGTTATTCCACTGAGAGCTGTCGAAGCTGTAACATTATACATAGTCTTGTCTTTCATATTGTTTTGAGGTTTTTTTTTTCCTAGAAGAAATCCAAGATTGCATTTTAAATAAAATTGGGCTTTACAACCATTCACATTTATTCTATAGAGAAACTGATCTTGAATCAACACTTAAATGAAAACTGGAGCAAAGAAAGCATATATGGTACATTTCTTGGTAATCTGTAAGCACCTCCGGCAAATACCATCAACATATTGTCAATTTCTAGGGACTTTTTTCAGGGTGGGGAGTGGATGGTAAGAATGGCATTTTCATCTATTATAAATCATGTCTTATTATTTTGTAAGGGCAAAACACAATGGCACAGTGATAATTTATCAAGACTGATGGTTGGAATTTTTAAAAATACCTATTCTTTTGTCTTCGTTGTAAATAGTCTAGATAGCTTGACTTTCTGTGTCAACAGTGTGAAATTCGAAGGACAGGATTATGTTGGGGAGAAAAAAATCTGAGACACTGATGGTACAAAGTTAGTATCTGAAGGATTTATTTATCCTTTTCTAGCACTGTGCTAGGAAAAAGTATCTCAGAACACCTGTCAAACACTAATTCATTCACATATCTCCACTACAGGGCCTTTTCATAAAAAGCCCGACCTTTAATTGTAAATCACTTCTAAATTGTCCTTGCTGGCTTTCTCTTTTTTACAGAATGATGGAAAAAGCACCAAGACTTCAATTAAGACTTTAGGAGAACTTCAATCTGATGTTCCCAGTTATATCTACAAGGTATCAAAACATCTATTCAAAAAGGAAACTATAAATAACTTTAAGAGTTAAATTGGCTTTGCTTTTATAAAATGACTGAATAATTGGCAAGATTTAAAGATACTTTAACTACTGAGAATTAAAATAACTTCAGTAAAAACCAGAAAAAATATTGGTAGCTGATCATTTATCATGTAGATTATGTACTTATTAGGCCTAATTAAACTTTTTGAACAAAAACCTGCTTGCTAATTACATTAGTTAATATGTTGATTGCTCAATTGAGCTTTTAAAAAAAAAAAGTCAATCCAATTTGTGCTTTGGTCGGAAAAACAAAATCCTAAACTATAGAGAGTATTTCAAGAACATGACCATCATCATAACAGATGCAGGTTATTTCTTCACATCCAAAGTGACAGGGAGCGATGGGGGTGGGTGGCAAATCGAACAATACCAATGCTAACAGGAATCTTCAGGCCAATAACATTTTACCAAAATATCCCATTTATTCGTCTCAATGTATTCACTTGCATTTGTCCAATTAGCCCCCGCTGGTGACCGTACAAAGTCATCTTTCATATGCATATACAAACTAAAACTGATAGCAAAACCCTGGGAAGCCCTTTAAATGTCAATAAAGGGCTTTTCCGCACAAAAGGAAGAAAAGAAAAGAGGAAAGGGAGAGAAGAGATGGGAAAAACCAACATTTCTGAGGGAATTGAGCAGATCAAAGGAACTTTACTCTCCAAGACCACTAAGTCGGGGTATAACTACTCAGCAGAATCCTGAAAAGTCTCTTCAAACTGGAAGCCAATTCTGTTCCTTGAAGGGGTGGGGGGGGATGAACAATTAGGTACGCAGAAGCGGGACACATTGAGTGTAAAAAAATGGAGGCCCCGACTGCCCCGTCTGCAGACCAGGGCGCCTGCCTGGGCCTCTGTGCGGAATGGAACCTCCAAGACATGTTTTCCATTGGCTTGCTCAAAAGTTCTATATCCACAGTCATGAGGCACAAACTATTCGACAACAACATGACACAATTAATCAGAACCAGACAGCAAAACGTGTGTTTCTGGGGACCAGCAAACTTTGCAACGTGCCTCAGAGGGTGAAGCAATTGAAGAGACTCACACTGGCTGGTTTGGGGTTGGGGGATGGGGAGGAAAAAAATCTTTACGTTCACAAAAGATGCACACCAAATGGCACATTTATGAACTAACTGATTTTCACTGCAATCACTGCGGGATTTGGAAATGTACATGTTATCCTGAAAAAAGTAAGATATTGTCTTACAACCTTCTCTCTTTCTGGAGAGAAATTGATGCCTGAGATTTTCTACACCAACAAAGTTGTACAATTCAGAAGTAGAACGTAGCCTCATTTCTGACCCAGGCGTATTCACTGGTGCCCAGTTTTGTCAGATTTCTCTTTCAGGATTTGAAACTCTATTAAAATTCCAGACGCTGGGCCCTTAGTTAATTCAAAACTGTTTAATTTCACCAAACCCTGAAGCGAACAACAACAACAACAAAAAAAAATCTGGTATACTTCTTTTTTAGACCAGGATTGAATTAGTTTAAAATAGTTACTGAACCCTCCTTTGTAATCTGTAGATAGTAATTAATTAAAATCACATCACTCTTCTTTGCTAACGCAAACACGATGTTCAAAAGAGAAAATAATTTTTTTTTCCAAACCATAAAAAGAAATAGAGGGTGCAAGAGTGATATTCATCGGGTACCAAACCGCCCCAAACTGCCATCTCCCAAGGGATTTGTGATTGTGGCGCGGTAACTTCCGGGGAACAGGACCCAGGTTCCCAACCGCGCGCCCAGCTGCAACACTAGAAAAGGAGGGTGGGGTGGAGGTGAATCTCAGGCACTAGCCAGACCGAGAAGAAGGCAATGAATGTGTTTCCCGTTTGGATCCGGGATTATGGAAACCTGTCGGCAAATTTTTTTCCAAACCACTCCCCCCTTTCCATACCCGACCCTCAGCAGCATTTCTCGAGCTGCTTCTTGGCTTAGCTGAGGGCACGGGGCGCAAATCGGGCACCCACAGAGAGCCCCACGCGAGCGCGTAGACCTCTTTCAGCCCTCCCCGGTCCCGGACATCCCTGAACACGCCTCCCAGGGTTCCCCGAGACATCCCCACAACCAGCTCTCCTCGGATGCAGTCGCGCCTGCGT
>NW_025999896.1:2135732-2150589 GCF_001458135.2 Marmota marmota marmota | reverse complement strand
GTCGACGAGCAGCCGCCCGCTCGCCAGCAAAGTTTTAACCCCGGGAAAGAAGAAAGTTAAAGGGAGCCGGCCCCGGACGCTAGAGAGGGCGAGCGGGAGCGGGTGGGAACCGGGGAGCCCGAGAAAGAGCAGCAGAGACAAAGAGAAAGCAAGAGGAGTGCTCGGGGAAACCCCGGAGAGGGGGCAGGGCCCTTGCGCGTACCCCAGGGGATGGGGAGGGGGACGATGATCGCCGACTGTCAGCCTTGTGCTGGCTGGGCGCTGGCGAGCACCACACACCCTGGGGAGCGCGCGGGACTGGGGAGGGGACGGGTTCCTCCACCACCCCCTGCCCCCTCCCCCGCCCAAGGTCCCAGTCAAACACATCTGTGTTTGTTTTCTTTGCTGCGCGGAGGTCGGGCCTTCGTTCTAACCCAGCCTGATGGCCCTGGTGGCACAGCGCATAGGGCCGTGCCTCTGTGGGCATGCAGCCCCGGGGCTTAGGAAAGGGGAAGAGAGCGTGACCTCTGCCTGCCCCATATTCCTGCCCGAAGTCCCTGGGGTCTGGCCAGAAGGGGTTGCTCGCCCAAACCCCTCAGAGTTGTCACCATGCTTTGGGCCTATCTGTTCTGAACGTGGCTCCTTTCTTGCCAGGGAGCTGTGGTGGGCAGGAGAATGAAGGGCTAATACTCCCGCAACACCTGAATACTCACCGCTTGCAGACTGGTCTGCAGCCTCAGATGTAGGGTCAACCCAGCTCTCCCAAGATCTCCTGAGGCAGGCGTATTGGTACTTCCTTGCTCGCTTTAAAAGTGCTATAGATCACTCTAGTATCTCATGGCATCCCCACAACAGCTTTGCAAAGTAGGTACTGAAAAAAAAGTAGGTACTTTGCAAAGTAGGTTTTACAGATGAGCCTACTGAGATCTCAGGAAGTTGAAATGACTTGCCCAAGATCTCCCAGCTAGTAAACATCAAATCCAGAAATGGAAACTTGAGCTCCTAGCTGTGTGCAGTGGTGGGCTCTTGTAGTCCCAAGTACTTGGGAGGCTGAGACTTGAGGATTGCTTGAACCCAGGAATTCAAGGCCAGCCTGGGCAACGTAGCAAGACCTTGTCTCAAAAGAAAGAAAACCTAGGTTCCTTCCTATCCATCACATTTGTCAAAGAAAAATCCCACCTAATTACAGTTTCATGGGGCATCCACAGGGCCACCCACCTTCTCCTGGCCTCATTCTCTGTCACCGTAAGAAAAAGATCAGGATGGGGACAGTATCCTTTGACCATCTTGCAGCAGCAAAAAGCTTTAGGTAAAGAACCTACTGGACTGTGTTTAGAACCAAATTTTTGTTGGTTTATTACTTAAAACGTGTAATCTAGTAACAGACTAGGATGGAAACCCCAGGTCCTGGTTCTGGCCCAAGGGCTGTGTTGCCCTCATACATTAGCTCCATTAAGTGCCTTGTTTTGTCTTATTGGCATTTTCATAAACTCTGAGAATCTAAGCCTCAGGGCTTGTCTGGCCCAGCTCAGTCTTTTGGAAGAAGGCCTTTCCCAGCCTTCCCCAGCCTCCCTGAGAGTCGGCCACCCAAGCCAGCTCTTCCGAAAAGGGAGGCTCACCACAGCCCAAGGAAATAAATCCATTTCATTGCAGGACAGCCTGGATTCACCTTCTCCCTGGGGAAGCACTTTAGCTTTGCCTTTTTGTGCCATTTACCACTCTCTGCTCTGTTTATTTATGCCTTGCCTTGTGGCAGAAAGGATTTCAGGTGACTTACAGGGGTACTTAAAATATGGCCAAATAACATAAATTAGGAGTGAAGTGAAAAGAAATAAAAGAAACGTTTGAACACTGTGGAGTGTTCAAAATCCCAGTGGTATAGTGAAAGGCGGCATAGCACTTAGGAGGGTACATTTTGGAGCCAAACTGCCTGGCTTCCAATGCTGCCTCGTCTCTGTGATCCTGGTCAGTCTTCACATCTCCTTGCACCTTGGTGTCCTCATCTGTAAAAGGGGGACAAGGATATCTATCTCCTAGGGTCATGAGCATCAAGTTGACACATATGAATGTTACAGCTTATATTATGTATGCATACATAGTGGCGTTACATAATGCACTCGAATATACTTTCGCATCTTTGTCTACGTAAATATGCATAAAGCCAGGCCACATGAGCTATAGGGAAATTTTAAATTATTTTAAGAACATTTAATTACACAGAAAGATGTTCATGATATATAAAAGAAAAAAAGCAAATAAAAAAAAGATCACGCAAAATATCATGTCATTTTTATTTCAAAAACATATGCATAACAAGACAATACTATTTATAGTGGTTATCTTGGAAAGGGAGGCCATAGGTGATTTTTATTTATCACTGTATGTTCTCAATTTTGTGCAGGAAAATAAGAATGAAAGCCAAGAAAAGAAAGAGCAAGAAGGAAGACAGAGTAGAAATAGGAAGAATGCCAAAATGTACCCTGAAATGGCCTACTCACCTCCTGTGGGTGGGCCACTGATTTGTCCCTATGCTTTCCCACAGCCAAAATGAAAAGGAGACCAAGTCTATTACACAATTCCCAGTGTCCATGAGATAAAAACAGACCTATTGCTCAAGAGAATTACAACTATTCTGGGTACTAAAAATCAGACAGGAATTTCTCCTGGGGGGCCTCATAAGAGGAACACTGTGTGAGGTAATAAGCAAACATGCCCGGTAGCATCCCATAATAGTCACAACAGTGTGCTCCATGAGGTGTTCTCTATGGTTGGCCCTCAGTATAAGCTGATGGCATCATGCAAGTCAGGAAAAGATAGTCTGGCACCAAAAAACTGTTCTGAAAAAGACAGATGAGGGTGCTCAGTTCGCTGCCCACCCAACCTGGGTGTATTGTGGAGAATCTACAAGAATTCATTGCCAAGTGTTCATCCAGACCTCCTCCCGTGGTGCTGTTTCCTATCCACAGAGCTTCTGCTGGATTTTGTGTGGCACACAAGTTTGAAACTGCACTCCATAGAGTGTAGTTCTTCTGTGTTGCTAACTGAGCTTGGGCCAGTGATCGTCAGGAAGGAATGGAGGACTCTATCTCCTTTTATTGTGGTCACCAAGGTCTAACTTTATTTTCTTTAGTACTTCCTGGTGGGCAGGATTATCTCACTCAGTTTGCAATCCAGGAGGCTCAGTACCTCCTGGAATACAGTACACGTTCTCTACCACCATTCAAAACCCACCTCTCTGTCACGGTTCATCAGATTCCAATTCTGGTTTGCAGCCCAGGTCTAACCTCTGCTTCTTCAAACTTTAGAAATCCATACTGTTTTATCTCTTCTAGGCAAAATGTTCTCAGTTCTTTTAATGATTTCTCACAGGACGTGGATTTCAGATCATTCAGCAGCCTCTCCCAATGCCCTCCAATTTGTCAGTGTCCCTTCCTAAAGCATGGTGTCTTTTGAGGGGACAAATGAAAAAAAACAGATGTGCAAGTGTTTCGAGAGTCTCTCAAGAGTGGGGGTTATAAATACACACCCTCGGAGGCATGTCAGTCTCTGAGCAGCGGGATCCAGGGTACAAACTGGAGTTCAGAACAACAATGTGGATCTTGGGTGAGAAAGCAAATTCCCAGATGCTTCTGCAAAGAATGTGGTAGAAGCAGGAGCCGCCATTTATTAAGGCGCACAGCCTCACCTGAGAAGCCTGACAGTGAGAGAGTACCCAGAAAGGAGAGGATGTGGCAATTTCCAGAAAACTTAGGCACAGCCAGAGGAAGAAGAGAACATGGAATCTCTGGTGTTCCAGAAACCAATGAGCTGGAGAGTTTTGAGGAAGGAGGAGTGGTGAGCAGTGTCACCTACCTTAAAGTGTCACTTAGACCTTAAAGGTCAAGATAAGATCTGCAGTGAGTGCTTTGGATTAAACTACAAGGAAGTCATGGGTGACCTTGACTGGCAGTTGCCCAGGGGGTGGTGGGGACAGAAACCAGATCTCCTAGGGTTGTGGAATGAAAGGGAGGTGAGAAAGCGGAGATACCAAGTGTAGACAACTTCCAAGAAGTGTGACTACAAGAGCTAGGAAAGAGAGAGGGCCTGGTAGGAAGGTGACATGGGATGGAGGGAAGGCAGGAGCTTTTTAATTCTTGTTTATAAGATAAGGCTATTTGAACACGCTTCCATGTTGATAGGAAGGAGCCAGGAGGGGAGAGGTTGAAGACAGATAAAACTAACCGTGTAAAATCGGCAGCCAGGTGGTCTGAAAGTTTCTCTTGTTTCAATGAAATAGGAAGAGATATATCTGCTGAGCATGGGGAGGGGCCGGAGCACTGGAGATTTGGGGATGGGGAAAAGGTTGATACCGTCCTTAAGGATAATGCTTACTAGGAAGAATCAAAGGTCCTACCGAGGCTGGTGACCATGTAGGAGAAAGAAAAGCAGCACACAAACACATAAACTACCTCCAAAAGGCCACCAGTCTCTGCGTCGGCTTTGAGAGAGAGAAAGTTGGATTAATCTAGATTTGAGAATGGGACAGAAGGACAAGAGGGTGGGAGACACAAGTTAAAGAAGTGAAGATAAAACAAGAATAGGAGAGGAGATAGAGAAATCAGGGTTCTGGAGCCATGCTGTTCCATCGGGTCTCTGGATGCCACATGTAGTGATTTTGGTTTCAGCTTGAATTAATTCAAATGAATAACACATAAAGCTCAGTTGTCCCTGATTTGGACAGCCCTTCCCCCCCCCCCCGAAAGAGCGTTCCTATCATCACAGAAAGTTCTATCGGACAGAGCTGAGCTCAAAAATTTCATAAGATAGAAGAAATGTGAACAAGGGATTACTGAGGAATCTGCGGTCCAAAACAGGAGGCCTGGGTTGGTGATTCCAGAGGTGGGGGAGCACTGGGGGGTGATAAGGCCTCCGAGGATAAGAGAGGAGATTCGGTGGTAAAGGAGCAGAGAAGGTGATTGGAGACAGGAGGTCAAAGTGCTTGGTGGACTGTCACCTGAGTGATCAGCATTAGGGCTTCGGACACAGATGAAGGCTGAACCAGAGGCTGGTGTCTCTAAAAGCAAGAGAAGAGTGAAATAGATGAGGCAGTGACTCTAACTCAGGATGAGATGCCAGAGAAGGCATAGCCATGTGGTTCTGGTCTTAAAGGAATAGGTTTGGTTGTTTGTTTGTTTGTTTTTTAATAAGAATGGAAAGAACTTAGGGAAAGGTGGAGGACAATGGCTGTCCCCTTCTGGGCATTGGGTATATATGGTGTGGGAGAAGAAGACCCCCACTAAAGAGATTTCAGTGTGAGCTGGGTCCCCCGGGGAGGGTGAGTCTGTGGGGTGAGCATGACATTGGGGAGAGCAATCAATGAACAGGATACAGGGAGGGGATACCCCAGGGATGGGGATTCTGGATGGTACAGGTTAATGGTTTGCAAGGAAGTAGGTCAGAAAGTAATGGTTTAGGAGAAATGAGATGACTAGTCTGGTCTTCATCTTGGGAACCACCAAGAGGTTTACTTTTCCAAATGTATTTGTTTGTTTGTTTTTATGGTGCTGGGGATTGAACCCAGCACCTCAAGCATGCTAGGTAAGCACTCTACCACTGAGCTGTATACTCCCAGCCCCAAGAGCTTCTCTCCCACCCACCTCTCTTTCTTTCAGTCCTGAGGATTTTTTTCTTTTGCAGTCTAGGAGCACACTACTGTTGAACCATATACCCAGCCATTTTTATTTTTATTTTGAGACAGATTGAACTTGTAATCCTCCTGCCTCAGTTTCCCAAGTAGCTGGGATTACAGGTGTGTGCCACCATGCCCAGCTTCAAGGACTTTTCTTTTAAAATCAAACTGGAATATAGAAGGCTGGAGATGTAGCTCAGTGGTAGAGGGCTTGCCTAGCATGTGCAAGGCCTTGGATTCAACCCTTTACACATGCACACATGCACACACGCGCGTGCCTGCACACACACACAATGAACATAATGCTTATTGTGTGCAAAGCCCTCTTCTAAGCACTTTGACAATCATTAACTTGTTATCTTCCTAACAACCTTATGAGGTAGATATATCATTACCTCCATCTTACAGGAGGAAACCAAGACATGGAGGTAATTTGCTGAAGATCACATCACTGAGCAGGGGTTTGAACTCATGGTGACTGAGTTGGAAGCTCTTAGCACCTTAGGGCAAGATAGGCATGGCTGGGCCTTAGTCCTCTCTGAGAAGAGCAGGTCTATGAGAAGTGTAAGTGGTGGCCTGGGGCCACTGTGCTTCAGGGCACCTCTGGTTCAGTTAAGAGGACTAGATGACTCGGTTTCCAGGACCCCAGCATAGACTGGAAATTGCAACCAGAGATAACCAGGAGCCATCTGGCCTCTCCAGAGGATGGTCTCTGCCTGGATTTTGTTCCCTTCAGAAATAGAAAGAAGTTGACTTAGACAAGCCATGACTCCAATTTACCACTTGATACTGGCCTGATTTTGAGCTGGTTGCTTTACCCATCTAACCATCAGTTTATTTATAAAATGGGGATAACCACTTTCCACTCAAAAGCTTCTTATGGAGATTTTAAAAGATGCAGATGGAAGGAAAACAACTGGCACAGAGTAGATGTTTCTCTCTCTAGTTTCTCTCTCTCTCTCTCTCTCTTCTTTTTGTGGTGCTTGGAATCCCATATGCCAGGCAACATTCTACCACTGAGCTATATCTCCCACCCCATCGTTTTTTCCTTTTGGTAATTATAATCCTCAGATCTGACTACTAGATCCCTTCCCACCCACCTTCCCTTTGATAGCGGGGATTGAACCCAAGGGCACTTAACCACTGAGCCACATTCCCAGCCCTTTTTATATTTTTATTTTAAGAAGGCTCTCGCTAAGTTTCTGAGGCTGGCTTTGAACTTGGCATTCTCCTGCCTCCGTCTCTAGAGCCACTAGGATTACAGGCCTGTGTCACTGCACCCAGCTAGATCCCTCAACCTGGGAGAATTAGGGACATGCTTTCATTTCAAGGCTTCTAGAGCCCAGCTCACCTGATTGGCCGCATGGAAGGGGACTCAAAGTTCCCTGGACAGGATTTCAAGAGATGCAACTGTTCTGGAAAAGGGGTTTAGAACATGGGGAGCAGCCTACACAGTGTGTAGGGTTCCTGGGAATTTAGTTTTTTTCTTCAGTGCTATTTATCTGCATCTCAGGTCAGGTCTCCCCTTGTGCAGGCACCTGGCTGAGCACTCCCCAGGTAAGACCTAGAAATCCATGCAAGCCCATTCTCTGCCCAGTCCTTTCATCTACTGGGGCTCTTTGAAGGGGTGAAAATGCCTTTGGATAAGAATAAATTACCAGAAGATGTAATTTATTCTCATTTACTAAAAGTTTCCAACAAGGTCCCACTAAATGCTATTAAAATAAAGAAAAATGTTACAGTGGGGGGAGTCTTTGTCATGAATGGAAGACCGGCCCCAAGGAAGGAAATAAAGGATGATCTCTAGGTGGAGAAAATAGGGGGGGGGGGTCTTTGAGCCCAGAGTTGGGTCTCAGCTCATTTAACATTGACAGAATCTGAAGCAGAGAGTCCTCTCAGTGGTAAGACTCCAGGTTTACATTGGAATGAAGGCAGGAACAAGGGGATTCATTGGAGGATCCCAAGAGACAGTGTGGATGGCCAGGGAAAAATGGTCCCTAAAATGGTCCCTAAAAATGGACCCACAGTTAGCAGGATTGAACAGAAATATTTTGAAATACAGAGAATTGGAAATAAAACAGGACGCATCAGGATCTTCTGAGAAGTTCTAGTCTTCACATCTGAGAATGCTGGTGCAGGTGGAGATGATCCAAACAAGAGCCACTCCATTGTGGTGTGCTGGGAACACATAAAGCACGGGAGGAAAGAGTACCAGGAGGGGGTGTGAATTTTAAACAAGGTACTCAGAAGGAGCTCTCTAAGAAGGGCCCGGTAGAGCAGAATGAATGAACAGAGGGGGGAGCTGTGGGGATGTGGTTTGAGCAGAAGGTGCTTCAGGCAGAGTGCAAAGATCCTGAGCAGGAGCTTGACTTGTGTAAGGGACAGGAAGGAGATCACTTGGTGGAAGCTTGACGAGCAAGATGGGGAATGGTACAAGTTAAGTCAGAAATATAGGTAGGAGTTAAGACAGACAGGCCCTCACAGACTTTGATAAGGAATCTGAACTTGTCAAGATCCATCCTGGGCTATGTGAGGAGGCATGCACCTCTGATCTCAGCTACTCAGGAGGCTGAAGCAGGAGGATTGCAAGCTTGGGGCTAGCCTAGGCAACTTAGTGAGACCCTGGTCTCAAGATTTTAAAAAATAAATAAAAAGGGCTGGGGATGCAGCTCAGTGGTAAAGTGCCTCTAGTTTCAATCTCTAGTTCCCAGGGGCTGTGGAAATCTAGCCTGGGTACTTCTTAGGCCTTGGTTGACTGCTTTCCCTATAACTCTTAATATGATATTGTTTCTGATTAATATTAAAGTTTCCTGAGAAGGAACTGTGCTCTCTGGATCCCCAGTATGTAACAGACTGCCTGGCCCAAGCCAGGAGTGCATTACAAATTAATCAATTAAAGGTCACGGAGTTAGGACAACTGAAGGTGGTGAACATCTGTGATAGGCTGAAAAATGGTCCCTAAAAAGATATCCGTGTCTTAATCCCTGGGATCAGTGAATGCTGCTTCATATGGCAAAAATGAGTCTTTGTTGATGAGATTAAACTAAGGGTCTTGAGATGGAGCAATCATCTTGGCTTATCAGGATAGATTCTAAATGCAATCACAAGTGTCCTGAAACGGAGGCAGAGGGAGATCTGATAAAAGAAGAGAAGGCCAAGAGAAAAGAGAGGCAGAGATTACAGCAATGTCCTCACAAGCCAAAAAATGCCTGCAGTAGCCAGAAGTTGAAAGAGGCAGGGGACAGATTCTCCCCTACAGCCTCAGAAGGAAGTATATATAGCTCATGTCCAACCTGGTGAAACTGATTTTAAACTGCTGAATGAATTTCTGTTGTTTCAAAGCTACCACATTTGGGAGAATTTGTTACAACAGCCACCGTGTGTTTGTTAGCTTTCTGATGCTATAATAAAATACCTGAGATTAAAAATTTATAAAAAGAAAGATTTATTTGGGATATTCCAGTCCATGATCAATTGCTTTGCTTTGGGCCTGTGGTGAAGCAGCACACTAGAGTGCGAGCAGGGGGTGAAGCAAAACCACTCAGCCCATCATCAGGAAGCAAAAAAATTGTGGGGATCCCACAATCTCCTTTGAGGGCACACCTCCAATGATCTAAAGATGTCCCACTGGGACCCACCTCTTCAAGGTTCTACCACCTCCTAGTAGTGCCACCTCAGGGGGCCAAGTCTTTAATTTGTGCATCTTTGGGAGACATTCAAAATCCAAACCACAGCACACAGGAACCTAATATAACAGCAAATCCAGAAATGATAAAATTAAGAGGGTTCTCTTCACATCGGAAAGGCAAGCTTGGGGTAAATGAAAGAAATAAAAGAAGAACCTCTATATCTGAAGAACCTCTTTATCTATATCTGATCTTAAGACATTCCTCAAGCCAGGCATGGTGGTGTACACCTGTTATCCCAGCAACTTCAGAGGCTGAGGCAGGAGGATCAAAAGTTCAAGGCCAGCTTAAGCAACTTAGTAAGATCCTGTCTCAAAAAATAAAAAGGGCTGGGGATATAATTCAGTGGTAGAGTGCCCCTGAGTTCCATCCCCTGTACTGAAAAAAAAAAAAAAGAAAAATTCCTCAAGTCCTCCTTTACCTTCTCTTCTTACAGGTAGTGACCATATCTTACTGTTCTTGACTTCCCCACAACACAGAGTTCAGACAGTCTAGGCAATATATCAAGGAATTGCAAGCCCCTCCTCTAGAGTCTAGGTTATAGTACCCACCATAATGCAAAACGCAGTCCAGAAGTAAGTGAAGGTTCTCTTGGGCTTGGGAGAAAACAATAGTCACAATATCAGGGTCCTCCAGTCCACAGGGACCCCACTAGAGTTCTTCACTCAAAAGTCTTTAAACTGGTTGCTAGGGCACATACCTGTACTCTCAGCAACTCAGGAGGCTGAGGCAGGAGAATCACAAGTTGCAGACTAGCCTTGGCAACTTCGCAAGATCCTGTCTCAAAATAAAAATATATATTTTTTAAAAAGGGATGAGATGTAGCTCAATGGGATAGAGCATCCCCAGGTTCAGTCCCTGGTACTAAAAAAAAAATATTTATAAACTGAGGTTAGGCATCTTCCATTCTTCCAGGGAACCCAAAAATCCCAGGTTAGGATCCTTGGGGAACTGGTACCTGCTGAATTGGTGGTACACTGAAGGGTGACAGCTAATGGTTGAATCTACCCCAGCCCATCCCAAGGATGCAGGACAGGGCTTGTAACCACAAGAATTTCCAAGGGCATTACTGTGTAAGAGACCAGCAGAGCCAGAGAACAGGGACAGCCCTGAGAGGGTGCCTCATCTAGTACTCCCCAGATTATAAGTGAGGAAACTGAGGCCAGGGAGGATGGGCAAATTGCCCAGAAGCTGATACTCCCAAAGATGGCTATGAGTCATGGAAATGGGTTGTGGGTTACCCCGGCAACTGCACTTAGGGAACACCTGCTATATTCCATTCTGCTGACTTAGTTGGAGAAAGAAAAATGATTTTGATGGAAAAATTTTTCCATGAAAAAATGACTACATAAGAGGTTTCGGTGCTTAAAGGAGTAAGCTTCTGTTAACTGCAAAAATCAATTTTGTGGAACAACTTATTTTCCCCAAATGTCAGTAGGATGAGGTATTACTGGTTAATTTGTCACACAGGAAGAAAATGTAGAGACTTAACTCCAAGAGGTGGTTCAAGATGTGAACAGACATGGATCATTGATTTCCAACACACTGGGTAAGTGCATGGATTATTCAACCATAATAAGGTGTCAAAAGAAACTAGGAGTTGGGGGACAGGAGGAACCTTTCCCTCACCCATGGAAATGGGTGAAGTACCACCATGCCAGTCCCCGGAATGATGTCAGAGAGTACACATAAGCCTGGATGGACATGACCTTGCCTAGGGAACCACTTCCTAGGCTCCCTGGGAGCTCTTTGTGTGGTCGACAGGATGTTACAGGTCCCATAAGACTGCTTGGATTATGTACACCAGTCATAAGCACTTCCCAACATTAATGTCCCTGTGATGTTGGGAAGTCACTAAGTCACTTCACTCTTTTTTTTTTTTTTTTTTGGTACCAGGGATTGAACCCAGGGGTGCTTAACAACTTAGCCACAGGGTCTCACTAAGTTGCTTAGGACCTCCCTAAGTTGCTGAAGCTGGTCTTGAATTGTGATCTTCCTGCCTCAGCCTCCCAAATCTTACAGATCCTAAGCACAGGCCACCACTTCCAGTTCAACTCCCTCTTCTGAAAAATGTGGATGGTAGTCTTCCTCCTTCCTTCCTTCTGTGGATAGCAGAGGTAATGAATAAAAAATCTTATGCAAAAGACCCTGAAGTGTCCAAAGCCCTCAGCATTTTTTATAATGTTGTATAAAACTAGCTCACCCAGTGCTACTGCTACCACCATCACTAAGGGCACCACCCTCTGGAGAGAATGATAAACTGTCCTGGGTGTTTTGGATGAGGTGTAGGACAATAATAATGGGCATCACAGAAATACTGGGTCTTGGTATTAATGAGCAACAATAATGTATTGAGCCAGGTGTGGTAGCACACATCTGTCATCCCAGAGACTTGGGAGGCTGAGGCAGGAAGATCACAAGTTTGAGACCAGCCTCAGCAACATAGCAAGACTGCGTGCGTCTCCAAAAATAAAAAGGGCTAGGGATGTAGCTCAGTGGTAGAGCTTGAGTTTGGTGGGTCTAATTTGGTTTTTCTTTCATGAATTTTCACTTCTCATAAATGCTTCACCTGCCTAAAGAAGACTCCCATTGCAGGTCACGTTGGCTTTGCCCTAGAACTTGGATGATCCTTGGCATCATTAAAAGTCTCAGAATCTGTGCTGTGAAAACCTGGTTCCACAGTGGGAACCAGACCTTTTCAATGAGAGCCAAGGACTCTGCTGGCACTGGGTACCTCATTCAGCATCCCAAGGCCTGGGAGACCATTGCCTCCTGCCTGGGCCCCCTCAGCTAAGATCTGATTTTCTCATCATCTGGATAGTCTCAGCAACTTGCAGCAAAAGGACGAACCAAGCTGACCTTTCTGGAGGTTTGTTTAAAGCAGAACAATGTTTGTCTTGTCCAAACACTATGAATTACTCCAGAGGATCCTGCCCAGTTTTACAATCCACAGCTACAAATGGCTTACATAAATAGGGACTCATCCCTCCCCTGCCCCCTCTCTGTTCCCCATGGTTACTCCTCCCCCTGCCTGCTTTCTTCCACTCTTCCAGGCCCTTTTTCTGCCCTTTCCCAAGCCCTCCCACCTTCTGTCCTTTGAGCTCCAGTGTGGTGAAGGGGCAGGTGCAGAGGGTGTCCTGGGCCATAGCCCACGCTTGGGTTAGAGCTGGCACAGGTCCCCCATGGCTGATTGCTTAGTCCCTGGACAGGTTCACCTTGCCAAGGGGGTCTCTGGGCATATTTGTCCTGTGTGTGAGGCCTTTGGTATGCAGTGTTAGGCTCAGCTGTGAAAGCATATTGGTAAGAGGAGGCTCCTAGGCTCAAGGTCTAGGCAGCCTGTAGCTCACTTAGGCCATTCCTCATCTGGCTGGGCGCTCAGCTCACCCACTGCCTCTCCCTCATTGGCTACACATTCTGGGGGATCCTAGGTATTGAGGATACACACTCTAGGTCTCTCCTAGAAGTAGACCTCCACCCACTATGACCACCAGCCTGGAAGTAACAGAAAAGACTCTTGCAGATCATTATAAGCCATGGAGAATAGGCAGGGCCCATGGGCATGGGAGAGAGGGGGCTACTGGAAAAAAGCTTTATCACTTGAATCAACATCCTTTGAGAATTTTATTTAAAATACAGTGTTCTAGGTCCATCCCCATACCTAGGAAAGTACTCTCTGGGGCTGGGGTCAGGGGCAACTGATGCTCAGAGTATGAGATTCACTACTCGGCCATAAAATCTGCTCCAGTCCAAGTCATCTAACTAGTTGGTGACACCAGAAAATCACTTAAAGTCTCAGTATTACCATCCATTCAATGACCCTAAAATCTCAGCATCACCATTGTGCATTGGTTCTAGAATCTCAATATTGTCCCTTGTATGATGACTCTAGAATCTTAGTAAACCATCTGTATAATGGCTCTAGAATCTTTAAAAGGCAGCTTCCAGCTCTTAGAAAGCATCTGCAAGAAGAGCTGGATACAGGAATACAGACTCAGCAAGGGGTGGGTGGAGGCATCCTGAGGAAAACTGTGGGGTCACTAGCACTCCAAGGAGAGGTGTTGGTGAAGACTTGGAGGGATGCCAGGGGAGAGTGCCAGCACCATTGGTGGTTGGAGGTGTGTGGTATCCTTCTACTGAGGGCCTCTGGCCCTTGAGTCCAAATGTGATCTCATTTTATCCTTGTTCTGCAAATGAAGAACCTGAGCCCGAGAAGGGAGTAACTTCCACTCAGAAGTTGATGAGTGGCATGGGATTCCATCTCCCTACACGCCCTGGAACACCCATATGGTCTTTCCAGAAATGCCCCCTTCCTCCCAGTGGCTTTCCTTGCCATTCCAACCTCTCCAGGAGCCAAGGCCTGACCTCAGAGCCACACTTTTTTCTCTTCCTCCACAGAGAGGAGGGTCACACTGGGGTGGAAGGACCAGAGTCAAATCTGCCCTGCCAAGTGGACATACACTGGAATTCTAATTTCCAGGACTTTCACTCTGAACAGAGCCAAGCCATCTGGGCTTATCCCACCTGGAGGCTCTTGTCCTAGGAGGCCCCAAGTCCACAGGGCTGCAGCTGGAGAGCCCTCTCTGTCCCACCAGAGGGCAGGCGACAGCATCAGGGGGAGGCTCCAGCATTCAGACCCCATAGGCCATTTGTGCCTAATTCTCAGGGCGATCCACAAGAGGTGAGAGGATGAAGCCGCTGTCACCTGTTCAACTGATGTCCTCCCCATGGGCCCTAAGGTCCGGGAGTAGAAAAGCAGGAAAGGGATCATGTCACTTCCCAGGCCCCAAGAGCAAAGAACCCAGAAAATTAAGACTGGTGCTGGTTAGGATTGCACCAGCCAGGCCCTGTTTCTACAATCTACACTTGTGCACACTTGTTCCATTCACAGTTGGTGAGACCCAGAAACTCTCTGTGGGATCTCCCGCATGCTACAGAAGAATCTGGACTTTGGGGTTCTCCTGGTTAGGGAACTACGAAGTTTTGTACGAAAGCTCCCTGAGCCCAGCTCCAACATTGGCGTCTTAAATGAGCTAAGCCTCCTTCTAGGTCAGCATTTGATTTTTTAATCAATCTCTTTGTCCCCCCCCCCCCCCCGCCCCGTGGCCTTCACCCGAGCTTCCTGTTTCCCGATTTGCCTGGGCCCCCGCCTGGGTCTCGCTCTCGCTCGACTTTCCCGTCGAAGGCACTGGAGTGAGTGATTCCCGGGACACGCAGGCGGAGGCCGGCGCGTCCGCGGCGCAGGCCGAGGCTGTATGGAAATGGCCAGAGGAGCCGGCGGGCGCGGCGGCGATTTATTCTGGGAGTGACAGCCCCTTTGAGCGCTCCGCGAATGGCATTTTCTGTCTGTGAAAGCCTTTCTTCCCACCTCTGTTCAGATTAGCCCGGGGGATGAATGCGCCCATTATCCAGCCCGCTGACCATTCTGAAACGCCAAATTAATTACTAAGCACTGAATCAGGCGCCGGGGCCGGGGCACTGGGAGGTGTGAAAATAGCGAGCGGCTGGAGATGGAGAAGGCGAGGGG
>NW_025999896.1:2130838-2133573 GCF_001458135.2 Marmota marmota marmota | reverse complement strand
TCGCCATCCCTGAGCAAGTCTGAGACGCTCCAGATCGTCCCCCCCCCCCGCCCAGGCCTTCCAAAAACTTGGGCAATGCTCTCGGACCGCAGCTCCAGCCAGAGCTTCCCGAGCCCCAGGCAACCAAGGGCTGTCTCCACCGGCTGCAACTCGGGGTCCGCGGATGGCACTTACCTCCCCGAGAAGCCGGGTAGCAGAGGGAAGCGAGCTCTCGGAGGCTCTCGCTGGAGTGCTCGGAGCGCAAAGGATCGCGCGTCTTTAAGACTCTTCCCCAGGACTCCGCCAGGTGGTGTCAAGCAAGCCTGGCCCTCGAGAATCCTCAGTTCTGCAGCCACCCAGGCTGCCTGCTGTAGGAACCCCAGACTTTTGCTCCCACCAGTGAGCCCTGCCGCTCCGGCTCCAGTGATGTTAGAGAGAGGGGAAGAAAAGGGTGATAGAGTTTGGGATACAAGGATACCCAAGAGAAAGCCACCCATCCCACCATCCCATCCACCCTAGCTTTTGTTGACCTCCGTGTTGAAAGAATCTTTATTTATTTATTTATTTTTTTTTTTTGGATCAGGTGCTTGGGATGGGGTGAGAGAGGAGAGCATTGAAAAGTCTTGTCCAAGCACAAGCTTCAAGTCTAGGCTAACTGATCCCCACACCCTTGAGCCGAGCCAAGATGGCCAGCTGATACGCCTCCCTCAATTACCATTAAAATGACTGAAGAGATAAAATAGAAAGAGACCGGTTGCCACTTCACACTAGGGAAATGTGTTATTCACACCCCTGAAACCGAGGAGTTTAAGAGGACCCCAGGGAAGGCGGGAGGAATTCCACATTAGGCAGGGAAGCGCACCACTCGCAGGCGAGTGCCTCCTCCTAACTCTGGGTAGTGCGCCAGTTCACACGCGAGATTGGCACCTGGGGACACTCCGCCGAGCTCAAGGCTGTGGCAGCGCACAGGCTTTTTTAGGTGTAAATTAGGATTCCAGCTTCAGGACATTATTAAAATAATTTTGCATCTCTTTCAAGAATATTTTTGACATTTAAAAAATTATGTGTGTGTGTGTGTGTGTGTGTATATATATACACACACAGAGAGAGAGAGAGAGAGAGAGAGAGAGAGAGAGAGAGGTGGGGATTTCAAACTATCCTTAATTGCTTTATTTCCTGTTTTCATTGTTTATTTCCATTTATTTTGCCTAAATAGCTTCCTTATTTTGATGAACTTCTCACACCACTGAAATGCTACTTTGGGTAACCCTTGAAGTAAGGGTGTTTGGATGGTGGATTTTAAAAATATTTGCATGTATTAGAATGGCTCTCTGATAACTAATACACAAAAGCTGATTTGATGTAGGAATCTAGGGTCACAACCCTTTATTTCTACTTAGAACTCTATAACATAGGGACTGTTGCTAGCATTAAACAGGAAAACAAATGTAAACTGCTTACTTTATTCTGTGGCTAAGATAGTAGAGGGCCCATGGATGTAACAATTTATGATTATCTGTTATTAGTTATTGTTTCACTGTCTGTCGGTTTTATAGTTGTGAAAATTTCTCTCAGGTTTTAGATTCAGCCCTATATCACCACCACCACCATCATCATTCTTCCACCCCTCCACTTTTTCTCTTTTTATTCTTTCCTTTTTTTCTTTGGTGCTGGATTTAAGCCAGGACTGGTAATATGCTAAGCAAGCACTCTACTGCTGAGCTATATAGCAGCCCCCTAGTTTACTTACTTAAACACACACATACATTTCAAATACACATATACACATGTAATATATCTGTTACTGCCTCCATTACTAATTTTGACCTTGGGCTAGTCCTTTATTCTCTCTTCACTACTTGTTTATAAAATAAACATATGAGGCCACATGATTGCTGTGGTCCTATCCTGTACCAATAGTCTGGGAGCCTCTTCACTTATAATACACAACAACAATATGACGTACCACAATAAAAAAAAAAACCACCATGATTCGAATGGCTATAATTTAAAAACAAAAAAGTAAGATGTGACTGCCCTGGAAGATGGCGGCGAGGGGAGTGCATTACCCCCGTGTGCTGCTTCACTGTGTGGGAGTATGACAAGTCA
Organism: Marmota marmota marmota; assembly: GCF_001458135.2. NCBI lineage: Eukaryota > Metazoa > Chordata > Mammalia > Rodentia > Sciuridae > Marmota > Marmota marmota. The sequence continues at coordinate 2,131,485 of NW_025999896.1, read as the reverse complement.
GGACGGCTAAAGGATATCTTGTTAGGAATTTCCAGCAATAGTGGGGTGCTCCGGAACCTGGAGGAAGGATTTCCATCGCACGAGGATCGGCTACGGGGACTCAAACGCGAGAGGTTTGTCGCACGGAGGGTAACTGCTTATTCAGCAAATCGCCCCGCGGCGAAAGTCTGCAGTGTGCGCTGGGATAGAGACGCAGGGTTACAGCGCTGCAGTTTCTGCCAGCCGCGCAAGCACCGTACTCAGGGCTGAATTCTGGGTTCCAGACGGGGGAAGGAAGCGGTCCTTCTCGGTTCTACACACCGGTCAGTCCACAGAGGAGGCCAGCAGCCACCATCTTGGTAAACTGACGTCACGTCCCCTGTTTTCGACTGACCGCAACTCATTCAGCCATAGATCAGGTAATTCCAGGCCACAATTCGCCTGTGGCTTGCAAACAGATTGCTAGGGTTCTGCGCCTGGGTGCTTCTAAGAACCTGAGCCTATCGGAGCGAACGCCGAGCGCGGGGCGCCCGAGTTCCGGCTCCCGGAACCACCCCGCGGAGGCTGCTTCATGAACCCTGCTCCTATCAGAGCATACAACAAGCACTAAGCAGCCGAACTCCGGCTCCCGGAACTGAGCCCGCGGGGACTGCTTCTTGGAGCTTACA
>NW_025999896.1:2032850-2128475 GCF_001458135.2 Marmota marmota marmota | reverse complement strand
AAAAAAAAAAAAAAAGTAAGATGTGAAAAAACTGAAACCTTCATACATTGGTGCTAGAAACATAAACTAGTACAGCCATTGGAACATAGTTCCTCAAAATGTTAAACATAGAATTACCAAATGATCCAACAATTCCACTCTTCCGTGTATACTCAAGAGAAATGAAACCATATATCCACACAAAAACTTGTACATAGATGTTTATATCAGTATTATTCATAAAACCAAAAGTTGGACCCAACTCAAATGATGTTTATCCATCAACTAATGGTTGCATAAACCAAGTGTGGTAAAACCACATAAATGAATGTTAGTCAGTCACTTAAAAAAATGAAGTATTGATACATGTTGCAACATGAATGAACCTTGAACCTGTTATGATAAGTGAAAAAAGTCAGTCACAAAGCAGTATATATTGTATAGTTCCATTTATAATGAAATTTCCAGAACAGGCAAATCTTTTTTTAATATTTATTTTTTAGTTATAGATGGACAAGATACCTTTATTTATTTATTTATTTTACGAGGTGCTGAGGATCAAACCCAGTGCCTCACACATGCTAGGTGAGCGCTCTACCTCTGAGCCACAACCCCAACCCAGAACAGGCAGATCTAAAGAGAAGTAAATTAATTTGTTGCCCAGGACTGGGAAAGTGAGTGGGCAGGAAGATATGGGGAGTGATTGTTTTGGAGTGAGAAAAGCCCATTGTTTTGATGGTTGCACAATTCTGTGAATATACTAAAAATCATTAAATTGTATACTTAGTTTTTGGCATTGTTGTTGTTGTTTACTTTTGCAGTGCTGAGGATTGAATCCAGGATTTGCTCTACTCTATCCCTTTAAAAATTTCTATTTATTTATTGATACTAAGGATTGAACCTAGGGGTGCTTAACCACTGAGGAACATCCCCAGCCCTTTATTTTTTAATTTTTATTTTGAGACAGAGTGTTGTAAATTGCTTAGTGCCTCAATAAGTTGCTGAGGCTGAACTTGTGATCCTCCTGTCTCAGCCTCTTGATCTGCTGGAATTACAGATATGTGCCACAGAACTTGGCCCTTTTTCACTTTTTAATTTTGAGACAGGTCTCATTAAATTGTTGAGGCTAGACTTGAACTTAGGATCCTCCTACGTCAGGCTCCCCATACCTGGGATTACAAGCATGAGCCACCATTCCCAGATCAATTGTATTTATTAAACGGATGAGTTGGATGGTATATGAATTATGTATCAATATAGATGTGTTTTAAAAATGTATCCCAGGTGACCATGATGACATGCACCTGTAATTCCAACAGCTCAGGAAGCCAAGGTAGGAGGATCACAAATTCAAGGATAATCTCAGCAATTTAGCGAGACCCCCATCGCAAAATAAAAATTAAAAAGGAGTGGGGGTGTAGCTCAGTGATTCAATCCCCCAAAACAAAGGTGGGGGTGGGGGGACTTATTCCATTCCGTCCATAAGGTTCTGGGGTAAGTACTGGCTACACAGAAGTGAAGAACAGGAATGTGAATTTTGCCCTTATAAATCTTACAGCATAACGGGAGGCGGGTGTCATTCTAGAACCCCATGATTTGCCAAAAGAAGGAAACAGCCTCCTCATACTTTAGCACAAAGATTTCCATGGTCTTTTTTGGCAAAACTCTTTTTGGCTTTTATCATATTGTAATACCTAAATATTAACTTTCTGTTCTTTCTCTCTCTTTGCAATGTTACTGCCCTGAAATAAATGATGAATGTACCCTATAAACTCAGAAGTTCTTGAATCTCAGAATAACATCTCCCAAAAGAGTAGCTGCTTGCAAACCCATAGCAGAATGGGAGATGATGATGCTGATGATGCTGATGATGATTTTGTACTGGATATTGAACCCAGGAGTGCTTAACCACTGAGCCACGTCCCCAGCCCTTTTTTATTTAATTTTTTAAAAATTAATTTTGAAAGAGGATTTCACTAAGTTGCTTAGAGCCTCGCTAAGTTGCTGAGGCTGACTTTGAACTTTCGATCCTCCTGCCTCAGCCTCCTGAGCTACTGGAATTACAGGCCATGCACCAGCATGCCCAGGTAAGAGCAACAATTTTGAAGCCAGACCACCAGGCTTTAAATCCAATCCTACCTCTCACTAGCTACTTGAACATCGTCAAGCCACTTCGCTTCTCAGTGCCTCAGTTTCCCCATGTACAAAATGGGAATAACAGTATTATGTCACAAGGATTTCGTATTCGTGAATTCCTATATGTAAATTGATGGCATGTGGTAGCTGATATCATTCATGTTATTGTTAACTCTCTGCAAAAGAAGGTGCATCAACTCATCTCACAGATTTGCTATTTTTCCATAGTCCATTAGGTGGCGCAAGCACATCACTTCGGGCAACCAAAATGGCCCACAGGGCTCTTGCTCAGTAAAAGCTGAACCTTGATAAATGATGCGCAGGGATTGCTAGTTCCATGGTTGTGGTTCCATATGAGTTACACAGAGCAGTATCACCTATAATGCAGATTTCTTTTTCTAATCAGTGTCACTCAGTATAAAAAGTGTTCTTGAATCCAGAGAACATCAAGGGCATAGTCTGGGTAAAATGTCAGCTCCATCCCAATTTATGTACTCTCATCTAACCAGTTGAAGGCTTGGGTTTCCACAATGCCATCTTCATTTTTTCTTTCTTTCATTTTTAAATTTTTTTCCTGGAGACTGAACCCAGGGGTGCTTTACCACTGAACTCTAGCCCCAGTCCTTCCTTGGGTTTTGGTTTTTTTAAGAGAGGCTCTTGCTAAATAACCAAGGCTGGCTCGGAACTTGTGATCCTCCCGAGCTTCTGGGACTACAAGGCAAAGCACTACCAAACCTGCCACTTCCTCCATTTTATAACACCCAAAATGAAATTTATAGATGAAATGATCTTCCAACAACCATAGCTTCCTCCCCTGTATCAACATGAGGTTTTACTAATCATATAAAGAGGAAAAAGTCACATACAGTGAAATAACATGTGATAGGTAAAGACGTGGCACAATAACCTAAGGTGACATAATGAGTTAGACAGTTGCTTGCATCTGTGTAAGGAATTACCAAGAAGGCGGGGCAGCAGATGAGGTCTGAGAGAGGCGTGTTGTACTGGTGAGTCCTGCACCTCGATGTGTGGAGTTGCCCCAGGCGACGTGATTTTCCAAAGTGGTTAACAGTTCTGGATAAAGGTGCCTTCCCAGAGATGTTACTCTATGTTAACATGGTGACAGCCACATGAAACCTTTGTGTCCACAGACAAAATAAAGCTAGGCTCTGGACACCACTGAGGGGTCTTCATCTCCATGCGTGTCCTGTGGGACATTTAAAAGCTGCAGAGGCAGAGGGACAACTCCTTGTTGTGCATGACTGTCCCGACAGGCGCTGCGGACGCCTGGCACTTCAAGTCCCTGACTAATAAATAGTAGTGGTGACCCCCAGTCACCGTGGCTGCCCAAACCACTTTCCCATAAATTTCCCGTTGAATAATTGCATCTCCATTGAGAGCCACCCACCCAGGATCAAAATATCTTTGGGCATTTCTAGCAAAGCTGGTATTTGCTCTGTTTGAGGCTCTTCTTGTAAAGGCATTGGATTTTTTTTTTCTAGCCCAAACAAATACATTTGTCTAGGATGACAGCTGAAATTCAAAGGGGGTTCCAGAAAGCAGGGGAACGTTCCCTGTAAGCATCTCCTTTCGTGTTAACCCTTTGTCTAGAAAAGGGGTTGCGGGTAGTGGGGGCTGGGGTTGTGGCTCAGGGGTAGAGCGCTCGCCTAGCAAATGCGGGGCCCTGGGTTCGATCCTCAGCACCACATAAAAATAAATAGATAAATAAATAAATAAAGATATTGTGTCCGACCACAACTAAAAAAAAATATATTAAAGCAAAGAAAAGGGTTTGCAGGAACACAGAGGAGGCTGCCCTCACCTGCCAATCTTGAGCACAATCCGGTGGTCTTGTGGAGGCTTTTCTTGAAGCCCAGCTGGGGAAACAAATCAGCAAAGACATAATCCTGATTTTAGCCACAGGGGCCAGGGCCTCTGACCAAACCTCCTGGCCCAGGGGAATTTCCTGTTGCATGTTCGCTTGGCATGTCAGTCTCAAGCTATTGTTGCTCTGCTTTCTCAGGGATGAGGCCAGTGAGACCCCAGCTTCTTGGGACAAGGATCTGACCCGTTGGCATGTACAGGCTTGCTCAACAGCCTCCATTAATTATGTCCCCGTCACCTGCAACGGGGCTTTTTCCGGTGTGGGTGTACATCTGGCTCTTCCTTTCTTTCTCTCTCTCAGCAGTTATGACACCTCTCTGCCCCTCTCAACTTGCAGCTTGATTGCCTTGCGAGGCAGGTATGACATGACCCGACCCCTTTGCTGGTATTCCTGGAATTTAACTGTTTTAGCAAACCCAGACTGGAGTCCCTCCTGGGCAGGGCAGCTGCATAGTTCTCACACACACTCCATCCCTTCTGCCTGCCCCTGGATGTCTCTGGGTCAGCTGGTCACCCACTGCAAGGAGTTTGATGCCTCAAGAATTCTCTCTCAGACTCTCTGATCTAAAAAGGGCCACCCAAGGGCCCAGAGCCCATCATCCAATGAAAGGATCTGAAACCTGTGGCTCTGTGTACTGCTGCCAGTCAGCCATTGATCCAGATGGCTTCTGGCCCAAGCATCTACGCACCTGCAGCTGTAAGCCTGTGTGGTTTATTTAGTGCACAGACATTTATTGATCACCTGTGATATGCCAGGCTTGATGATGGGCACAGGGGGAGCTGGGCAGGCTCAGTCCCTGAGTTCAGAGGGCATACAGCCTAGCGGGAAAGATGTCCAATAAACAAATAGTTGTGTAATTGCAACTGAGATGAGTCATACCAGGAAGTAGAGAAGCAGAGTGAGAGAGTATAGGGCTAGGGTGGGCTGGGGGATGGGACTCTGGCATTGTTAAGAAAGTGACATTTATTTTTAAATTTTATTTTTATTTTTGGTACTGGAATGAACTCAGGGGAGCTGAACCACTGAGCCACACCCCAAGCCTTTTAAAAATTTTATTTAGGGACAGGGACTCACTAAGTTGCTTAGGGCCTTGCTAAGTTTCTGAGGCTGGCTTTGAACTCAGGATCCTCCTGCCTCAGCCTCCCAAGTTGCTAAGATGATAGGAATGCACCACTGTGCCCGGCTAGAAAGTAACATTTAAATGAAACCCGAGGCATGAGAAGATATTAGCATGCTGAAGTAGGAAGAGCTTTCCCAATGGCAGGAACAGCACAGGTAAAGGCCCTGAGTCAGAAGGCATTGTGGTTTGGTCAAGAAATCATAATAACAATTGACAATTAATGATCACTTGATATGATATGTGCCCAGCCTATTCTAATAGCTTTACAGGTATAGTTCTTCTAATGCCCACCGTGCTATGAAATCATCTGTAATCAACCTCATTTTCCTAATGAGGAAACTGAGGCCCAGAGAAGTTAAGTAATTGTCCTGAAGTCCCACAGCTACAAAGTGACCGAGCCAATATTTGGGCCCAGGTAGTCTGACTCCAGAGATTGCATTAACTCTGATTTCAGAGACCCTCCCATGAAGATAAAAAGTCATGCAGTCATGGTAGTTAATGCATGTGTCAGATGTGTAAAGAGACTGTAGCCCTCCCCACCGACATTATTTTTTTGAACCCAGGGCACTGGCATGCCCATAGGCCAGTGCTCTACCACTGAGCTATGTCCGCAGTCCTTTTTGTATTTTTTTAAAAATTTTTTATTCTCATTTGTTATATATGATAGCAGAATGCATTACAATTCATATCACACATATAGAGCACAATTTTTCATATCTCTGGTTATATTGTATTTTATTTTTTGAGACAGGCTCTTGTTAAGCTGCTGAGGCTGGCCTTGAACTTGCAATTCTCTGGGCCTCAATTCTCTGGTACTCTGGGTATTGTTAAGAAAGCTACTCCTCCATCTCCGTGGAGTAGCTGCGGTTACAGCATGCATGTTTTATTTCCTGTATTCTTAATGCTCTGGGATGTGGGACATTTGGGGACATTTTGATCCTGGAAGGACTGCCCCTCTCAAAGCTGATCCCTGGGGTGGCTTGGAGAAGGGTGGATGGGAGGAGGAGATGCTTTGGGGCTGTGAGGTCTAAGGCTGCCCAAGAGGAGGGCTGGAGTCTCTTCCTCAGCTGGAGGAGGGAGCTCCTCTTTCTAAAATGACAGCACCCCCTAGTGGAGGTCAGTCTCCACTCACTGCAGGTTTCTTTACCTGGAGTCCCTGAACTGGAATTTTTTCTCACCTCCAAAGGAAATTAAGCATTTCCTTGAATGATGAATGCAGGTGGCAAATCACAGTAGTGTCAACAAACAGTACCTATGACTGTGCCATCAATAAATGAAAAATATTTTCACATCGAATTACAGTTGGAGATCATGTAAAATGTCATTTACATTGACCACTCCTTGGAAAATGTGGTGCCTATTTGATCTGTCACTAGATCCTGTTATCAGAAGCATCATTAAAGAAGCATGTGTATGTTACTGAATTTCCAGTTTGTTTTTTATTTATGCTAAAGCTATGATATCATGAAGTGGAAAGTTTTGCAATTCAGTATAGTTTATTTCCTTTTGGCTCTATGGTTTTTATTTTACTCATTTAAAATATTATTATGAAAGGAGGTTCATAGGTTTCATTTGACTGCTGAAGCATTCATTACATAAAAATGGTTAAGGACCCTGCTTAAGAAAGAGATGGTTTAATCAGATCTTCTTTTGCTCAGGAGGTAGAACTGTGAATGTGGGTTCAGGACAGGCAGGATCAAGGAGAGTGGGGAGGAGCATAATGTTTTGCTTTAGACTGATGTATCCATGATACAGTGGGTTTGAATGAAGACTTCAATATTTGGAATCCCCAAATTCTGCTGGTGATAGTGCACAAGGGTGGCAGTGGGACTTCTCCCAGGTGCCAACAAATGCTGACAAGAGATTGCCTTTTGAGAAAAAGGGTAAGACAATAGATTGAAACAGGACCTTGTAAAACAGAACCAGACAGGATCACAAGGAAAGAAAGCGGTCTCCAGGTCAAAGAGGCACATAACATTGCTCTAGTTGACATGAAGAAGACAGATGCCTGTGTGTATGTATGCATGTATTTATTCATCTGGGAACTGAACCAACAGTGCTTTACCACTGGGCTACATCCCCAGCCCCTTTTAATTTTTAATCTTTGAGACAGGGTTTCAGTAAGTTGCTGAGGCTGTCCTTGAACTTGTGAACTTCTTGCCTTAGTCACTGAGATAACAGGCATGCACCACTGTGCTCAGATAGAAATTATTAGTTTTCAGATGATTTAAATAAATGACTCCTATTTTGTGATGAACATTTTTGTGTTTTGTTTTAAAAAAAAATCCCTCCTTAACTCATGATTACCAAGATATTCTCTTATATTTGTAATAAAGTAGTGGCAAATTTCTGCAGCAACAACTAGAAACAACTGGATAAATTATATGATAAATTATAATACATAAGTATAATAAATTATAATGTAGAAATTATACACACACACATACATACTGTGTGTGTGTGTGTGTGTGTGTGTGTGATGCTGGGGATTGAATCCAGAGTTTCACAAATGCTAGGCAAGTGCTCTACTGCTGAGCTACAATCCCCAGACCGTTTTTAAAGTTAATTTTTGCAATGTGAGGCTCTAACTCAGGACCTTGTACACATGCTAAAACAGCACTCTACCACTGAGCTACCTCCTCAGTGGATCACCATGGCCACATTTGAAAGCAGAGATGGACTCAGTGTAACTAAAACATTAGTTCATCCCAGAGCTACCTTATTCTCAAGCAGATTGAGGTGATCAACCTCTCATTCTAAAGGCATAACAGGGGAAAGGCAGACCCTTGCCAGGGAAAAATAACATTAACTTCAGTCTCCATGGTTCTTTCATAAACATTATCTGGAATATCATAAAAAAAAACAACATAATGGGCTAGGGTTGTGGCTCAGTGGTAGAACACTTGCCTGGCATTTGTGAGGTTCCGGGTTTGATTCTCTCCGTACCACATACAAATACATAAATTAAATAAAGGTCCATCAACAACTAAAAAGCAGTATGAAAAAAAAATAATATGACATGCATAGTGACAGAAAAGTGGGACCAATAATCAAGATCAAGAAGACAAAACTGACAACAGTGACTGACTTGCAGGTGATTCAGATCTGGAGTATGTAGACAAGGAGTTTAAAATAACTATTTTAAGTATGTTAAATGAAACAAAGTGGATGAAAAGATGGAGAATTTCGGTGGGGAAATGGATCTGAAAAAGAATCAAAGGAATGTTCTAGAACTACAAATTATACCTGAAGTTAAGAACTCATGGGGTTCATAGCAGAAGATAAGACTGCTAAACTCAAATACGGATTAACAGAAAATATATAAGCCATAACACAGAAGGCATAAATATGAAAAAAGAAGTTAATAAGGTTTTTTGTCACGGACAACACAGTTGTCTTCATAGAAGAATCTACAAAAATCTACTAGAACTAATAAGTGAGCTGAGCAATGTTTCATGATACAAGGTCAATGTGCAAAAATCAATTGTATTACTAAGTTTAACTGTAAACCTAAGCTTATATTTAAAATCAAAACAATAAAACCTCTAGAAGAAAAGAAAGGAGAAAAATCTTATGATCTTAGGTTAAGCAAAGATTTCTTAAATATGACCCAGATGTACAATCCTATAAAATAAAAAGTAAATTTGACTTCATCAAAATTAAGAACTTCTGCATTTCAAAAACTACTGATAATGGGAAACTAAAAGCTGTATCAAATTAGAAAATGTATCATATTGTTGGTACAGGAATTTTATCTAGATGAGCTGTAAGAACCCTCAAAACTCAATAATATGAGCCAGGTGTGGTAATGCACACCAGTAATCCCACTTATTTAGGAGGCTGAGGCAGGAAGATTGCAAGTTCAAAGCCTGTCTCGGTAATTTAGAGAGACCCTATCACTAAGTAAAAAAAAAAAAAAAAGGCTGGGGATATAGCTCAGTGGTAGAACACCTGTGGATTCCATCTCAATATTGCAAACAAAACAAAATTAAACACCTGAATACTATGATTACTCTCTCTCTCTCTCTCTCTCTCTCTCTCTCTCTCTCTTTCTCTCTCTCTCTCTCCAACAGGCCTTTCACCAAATAAGATATACAAATGGAAAATAAGTATGTGAAAAGAGATCAATACCATTAGTCAAAGGGAAATGCAAAGTAAGTCCACAATTAGATACCACTATACCCACATTAGAATGGATAGAGAGGAAAAAAAAAGCATTTTAAAGATAATCCCAAGTGTTAATGAGGGTGTGGAGCAGTTGGAACTCAGACCTATTATTGGGAATGTAAAATAACACAACCATTTTAGAAAAAAGTTGGGCAGTATCTTAAGACATTAAACATACATCTACCATGTGATCCAGCCATTCCACTTCTAGAGGTTGTCCCCAAAGAGGTGGAAAGTATATGGTGTATGTCTTGGCAAAGACTTGTACGTGAATGTTCACAGCAGATTTATTTGTAATAACCAAACACTGTGGGAAAAACCTTCAAAACATCCACCAAGGATGAATGCATAGACAATGATAAGTCTATGTTATAGAATATTATTTAGCAATAAAAAGCAGTAGACTTTGAACTCATGCACCTGATATGTGGATGAGGCTCAAAGGAATCATGGTGGAATGAAATAATCTAGACAAAAATTAGAACACACTATATGATTCCATTTATTTGACATTCTTGAAAATGAAAACTAATCCATAGAGACAGAACACAGATCAGTGGTTGCCTGCAGGCAGGGGATGGATGGGAGGAAAGGACGAATAGGGGCGCAAAGAAACTCTGGGAATGATAGATATGTTCATTATCCTGGTTGTGATAATGTGTTTCCATATGGGTCTGTACATATGGAAAACCTTCTCACATTGCACTGTTCACAAATGTGCCCTTTATTGTAAGTCAAATTAGGCCTCAATAAAACCGTAGAAAACTGAATCCACAGTTAGATACATCTATACATACATTAGAATGGATTAAAAAATTGAGAACTCTAGTCCTCAAATTACTGATAGATTCTTTTTAAAATTTAAGGAAGAAGCTGGATGTTGTGGGGCACAGCTGTAACTCCAGCCACTCCAGAAGCTGAGGCAGGAGGATGGTGAGTTTGAAGTTAGCCTGAACAACTTAGTGAGACTCTTGTCTCAAAATAAAAAATTAAAAGGGCTGAAAATGTAGGCTTAGTGGTAGAGTATTTGCTTTGCCTATGTGAGGTCCAGGGTCAAACCCACATCTCACACGTGCGTGTGTGCACGCGCGCGCTCACACACACATACACACACTCATAAAAATATTAAGGAAAAACTCATACTAATTTTATGTGAATTCCTTTAAGTATAGAGGAATAAGAAACACTAACTTTTCATGAGGCCAGTTGTACACTGATACTAAAATCTAACAAAGGCAGTATAAGAAAAGAGAATTACAGAAAAATTTCTGCCATGAATACAGATGCAAAAGTCCTAAACAGAATAATACCTCATTTAACTTAGCAATATACAAATGTGACAATGTATCATGACTAAGTGTTTTCCAGGATGAAACTTGGCTTAATATTTTTTTTAAAAAAAATAAGTGTAATTTGTACTAACAAAGGAAACAAGATTTAAAAAGGTATACGATCATCCCAGTAGCTACAGGAAATTTTTTTTGATGAAATTCAACACTTAGTCAGAATAAAAATTCTGAGAAAATTTAAAATTTTTCTTAATCTAATAAACTATAATCATTATAGAATGAATTTTTAGTTTTTTGTATGTATTAGGTGGAAAGGATTCTTTTTTTTTTAAATTTTTATGTATGCAATCAATTGGGCCAGTACCACTCAATGAATGAGTTTCTGTTTCCCACACTGTAAAGTCATCTCTGTCCTAAATCACATTTCCACATAGGTAGGTGTAGATTCTATTTTCTCTCACCTGTCTATACCTGCACCAAGATCAAACAGTCCTAGCTTTAAAATAGATTTCAATCTCTGGTAAAGAAACCTACACCACCTCTACCTACACACATATTTTTCTTCCCAAGGAGTGTCATGGATATTTTCAGTCCCTCACTTTTCACATACAATTTAGAAACACCTTAACGTTCATAATTGTGTTGGGATTTTTCTTGGGATTGCATTAAGTCTTTATCAAATTAAGTGAGACCTCATTTTCATACTTCCCTATGAAGTATGTTTTTTTCTAGTTCTTTGAACATGTTTATAATAGCTGATTTAATTTTTGTTCTTGTTTTGCTGGGGAACAAAACAGGGTTTCTTGTGTGCTCTGCAAGTGTTCTACCACTGAACCAAAGCCCCAGCTGCTTTAAAGTCTTTGTCTAGTAAGTCCAACATCTGGGCTTCCTCAAGGACAATTTCTATTGATAGTTTTATATCCTGTGTATGGAACGTATCCTGTTTCTCTAAGCATCTCATAATTTTTAGTTGAAACCAGAACATTTTAAATCTGGAAATTAGACTCACACTTTCCTCCCAGTATTGGTTGCTCTTTGTTGTTGATGTTGCTTGTTTGGTGACTTGACTGAACTAATTTTATAAGGTCTGTATTAATTGTTGTGGGTGGCCAGGAAAATCTGCTTAGTTAGCTTAGTGGTCAGCTAATGATTAAATAGAGCTTCTCTTAAATGCCTTAAGCTAACAGACTCCCAGCCTCTGCCAGGAACCTATGCATGCTTATTGAGCAACTCTCTCAGTGCTCTAGTAGCTTACAACTCTGCTTTAATTAATTTTTGTTTCCTGCTTGCATAGAACCTTAAAGTCAGTAGCAGGTGAAAAATTAGGACCTCATCAAGTCTTTCTTAGGCATGAACACAGTCATGCACGTGTGCATCGCCTTCTAGGTCTCTAAGACTATGTCAGAGCTTTTCAAAGCCCTCTGAATAGATCATTACCCAGGTTTTCCTTTGAAGGTTTTTGCTAGCCTCTTATCTGCCCTAGTTGGTATTACTGCTGCCGGCAGCTGCACTGTTAGACAATTGCCATTGATGACTTTCAAAAAAAAAAAAAAAATCCCTGAAAGTAGGACTTTCCTCAGAGCAAACTCTGAGTCAGGTCAAATAAAAACAAGACCTATAAATGGGGCTTTTCCAGAGAGCTGCTGGATAGGTCAAATAGTGATAATTCTATAGGGATGGGGCTTTGGGGGTTTGCCAAATCCATCTGCCTCCTTTAGTATCTGCAGAGTGGATGCTTTTCACTAGCAGATGCTTTTCAAGTCTATTTGATGATGGATTTGGGGAGGGAGAAATGGGAATGTGGGACATTTAAAATGCCACAAAATTTATTATCCTGAGAGTACAAATAAACGCTTCTCTGATTATTTCAAGTGTTTGGTTTGGGATTTTAGAGTTAGGAAAAATTTGATTTTGACCCCTACCCCATGTGCTCATTGCTTTTATGGACAATATTTTTTAGGTCATTGCAATTTTGAAGACTTTCTCCAGGACTACATTGAATCTTACAGATCCGTTGGAAAGAGTTGGCTTTTTATGCTTTTTATTCATGAAAAATTAGATATCATGCCAATCATTTATCATTTTTAGATGTCAAGTTTTACAATATCCTGTGTTTTGTGTTCCACATGTTTTCTATTTTTTCCCTTATAGCTTATGTTGCTGTTGTAGTTTTTTTTAGTGTTTATTTTTCAGTTGGACACAATATCTTTATTTTATTTATTTTTATGTGGTGCTGAGGATCAAACCCAGGGCCTTGCATGTGGTAGGTGAGTGAGTGCTCTACCTCCGAGCCACAATCCCATCCCCTGTTGTAGTTTTTTTTTAAAAAATGTCTTTTATTAGTTGCTGGTACATAGCAACTTTCCTTTATAATGATCCATCCTAAATCCAGCCATCTTATTAACTTCTATTCTGATTTCTAATATTTTATTAGCCTTTTTCTTTTAGTTTCCTCTGCAGATTCATATAATAATAAAAATGACCATTTTTTTCTTCCTTTACAATAAATTGTATACCATTGTTGGTGTCTTAATGACCTGGCTGGGATCTCCAATAAAATGGTGAATAGAAGTGGTACTATTGTACATTCTTGTCTTGAGCCTGATTTTTTTAAAAAAAATCCATTTTCTATATTTACTGCTTTTGGTGACATGCTACATTTCTTTACCTGTTTTTTCAAAAACAGTTTTGAGATAAAATTCCCATCCCAGACAAGTCAACAGTTTTCAGTATATTCAGAGTTGTTCAATCATCACTACAATCAACATTTCTATTACCTCCAAAAGAAATCCCACACCCATTTGCAATACCTTTTCACTTCCCTCCCACCCCTAAACAACCCATTGACTTTCTGTCATTATGAATTTTTATATTCTGAAAATTTAAGGTATATGGAATTATACAACATATGGCCCTTTGTACATGGCTTCTCACTTTCACTTAGAATAACATTTTCAAGGTGCATCTATATTGTAGCTTAGGCCTGATTTTAAAGAAGATGCTTCAAATATTCTTGTTGTTAAAAAGATTTATCATGGATATTTTTTAGATTCCCAATTTCAGGTTAAGTGTATATTATTCTTAGTTGTCTAAGATGTCCTTCCCCCCACTGCCAAATAGATAATTTTATCCAATGTCTTCTCAGCATCTAATCAGATAATTACATGGGTATTTCCCCTTTACACTGTTGATATGATGAATGACATCATGGAATTTTCTACTGTCAAATTACCCTTGCATTTCTGGGATAAACCCGAGTGGTCATTTTTGGTTTCCTAATATCTTTGCGACTAGGTTCACAAATAAGATCAGCCTGGATTTTTTTCTTTCTTCTACTATCTTTACCTAGTTTGCATATAAAGAGTATAATTCTCTCATAAAATGAGTTGGGGACTATTCCTTCTTCTTCAATCATCTGAAAAGGTTTGAAGAGTTTGTACATGACTGAAAGGATCTCTCTGTTTTTTGGAAGTTTGGAAAAATTTGTCTGTAAGGTCTGGCATTTTCTTTGTTTATTTTTTTTTCAGTACTAGGGAGGATACCACTGAGCTGCATGCCCAGCCCATTTTATTTTTTATTTTGAGACAGGGTCTCACTAAATTGCTCAGGCTGACTTGAAACATGAGATCTTCTTGCCTCAGCCTCCAGAGTTGCTGGGATTACAAGCTAGTGCTACCAAACCTGGCCCTTTTTATTTTTAAAATTTTAAAATTTTGAAACAGAGTCTAGCTAAACTATTGAGGCTGGCCTTGAACTTGCAATCCTCCTGCTTTAGCCTCCTAAGTAGCTGGGATTACAGCTATAGCCCAGCCTGTAAAAAGGATTTAAAAATATTCTTTCAATTAAAAAAAATAACTTCTGTAGGCATTCTATTTCTTCTTGAGCTGGTTTTATTAAGTTATTTTTATTCCTATGGGAAGGGAATCCTCACTTCATTGAAGCTTAAAAATCCAACACCATAAAGTTGTTCACAGTTAAATATTATTATTTTTATAATGGCCACTTCATCTGTAGCATGTTTCCTTTTTCGTCCCTCATATTATTTACTTGTGCTTTCTGTTTTTCTGTCTGGCCAGATGTTGTGTTTTCAAGTAGCCACCTTTTGGTGCTATTTGGTTCTTTCTGTTAAATATCAGCTATGAATTTGACTCCTGTTTTTATTATCTGCTCCTCCCTTTCTTTAGTATGGCTTACTGGGGATTGAACCAGGGTATTGCACATGCTGAGCTCATGTTTAACCCTTGAGCTATACCACAAGCCCTATTATCTCCTTTGTGGGGGAGTGAGGACTTGGCCACTTTTACTGCAGCCCACGAGTTTTGACTATGTCATATTTTCATGATCCCTCAGTTCTAAGTATTTAAAAAAATTTTTTCCCATTGTGGGTTTTTTCCCTTTGTCCCAAGGGCTATTTAGAAGTGTCCAGTTTTCTGATTATTTGAAACTTTCTGTTTCTGACATCTAATTTAATGGATCTGTGGTCAGAAAATGTTGTATGTGTGACATCAATTCTTTGAAACTTAAGACCTGTTTTGTGGACTTGCACATGATTCATTTCAGTCATTGTTCCATGTGTGCTTGGTAAGAAAGTTTTTTTCTATAATTGGGTACAGGGTTTGTTTTTGATCAATTCTATAGCTTTACTGCATTTATTTTATTTATTGGTACTGGGAATTAAACAATGGGGCTCTTAACCACTGAGCCACATCCCCAGCTCTTTTTATTTTATATTTTGAGACAGGCTCTCACTAAGTTGCTTAGGGCTTCGCTAAGGCTGAGGCTGGTCTTGAACTTGCGATCCTCCTGTCTCAGCCTCCTGAGTCTTAGGGATTACAGGCATACTCTGCTGCATTTGACAATCTTTTACTTTTTAAAGTATACATCATTCAAGATATGTTTTTTAAATCTCCCACAATGATGGTTAATTTCTTAATTTTGTAATACTATCAATTATTGCTTTCAATGTTTTATATTTTTGAAATTAGTTTTGTACAAATTTAGATTTGTTTTGCCTATTGGTGAATTATGCTGGTACTGCTATACAGTATGTCTACTTTGTTTTCTTCTTCTCCTTCTCCTCCTCGTCCTTCTTTTTTTTTTTTTTAAGATGGGATCTTGACCTGTTGCCTAGGCTGGTCTTGAACTCCTGGGTTCAAACAATCTTCCTGTCTCAGCCTCTTGAGTAGCTATGACTATAGGCACATGGTATCTCAGTCAGTATCTCTATGTCTAATAATACTTGTCTATTTTAATCTAAAATTGACTCAACTAATCGCTTGTATTTTATTTTGATATTTCTTTTGCCATTCTTTTACTTTCAGCCCTTTAGTATATATCTGAGACATACTTCTTATAAACAGCAACTAATTGGTTTTTCTTGGTGGGGGGGTACTGGAGATTGAACTCAGGAGGTCTTGGCCACTGAGCCACATCCCCAGCCCTATTTTGTATTTTATTTAGAGACAGGGTCTCACTGAGTTCTTAGCTCTTCGCTTTTGCTGAGGCTGGCTTTAAACTTTCAATCCTCCTGTCTCAGCCTCCTGAGCCACTGGGATTACAGATGTGTGCCACTGCATCCAGCCTAACCAATCTTTGGTTCTTAATGTGTCACTTATTGAACTTTCATACATTATGATTATTGATAAATTTTGGCTTGTTTCTACATTTTTTTTTCCTATACTGGAAATTGAACCCAGGGGCGCTCTACCACTGAGCCACATCCCCAGCCCTTTTTATTTTTATTTTTTTACTTTGAGATAGAATCTCACTAAGTCACCCAAGTTGGTCTTGAACTTTCGATCCACCTGCCTCAGCCTTCCAAGTCCATGGATTACAGGTGTGAGCCAACGTGGCTCTCTGTGGTTTTGACTTGCATTTCTCTGATGATGTCGAACACTTTTTTTCACATGCTTGTTGGCTGGCCACTTGTATATTTTCTTTGGAGAAATGTCTATTCCGATCCTTTGCCCATTTTTAAAATCAGTTGTTAGTTGAAGGAGTTTTTGATATATCCAAGATTCAAATTCTTTATTATAATATGATTTGTAAAAAATTTCTCTCGGGCTGGGGATGTGGCTCAAGTGGTAGCGCGCTCGCCTGGCATGCGTGCGGCCTGGGTTCGACCCTCAGCACCACATACAAACAAAGATGTTTGTCCGCCGAAAACTAAAAACAATAAATATTAAAAAGTTCTCTCTCTCTCTCTCTCTCTCTCTCTCTAGAAAAAAAAAATTTCTCTCATTCTGTGGGATTCTTTTCTGTTTTTTTGTTTTTGTTTTGTTTTGTTTGGGTACTGGGGATTGAACCCAGGGTTATTTTACCACTGAATTTCCTCCTCGGTCTTTTTAAAAAAACATATTTTATCTTGAGACAGATTCTTGTTAAATTGCTGAGGTCTTGCTAAGTTGCTGAGGCTGGCCTTGAACTTGCAATCCTCCTGCCTCAGCCTCCTGAGTCACTGGGATTGCAGGTGCCATGAAACCTGGCTTTCTTTTCAGTTTCTTGATGGTATCTTTGAGATAAAAAGGTTTTGCTTTCCATGCTATCTATTTTTCTCTGGTTGCTTGTGCTTTCAATCATTTCTAAGAAGTCATTGCCTATTAAAAAGTCACAAAGACGTACAGTTATGTATTTTTCTATGTTATGTGTAAATTTTGCTTTCAAAGTTAGGTCTCTGACTCACTTTTGAGTTAATTTTTACGTTGGAAATGTGACAGGGACCCAGTTTAAGATAAAAGAGCATACTACAGGGATACTGCCACATCGATGTTCATAGCAGCACAATTCACAATAGCTAGACTGTGGAACCAACCCAGATGCCCTTCAATAGATGAATGGATATAAAAAAATGTGGCATTTATACACAATGGAGTATTATGCAGCTCTAAAAAATGACAAAATCATGGCATTTGCAGGGAAATGGATGGCATTAGAGCAGATTATGCTAAGTGAAGCTAGCGAATCCCTAAAAAATAAATGCCAAATGTCTTCTTTGATATAATGAAAGCAACTAAGAACAGAGCAGGGAGGAAGAGCAAGAGGAAAAGATTAACATTAAACAGAGACATGAGGTGGGAAGGAAAGGGAGAGAAAAGGGAAATTGCATGGAAATGGAAGGAGACCCTCATTGTTATACAAAATTACATATAAGAGGTTGTGAGGGGAAAGGGAAAAAAAACAAGGGAGAGAATTAAATTACAGCAGATGGGATAGAGAGAGAAGATGGGAGGGGAGGGGAGGGGGGGATAGTAGAGGATAGAAAAGGTAGCAGAATACAACAGTTACTAGTATGGCAATATGTAAAAATGTGGATGTGTAACAGATGTGATTCTGCAATCTGTATATGGGGTAAAAATGGGAGTTCTTAACCCACTTGAATCTAAAGTATGAAATATGATATGTCAAGAGCATTGTAATGTTTTGAACAACCAATTAAAAAAAAAAAAAAAGATTTTGCTTTTGGATTCCCAGCTGTCTCAGCACCATTTGTGGAAAAGACAATCCCCCCCGCCCCCTTTGAATTGTCTTGGCGCCATGGTCAAAAATTATTTGATTAGAAATGTGAAGATTTATACTAGATTCTTGATTTTATTCTACTTACCTACATGTTCACCCTGTGTCAGGACCTCATCATCTTGATTTACTGTAGCTTTCTGGTAAGTATTAAAATCAAGAAATATGACCAGTGTGATTCTGCAATCTGTACAATTAGAAAAATGAGAAATTATACCCCAATGATTCAAATGTATGAATTGCCAAGATCATTGTAATGTCATGTGCAGCTAATAAAAAAAAATAAATTAAATTTAAAAAAAAAGAAAAAAGAATGTGAGTCCTCCCTATTCTGGCTCCTTTGATTTTTTTTTTTTTTTTAATTCCTAAAGGTACTTTTGTTGCTGAGGTGAATAAACTCTATTTGCCATTATATTTTCTGTTTAGTCATTGGTGGTATTTGGAACTTCATTGAATTCTACATATTTATTTTGTGTCTAGCTACTTACCAAGCTCTCTTATTAATTCTAAACATTTTTCAGTCCCTTGGCTATGGTTCCTCAGAAACATAATCATATATACCATTGGCAAGTAATGATGAGCTTGACTTTTGCTTCCCAAATTTATGCTCCTTATTGTCTCCCCTAGAATTCAGAATACTGTCCAAATCATCCGCAGTTATAAGCTCCCGAGTTTTACTTTCTTTTTTCAATGGAATGCCTTTGTTATGAAAGACTGTGTCTGTTCTTCATTCCAGGTCATCATTAGGTATCAAATTGTTTGATTGAGATAGAGTCACCTTGTATTCCTAGTCACCAAGAGTCCTCATCAGGGGACATCTCATTGGGGGTAATTGTCCCATTTTTCCTCCTGTGTCCTATTCATGTGATGAACAACATTAATAAACATTTACATTGATTCCTCTTTTTATAAGCTAATTGTCTCCCATCCAGTGGGAACAAATTAGCCCACGTGGACAGAAATCACTCGGGTTTCACGGGCACAGACTCCCACCTGCATAATACAGAGATGTCACAAAATGAAAGCCAGAGATCATGTCTAGTTTGGCTTGCCAGCTGTCTTAAAATACTATTTGGAATTAGTTGCCAGTGTTTAAAAATTAGTTCAGATCCATATTCTAATTTCTAGTTTCTCTAGAAAAATTCTAAGATCTAGCCACACCAAACCTTCATTTCCACATTTCCTGAGGAGGGCTGGGGCTGAGCCCCAGGGGCCCCCTTAGGGATCTCCTCATTAGCATCTTCTCCATACCTTATTGTCTCCATTTCCTATTTTCTCCCCGACAGACATCAGGATTAAGGGTTATTGCGAGTTTTTGTATTTGTGTAATTGCTTTTCTTATAACAGAATTAAGTGAAAGTGAAATATTTCTTGTAATTAAATCTCTAAAAAAGTGTAGAAAGACAACTAAATAAAATAAAAGAGGCCAAGAGGGCTATGGGTTTCAGGAGAAATGGGGTAGGCATGGTTCTTGGTGGAAGTGAAGAATATTCCTATAGGTTAAATAGACAAAGTATGTCTGTTGGAAGAATCAGACAGAAGAGGCTCCCAGAAAAGAAACAGAAGAATAAGGAAGAGTGGGGAAGGGGAAAGAAAACCTTTTTGATCTGTAGGAAAAAAACAAAACAGGACTGAAATCTCAACAGGGTTTGTTTCGGGAGGCACAGAGTATAAACAATGCTTTTATGAAATGTCATCATATAGTAAAGGAATTTCATCTCATCAGTTCTGTGCCCGTGTTTGACCTGCCTGGCATTTGGGGATGTTTGAGTTTTTGATGTCTGTGCCAGGTCTTTCAAAGCTGCCTCTGTTATTTCTGGGAGTCCCTAGGGCAGTCTCAAGGCGGTGCCAGTGCTAGGGTCTGTCCCCCTGCATATCCCAGGGTGCAAGGCTTTGTGCTTTCAAAGCAATGATTTTCTGGTTCACTGGGGCCAGAGCCGGGTGTGTTCCTTCCTACCCTCTCACAGAGACTGCTCTGCTGCTGTGTCCCCCTCTCAACAACCCTAATGGGAACAGGTCTTTTTACTTCTCCCTGAAGCTCTTGCCACATAAGGCTCAGATGCCAACGTGGGGGGCTGACCTGAGACCGAGGTCAAACCCTCATTGGAAGCAACACCAAGAGAGTGGCAGGAGAGGGATGGGGTCAGATTGGCTCCACCTCCAGCAGCTGATGTCCAATCTAAAATTTTAAAATGGCAACGCATCAGTTGGACCCTAAGCTCCTCCTCTGTTGACATTCTGAAGCTTCCATGATTCTTTGTCTATCACTCTGGGGCCCATCTATAAATCTCTTCCCGCAGGCACCTGACTTTTAACCAGATAAATGCATCCAGCAGTTGCCTGTGGGTGACCAGTCCCGTTGAGACATCAGGCGCGTCCGGACCTCTTTAGGCCCATCCAGAACCTCAGCATTCCTTAAACAAACTCTGCTTTGTCACAACGCATTACTATTTTAATTAAAGGGTGGAGACAACTTGCACTTATTTGATTTCAGATTTTATATCTGTAGCATAAAGCATTCATTCATAGTTTTCTTGTGAAGTCTTAGTATTGGGTTAAAACAAATGGGAAGAGTTTCAAAAGTTCGTAAGATTTGAAACTTTAAAAAAATATATTTTTAGTTGTTGGTGGACATGTCTTTATTTATTTAATGTGGTGCTGAGAATTGAACCCAGTGCCTCACAAGTGCTAGGCAAGCACTCTATCACCACTCCACAATGCCAGCCTAGTAATTTTTCTTTTTTTTTGGTATCGGTGATTGAACTCAGGGGCACCCAATCACTGAGCCATATCTTCTGCCCTATTTTGTATTTTATTTAGAGACAGGGTCTTACTGAGCTGCTTAGCACCTTGCTGTTGCTGAGGCTGGCTTTGAACTCTCTATTCTTCTGCCTCAGCCTCCCAAGCCACTGGGATTATAGGTATAGGCCTGTGCCACTGTGCTCAGCTTGAAACTTTTATTTTTTACTTCAAATATATATATATTTGAAATTTTAAATTAATTATATATATGTGCTATATATATATGACAGCAGAATGCATTACAATTCTTATTACACATATAGAGCACAATTTTTCTTTATCACTGGCTGTATACAAAGTATATTCACCCCAACTTGTGTCTTCATACATGTACTTTGGATAATAATGCCCATCACATTCCACCATCATTTCTAACCCCGTGCCCCTTCCCTTCCCATCCCACCCCTTTGCCCTAACTAGAGTTCATCTATACTTCCTACACTCCCCTTCCCTACCCCACTATGAATCAGCCTCCTCACAATAAAGAAAACATTCAGGATTTGGTTTTTTGGGATTGGCCAACTTCACTTAGCATTATCTTCTCTAACTGCATCCACTTACCTGCAAATGCCATGATTTTACTCTCTTTTATTGCTGAATAATATTCCATTGTTATATGCCACATTTTTAAAAAAATCCATTCATCTATTGAAGTGCATCTAGGTTGGTTCCACAGTTTAGCTATTGTGAATTGTGCTGCTATAAACATGGATGTGGCTGTGTCCCTGTAGTATGCTGTTTTTAAGTCCTTTAGGTATAGACCGAGGAGAGGGATAGCTGGGTCAAATGGTGGTTCCATTCCCAATTCCAAGAAATCTCCATACTGCTTTCCACATTGGCTGCACCAATTTGCAGCCCCACCAGCAGTGTATGAGTGTACCTTTTCCCCCACATCCTCACCAACACTTATTTTTGCTTGTATTCATATCAAATATATATTTTGAAATTATCTTTGATTTACAAAAAAAAATGTAAACAGTCTCCATAAGGCTGCTACCCAGCTTCCCCAAATATTAGTGTCATACATAATATAGTATGACTATTGAAATTATGAAGTTTAATATGGTTATACCACCATTAATTAATCTACAGACTTTATTAAAATTTTGCCAACTGTACCACTAAATATCCTTCTTCTGGTCTAGGATCCAATCTAGGAATCTCTCATACTTTTCAGTTTTGCAGGTGACAATCTGACCTTGACACTATTGAAGATTTTGTAGAATAACCTTCAGTTTGGGTTAGTCTGATTTTTCTCAGGATTAGATTATGGTAGGATTAGATTATGGTAAGACACTTTCAGCAAGAATACCACAGAAATGAAGTGCCTTTCTCAGTGCCCACAAATGATGCTGCTAAATCTTCTTATGACCATCTTACCTTTGTTCATTTGGTTTAGTGTGTGTCTGCCTGGTTTCTCCACTGTAAAGTTTCTGTTTTCCCTTTAAAACTACCAAGTATCATATGGGAAGCTACTTGACTAAACAAATATCCCATTTGTATCAGTCCATTAAGGCTGCTATAACAAAAATACCATAAACAGAGTGGCTTATCAACAACAGATATTTGTTTCTCACAATTCCAGAGCAGGAAAGTACAAGTTCCGGCAGATTTGGTGTCTGGTGAGGGCATGTCCCTCATAGATGTGTTCTCACATGGTGAAGGGTGACTGAGTTCCCTTGGGCCTCTTTTATTAGGGCATTCATTTCAATCATGATGGAGGAAGCCTCATGACCAAATCATATTCCCAGGCCACATCTCCTAATACCATCACGGTGGGGGTTAGGTTTCACTGTATTAATTTGGGGAGAGGGGACACAAACATTCAAACTATAGCACTGTTTATACTACTTTGACCTACTGTATTTAGTATCCACTGCTGATCTTGCCTGCAAACATTATTATTGAGATGTTTACCAAATGGCGATTTTCTACATTCATTATTTCTTCTCCACTTAGTGGAACGGTACTATATGGAAAGGTTGTCTCTTCTCCCTAATTAATTTACTTTTTCATTTTTTCATGTCAGTGTGAACTCACGAATATTTATTTCATTTAACAAGCTCTAATCTATAATGATCACTATCTAGTGTGTTAGTCAAGTTGTTCTGGATTTGGTCATTGGGAGTCTCTTCAATTTGGTTCCTGAGTTCTTTTGACAAGCCTTAGTCATTTTTTTTCTTTCTTTTTTTTTTTTGGTGTTTTGTTTTGAGTTTTCATTACTTTCTAGTACTACAAGATGTTCTAGATTCATCTTGTTCTTCCCTCATCCTGGCTCCTCAATTGGCCATTTCTCCAAGGACCCCTGGTTCCTTTTATTGGAGAATGATGTTTAGAAACCAAGATTAAGGAGCTAAAGGTGCTCACTGTTGGTGGTATTTAGTAGGCAGAGCTAGGAGATACACGTGTCTATACCTAGGTATCTAAATATTATGTATCTTTTTATCTCTTAAAGGCCTGGAGTACATACTTAATACCTCTGTTTGCAGTGTAACATCATAAGATTCATTCTAACCACCTTCCCTTATTTCTATCTTCTTTCACCAACACTGAGAAACCTGACTCTCATTATTTACAATGTATTTATTTATTTGTCCAATCTTAGTAAACACATGAGAGAGTTTCAGAGTTGCTCAACAGTGGTTAGAGATGGAGGAGACTCAGAGGTGGGGAGGGGGGGATTTTCAAGGAAAGGTAACATCAAACGTGGCAGTGAGGTAAGAAAACGAGAACATTGAATTTGGCACTTGGGGTTTTCCTGGTGACCTTCTTTGAGGGCACTGAGAAATAAATGTAAGATGAGGAAGTAGAGACCACGTAGACTACGCTCTGAAAACATGAGCAGTGAAAGGAAAGAGAGCCATTACAAATAGGCATATTTTTAAATGAAGCCACAGAAGAACCGTATAAAGTGGTATGCAATCAGGAGCCATTCTGAGTGAAGAGGCACCCTTTGGGGGTCTTCCAGCAACTTGGGAAAGTTTCTGGGTGGCTCTCATTCTGAGTTCTGTCCAATAGATGCCAGATGCTCTTGAGAGCTGCCTGGCGGTCAGCTCTGTGGGAACAGGGACACAAGCAGAACTCGGTGTTGGAGGGGTGAAAGCATGCGAGGTCAACATCTGGGTCACAGCTGCTGGTAGAAAAGAGTGCCCATCTCTGAGGGGATGCAGGATGGGACCAAGTAGTCTTTGTGGGATGCTCCAGTTTCCCAGGCTCCAGATCCGTGAGATTCTGTTTCAGCTTTTTTCCAGTTTTAGTTTTAAGAACACTCTGCATATGGAAAAAGTCAAACGCCCCATAAATTCTCCAGCAGTTTTCTTTACCTTTCAAAGTGCTCTCCTAATCCAACTTTCCCATCTGGCACACACTGTATCATTCTTGCTACTTGATTCCTTATTCCAGAGCAGTTCTATCCCTTCTCCCAACCCTAGCCATCTCCTGGCTGTTTCTACCTTTCTTCTCCTTTTCCTCCAAATACCATTTTTTTTTTTTTTGTGGTGGACAAAGTAGGGACTGAAGAGACAGAAGAACAGAGACCTTGCTCATCCTTATGGAGTTGTGTGGCCTTAGGAGTGCCCCTTCACAGTCCCTACCCAACTTGGTTCAGTATCTGTAAGAGAGGGTGTGGGTGAGGACCGTGGATGAGAGGCACTTGATGGGCATTGAGCCCCTGCCCATCTCTCACTCCAGGCTGGAACCTGTCTTCTGTGACTACCCATGGTGACTTTCTATTTCTGACCATTTGAGGAAGTTGCTTTTCTTGGTATTTAGGGAGTCAGGAAAAGAAAAGTTATTGGTGTTCACATCTCTCAAAGCCTCAGGTAGGGCTGTGGCTTTTGACCAACAATAACGGATGACCTTGTGGCTGTTTTTGGATGCCTCTAACAGTTATTGTGACACAGAGTCCTGTTAATAGTGGAGGTGGAGATTTCAGATTGGTCCTTTCTCTATACTAAAATAAAATGGTTATTTTCTTTCTTTCTTTCTTTCTTTCTTTCTTTCTTTCTTTCTTTCTTCCTTTCTTTCTTTCTTTCTTTCTTTCTTTCTTTCTTTCTTTCTTCTTTTCTTTCTTTCTTTCTTTCNTTTTTTTTTTTTTTTTTTTTTTTTTTTTTTTGGTACGAGATTGAACCCAGGGGTGCTTAACCACTGAGCCACATCCTCCAGCCCTTTTATTTTTTATGTTAAGACAGGGCCTGGCTAAATTGCTGAGGCTGACCTTGAATTTGCAATCCTCCTGCCTCAGCCTCTGGAGTCACTGGGATTACAGGTTGGAGACCCCACACCTGTTTTTTTGTTTTTTGTTTTTCCATTGCAAGCGCTGCCTGGACAGTATTAGGGAGTGAACCCAACAACCTCTATCCCTAAACCTTTTTATTTTCTATTTTGAGACAGAGTCTAGCTAAGTTGCCCAGGCTGGCTTCAAACTTCAGATCCTCCAGATTCAGCCTCCAGAGTAGCTGAGATTCCAGGTTGTGCGTCACTATGCTCTGCAGCAGTCAAATTTCTTATCCCCATTTTGTACATGAGGCAACTGAGGTACTGGGAAGTGCAGTGACTTCTGGGGTTCTCTGTGAGTCCTTCCAACTTTTGGTACAACAATCTACCATGTTACCTGCGGGGAATAAGGAAGACAAGAAGAGGGTCTTGACCTTGCATGTAGGAATTCCCCCAACCCCTAGCCCAGGAAAGCAGGATCCAGCTGAAGTAACAGCCTACACCCGAACCCCCCCCCCCCCGCCCCCGACGCTGGGGAGGAAGGAGAAACCAAACTAGTAGCTGAAGGAGTAGTGCCTCACGTCTGGATTGGTTGGCATTTTCTAGGGCGGTTCCTGCGGAAGGGCGGAGATTAAAGTGCCCCACCACACAGCAGGGGTGCAGGCACTGTAAGGGTTAAGAGCACCCAAAGAAAATAGAAGTAGGAGGAGGAAGTGGGGCGCCGTGAGAGAAGGAAGCAGCTCATCGGAGCTTCCTCTTTCTCCTCCTTCCCCGAAGCCCCGACCCCAAGCCTTCCCCTGCTCCGCCCATCCCTCCTGCGAGGCACGAAACGTGCTTCCACCCGCCAGGCCGAACCTCGCCTTACTCCTGGGGGTTCCTGCAGCCGCACACGGGCCGGGGTTTCTCTATTGGTGGAGCAGGAGGGCTTGTGCCGCAGTTGCTTTGCAGATGCTCTGCGGGCTCCTGGTCCTCAGATGCCCAAGCCAAACCGGCAATGAGCTGACACTGCCCCGCCACCAGGTGGCGGGAGAGGCTGGCGAGGCCGCTAGTGAGGTCCCGGCCCCGCCCTCCAACAAGTCCCGCCCACCTGTCCCCGCCCCCCACCCATCCACCCACCCACCCGAGTTGCAGAGACTTGGCAGATGCTGGGACTTGCCGCCCGGCTCCAGCCGCCCGGCGTGGAGGTCCGGATCGTTCCCCCAAATCGCAGGGAGTCGCCGCTGGAGAGGGGCTCGGCGCCCGGCGGGGACTGCAGGTGTGTGGCTGGGCAGCCGGGGGCGGGGGTCGAGGGCACCCGTGGCAGCTCGAGGCAGAGCCGGAGTAGATTGGGGACCACTAGGGAGCAGTGAGCTCTGAGAGCCGGTGCTGTCGCGGGGAACCTGTACAAAGATTGCTGTTGTGAACTTCCGCGGATAAGTCCACGCACGACGGGGTCACTGGGTAGCAAACCCATGCTGCAGATAACCCCGGAGACACAAGTGGCATCCCGGGACCTTTCACCATAAGTAGCTAATGTTGGACGCCTCTGTGCGACTAAGTGTGTCCGCAGCTCCTGCTTGGGTCACAGAAATCCCTGTGTCCAGGGGGTCAAGGAGCCTGCCCTGCTCCGTCCGGGAACTCTCTGCGTAACGTGGGCATCAGAAGTCCTTTTTCAGCAGGACCCGGGAGTCTTGGAAGTGCCTGCCTATGGCGTCTGCGTTGAGCCTCAGGCTTCCCCGGCTAGTGAGCACCAGCCTCCAAACAGCGGCTGCTATTCTAGAGAATTGCATGCTTTGCGCTGTCAGAGGGTCCATGTTTACACACTGTGTGTGTGTGTGTATGTGTGTGTGTGTGTGTGTGTGTGTGCGCGCGCGCGCGCGCGCCCTGGCCCATCCCAGGCAGGGGTAAAAGCGCAAGATGTTCAGGACAGGAGGAGGAGGGAGATTGTTCAGAGGGAAAAGGAAGGCGAGATGAAAGCAGCAG
The DNA here is from genome assembly GCF_001458135.2 of Marmota marmota marmota. Taxonomy (NCBI): domain Eukaryota; kingdom Metazoa; phylum Chordata; class Mammalia; order Rodentia; family Sciuridae; genus Marmota; species Marmota marmota. The sequence continues at coordinate 2,101,408 of NW_025999896.1, read as the reverse complement.
GATGTGGTATAGAGTGAGTTAAGCCTCCTGCAGAGAGGCGGCGTGGGTTTGGGCAAAATGAGGGCCCAAAGTAGGCCAAGTCAGCCTCGGAGGTCTTTTCTGGATCCATTCTCTTCCTCTCTTCCATGGACTTCTGGGTCATCTCATCCAGGCTTTCTTTTCTCCTGTGTTCTGGACCACCTAACCTGGTAAAGCTCAGGTTCCCAGAGCAGAGGTGCCTCCTGGAGTGTTTGTTAAGACAGATTCTCCAGGCTTCAGGTCCAGCTGGGCTTTTCAGAGGTGGAGCATCTGAAAAATTGTAATAATAAGCCCCTTAGGTGATGAGGTTGGACCCACTGCTTGGGAACCATGTGTGATATGGAAAAAAAGATCTGAGTCCTAACCAGGCCCATCTGTGTGGACTGCAGCATCCACAGAGGGATAGGGACTACTTACCCCTCTGCTGGCCTCAGTCTCCTTATCTGTCAGACAGGCTCTAATATTGATGTAGAGAACTGTGTGGAAAGTTAAAGGAGACAGGTGAGTTGATAACAGATGCACCTGGGAAAGGCCACACGGGTGCTCTTAGAACAAGAGTGGGCAGCATGCGCTTGGTATGCGTCTTCACTTAGGAGTCCACCGGACAAAGAAGACAGTGTACTCAGGCTCTCTTTCTATTTCAGGATGGCCCTTTGCCCCCTGCATTTTGAAGCATAGCTAGTCAGGACAGCAGGGCAAGAAGGCTCTGGGTCTTTACATGCTTGTCCTTGTTGGGGTTTTAAAGATCCCTTTCCCCTCATCTTGTTCAGCTTAGTGGGGTTTGATTTGTCATCTTCCCGCTTGGAGCTGCTATGGAAGTAGACCACCTTTACTGCCTGCTTCCCTTTCCTCCCTCCCGCAAAGCACTGCTTTTTGTTTCTATCAGGAATAACAGGATGGACGCTAACTGGGGTACTGGGCATTGAGCACACTGGGGGTTGATGGTGGTGTGAGATGAGAAGGTAGAGTTTGAGCCTGTGGAGGAGGCTGGCTGTCAGAGGCTGCTGCAGCGTCCTGGGCTAGTCATTGATGAGGGAGGCTGCTGTGGCCAAGTAGGGAATTGAGGGGGGCAAAGGGCCTTTTCAACTGTGCAGCTTAGAGTTTGGGAGCTCCAGCCTGGATTTAGGTGAGCACTCAAGCTGTGCTGACTTGGCTGGGTTCAGAGACACTCACTGCCAGGGGCTGAGCTGGTCAGACCTATGGGACCACAGTGATCCAGAAGAACTTTTGGATTTCAGCTGGTGGACTGAAAGCCTAAATCAGTTTCTTTCTTCGTTTCTTTTTTTTTTTTGTGCTGACCATCTATGCCAGGACCTTTATACATGCTAGGCAAGAGCTCTACCACTGAGTGATAGCCCCAGACAGCCCTATGAATCAGTTTTTGTTTGTTTGTTTGTTTTTGGTACCAGGGATTGAACTCAGGGGCACTTGATCACTGAGCCACATCTCCCTCCCTATTTTGTATTTTATTTAGAGACACGGTCTCACTGAGTTGCTTAGTGCCTCACTTTTGCTGAGGCTGACTTTGAACTCACGATCCTCCTGCCTCAGCCTCCCGAGCCACTGGGATTCCAAGTGTGTGCCACTGTGCCTTGCTAGGTCCTATGAATCAGTTGTTTTTTTTTTAAACACAAGTTTAAGAGAGGTGGACACAATATCTTTTTTTAAATCTCTATTTATATTTATGTGGTGCTAAGGTTCAAACCAGTGCCTCACATGTGCAAGGCAAGTGCTCTACCACTGAGCTACAGCCCCAGCCCTGGACACAATATCTTTATTTTACATTTATGTAGTGCTGAGGATTGAACCCAGTGCCTTGTGCATGCTAGGCGAGTGCTCTACCACTGAGCCACAATCCCAGCCCTGAATCAGTTTTTTTTTAAGAGAGGAAACTTCTAATGGGACATAACAGAATGATCACCAGCAGGTCAAGGGAGAGGTGGTTAGTTTGATTTTTGAGCTTCTGGCCTAGATGGGAGAGACAGAGGAAAGACTCCATCTGGCTTCTTCCCAAGGAGAAGATGATAGAGTCCCATAGGAAACACACTAAATATCAGGATATTTCATCAATTTGAAGATGTACATGTTTTCACATTTTAGCCATGCTGAAATCCAGGTGCATCTTACCAGCAATCGCATCTTACAATTATAATAGCACTATTTCTTCCTTAATGGCACACAAAATAATGATGCATCTTAAAACTGATCATGTCTTAGATTCTGTTAAGTACAATGTGCAATTTTGCAGATTCAGGAGTATGTTTTAGATGTACACAGATGCATGCAGAATTATGCCAGTCTCATATTTTGAATGTATTATTTTTCCCATTAGTTCTATCTCCTAGGCACCCACATTTTCATTATATCCATTTTTTTTTTTAATTTCACTGTATCCAGTTTGAAAGGAAATCTCTGAACAAAGTGCTACCTGCCTTTATAAAGATAGTACGTTGGGACTGATTTCATTATTTCTTGACAATTTGATCAAATGGTTCTCACCTGCCATTCTCTTTTGTACCCTACGTCTGCTGAGGACACATCTTCTGCCCTTTCTCTTTTATCCTTCTTTGTGTCCTTCCCCCCCTTTGGGCCTATGATTTTCATGGTGTGGGGCACCATGATAAGTACTTCATGTCCTTCGATCTTTACAGCCTCACTGGAAGATAGCTTTAGCTATGGTTCCCAATTTATAGATGAGAACACTGAGGGTCAAGTCACTCAGCCAGAAAGTGCCAGAGCTGGGCTGTCTCTGGCATCTGTCCTTTTCCAGAGATGAGCAAGCTATAGTGTGGCAGCCCTGTGTCTGCCTGTGGTTATCAAGTACACGCCTTGCACTTCATGGGGCACAAACTGTGGCCATCCACAGGTGGTTTTCATTTGTCTCTTTGCTTCTAGGTTCTAGGTAACTAAGGTTATCTGTCAAGTGACTTTTGAATAAGCAAGGCCTAGCTATAGCAAGGAATGAGAGTGGGAGTTGGAAAAAGTTGACTTTGGTGGCACAGAACAGATTGGTCCTTTATGGTCCTGGTTGCCTTTTGATCTTTTTTTTTTTTAATATTTATTTTTTAGGTGTAGATGGACACAACACAATGCCTTTATTTGTATGTGGTGCTGAGGATCGAACTCGGGTCTTGCCCGTGCTAGGGGAGCGCTCTACCGCTGAGCCACAATCCCAGCCCGGTCCTGTCTGTCTTTGCATGTGCTATTCTACCTCCCTAGTTTCCTTTTCCCTTCTCCCATCTGCCCAAGGAACTGCTGCTGCTTTCCTCCTCTGATGCTCAGCTCAAGTTGCACCTTCAACCCCCTCCTCATCTCACCTCCTGGCACTAAAGCTTCTGTGGCTCCCCCCACAGTAGCACTGATTGTCCTGTCCGACAAGGACTGACCAGTGACTTGGCACGGTTTGGCCTGCCCACCCTAGGCACCTGATGCTCACGTTGTCATCAAGCAGGTCTCACTGCCAGTCTCCCCAGGATCTCCATCCGTGCACACTCATAGCGGAAGATGCCTGGATGCAGAACCGTGTGGGGGACAGCGGGGTGGGGTCACCAGGGAGTGGTGTGCTTTTCATTTTCATGTCCTCCAGAGTCTTCTTGTTGCTGTTGTTGACCTAGGCAAATGAACTTGTGTGGTTTCCTCGTAGGGGGCAGGGCTGGGTGTGAGGGCTGAAGGTGGCTTCTAGGCTTCTGCCTCACATGAAGTCAGGGGGCCCTGCTTCTGCCTGAGTCCTCCACTCCTAGCCAGGGGACCACAGCGAAGTCTGTGCCCCTTCGGGTGCCCATTTCCTCATCTATATAATGGAAGTGTGGCCCTCGGTGCTTTCTGCGGCCGCTGCCTAACATCTCGTGTTCAAATCCTTTGCTTGGCAGTCTTTTATAGAATAAAATAATAATGACAGTAGTCATCAGCCCTTTTTAATTTTTTTTATATTTTATTTTGAGACAGGATCTCATGAAGTTGTTTAGGGTCTCGCTAAGTTCCCAAGGCTGGCCTTGAATTTGCAATCCTCCTGCCTCAGCCTCCTAAGCTGCTGAGATTACTGTGTAGCAGGTACTTATTTAAGGCTCTTTGGGTGCACGCTCTCCTGTTTTTTGTTCAACAACTCCCAGGTATGTGGGCTTCCTCTCCTATGAGAATCAGATGATGTTTGTGCTGGCTATCACCTGGGTCTCTGTCCAGCATGGACCAGGGACTCATTCCCTGCCCTCCCATCTCTGCACACTCCAAGGTCCAGCTTATGAACATTAAAGTTAAATACCATTATAGGGGGGCTCCTCTTTCCTTTGTGGTGTTCATCTCCCCATTCCACTTAGGATTCTGTGCATTTTTGTATCTCCATCAATAGCTAAGGGAGTTCCCATTCATGGAAAATTCCACCTGAGGATGGGCCATGTTTCCAATCTGTCCCTCTTAAGAGCTGCTGTTTCTTAGGACTCAGAAACTCAGCTCTTACAGGGCACTGTGGTGCATCCCTGTAATCCCAGCACCTCGGGAGGCTGATACAGGAGGATCCAGAGTTCAAAACCAACCTCAGCAACTTAGCAAGACCCTGTCTCTAAATACAATACCAAAAAAGGGCTGGGGATGTGGCTCAGTGGTTAAGTGCCCCTGGGTTCAATCCCTGGTACAAAATAAACAAACAAACAAAAAACCCCAGCTCTTGAGTCCTTGTTTCATCTGAGAAGTCATCTTTTTGTCTCCCACATCCTTCTTCTTTATCCAAACCTGCTTTCCAGAATCATGACATCTGGGCAGAAACATCATTAGGTGTTTGGTCTGAGCATTTGTTCTCACGTGATTCAGTGGTCTGAGCTCTTGTCAGGCAAATCTTCATACAACCACTTCCACCCAACCTGACCAAAGTGTTTATTTTTGTGTTTTTTGTGTTTTTTTTTTTTTTGTTTTTTTTTTTTTGCATTAGTTAGATCACATTTGCACCTACAGATCTTCCAGAGGAGTCTCAAGCTCCCTCTAGATAGTGGGCCCCTTTGAAAAACTGATGGAATTGATATATCACTAAGCACCCGGGTACATGCGTGCGTTCTCTCTCTCTCTCTCTCTCTCTCTCCCTTTCTCTTTCAAAGTTTTGCATAAGATTCCAGAGTCTTGCAGATCTCAGCACACCACCAAGGAACCTGGCTTAAGAAGCTATGTTCTACAAAATATGATGTTCTGTATGCTGATTTCTTTGGATAACCCCCAGCACACTTCACAGGAGAGGAAGCTGTTGTGAGAGGCAGCTAGGGTGATGATGGATAATGAAAACTGTGTTGGGGACATCCCCAGTGACTCACTGGTGAGAATTTGAGGTGGTGTAGTAAGGGGACTGAGCTCTATGATTGTACACCCAGCTACCACCACGTGCACATTTTCTGGATTTCTCATCAAACTTTGAATTCACCCATTTGCAAGGTGATTAATGATCACGACTTTTGCTAGTGGGGTCCTAATCAGGAACCCCTCTGTTCTATCCCCTATTTAGGGAACTAGATTTATGGCTAAGACTGAGAAAATGTGTTTGTAGGCATTTGCATGAATAGAAACAGTCTAGGAATCAGTGAGGTGGCCCCTGCTCTTTCTTTACCACACATCTATACAACTTCCCATGTTCCCAGAGACTGAAAGCTTGGGGCTTTGTATCTCTGATATTGTCACAATTCGTTGGAAGTGAAGTCATGTCCGAAGGAAGTTTTCTTCAATTTCTCATTTCTAAGGAACTTGAAAAGCATGAATGGGCCGGGCATGGTGACCCATGCCTGGAATCCCAGCAGCTCAGGAGGCTGAGGCAGGAGGATCGCAAGTTCAAGGACAGCCTCAACAATTTAGTGAGGCCCTAAGCACCTTAGTGAGACCCTGCATCCAAATAAAAAATAAAAAGGGCTGGGGATATGGCTCTGCGGTTAAAAGCCCCTGGGTTTTTGAAACCCTCTACCAGCCCCCCCCCCAAAAAAAGGCATGGATGATGATAAACTTTTCAAATACTTTTAAAGAATCTATCAGGAAATGCTTTGATGCTTTCACCTTACAATAGATGCATGTGACACATCATATCATGATCTCCATCAACTGAAACCTCCTTGCGTTTCTAGAATGAATTCAGTTTGGTCCAGGCATTTTATTCACACGTGCTAGGTGTGATTTGCTGTGATCTTCTTTAGGATTTTTGCATCTGTACGCATGTGTTAGTCAGCTTCCCATCCCTATAACAAATACCTGAAATAATCCATTTATAAAGAAAAAAGGTTTATTTTAGCTCACAGTTTTGGCGGTTTCAATCTATGACTGATTGCCCCCATCGCTTTTGGTCCATCACAGTGGAAACATGGCAAAACAAAACTGCTCATCTCTTTGGGGAAGCAAAAGAGAGACAGAAGGATCTGGGGTTCCACTCTTCCCTTTGAGGGCATATTTCCTGTGGCCTAAAAATCTCCCTTTAGACTCCACCTTTTCAAGTTCCATGGGATTAATCCTTTAATACAAGAGCCTTTGGGGACTTTTAAACTATAGCAACTCATAAGTGAGTTGCTATTAAGTGAGTTGCTATCGTCTTTTTTCTGTGCTGCTATCACCAGTGCATGCAGCTTTGCAAAATGATTTTGGACACAACTCTTTTTTTTTTTTTTTTTGGTGGTACTGGGGATTGAACCCAGGGCCTTGCACATGCTACACAAGTGCTCTACCACTGAGCTACATCCTCAGCCCAACACAACTCTTCTTTACCTGTACCCTTTAATAGAGCAGCAGATGATCTGTTCCTTGGATGGTAGGAGAATGGCCCTGATGTTTTGGTCCTCTGCTGCCAGATTCTTGTCTTCAAACCCCCAACACTGTCTTCTCTTCTCTCTTTCTCAATTCTCAGTGCTTCCAAGCTGACATTTAAATCATCTTTGTGTGTGTGTGTGTGTGCCTGTGTGTGGGGTACCAGGGATTGAACTCGGGCACACTCAGCCACTGAGCTACATCCCCAGTCCTATTTTGTATTTTATTTAAAGACAGAGTCTCATTGAGTTGCTTCGTGCCTCGCTTTTGCTGAGGCTGGCTTTGAACTCGCAATCCTCCTGCCTCAGCCTCCAGAGCTGCTGGGATTACAGGTGTGCATCACCTTGCTCGGCCTGAATCATCTTTGATTCTTGGCTTTTCAACAATCAGCTACTGACTCCTGTGAGTCCTTACTTTATATACCATTGAGCTTATGGGAAGGCCCATCCCCATGCTGAGTTGGGTGGACCTTTGGAGTCTGGCTCAGTCCCAGGTGCTGCCTCAGCGGGGATGCCAATCAACACATCACTTTTTCCCCAGAGAAAGGTAACCAAGATTCTGATGACACGATATGAAATAATTAAAGGAGTGGAAATGTTTTTTTCTCTAAGGGGAAAAGTAACGTCTGTCTTCAATGTTTGAAGGGCAGCATTCTTTGGGAAAGATAAAGGTTATTCTCCAGGATGGAAAAGAGATCTGTGAAGGGAAATGGAAAGGAAATAGACTTAGGCTCAGTGTGAGGAAGATTCTAGAACAATTCAGGGCAGATCTCATCATGGTAGTGAGTTCCCCATTGGGGAAAATATTCAGGAAAAATACATGTCATGATAGCTGTGAGAACGGAGACTGAAATAACTCTAGTTCTCTAGCTCATCGCTCTGAGACTGACCAATTGTGTAATAGCTGATTGTTCTGAAAACATAATTTAAATTTAAGAATTTAAATTATTAATTTAAATTTAGTGGCCCTGAACAACGAAATCCCAAAGCTGGGGAGTTCCCTCAAAAAATCCCACAGTCCTGCTTCATAATGCGTTGCCCCAGAGCAGAAGCCCTTTGGCTGTTAAAAAACAAACAAAAAAAAAATCATAACCATACATGGTGAGGGATCCTGGAGACCCCACTGGTCCCCAGATTCTCACCCACCTCCTAGGCTAGGAGCCTGGGCTTTTCTTGGTCTCTTGTTCTTGGTTCTTTCTGAAAACCTGGTGAAATAAACTAGTTGAACCCTACTCCAGAATTTCCTTCTTTTGCAGGTGTCCCAGGTAAACTCTCAGGATCAAACTACCCAACCTTCAGGTTGATCTGGGAATGAATGGCCTCTTGTTCACGGGGGCTTTTAAGCCAATGTTTCATAAGCCTTTGTATTTTGCATTCACTTCTGTATTGACATCTTGGGAGTTTCATTTTGAGAAAACTAGAAGCTCAGAAGCTCTTGTTGGCCTGTTACTGTGTTTGAGAGAACAAAGAGGGTCGTGGTGGGATGTGCAGGCTCCGGAGGGGAATAGGAGATGTGATCTCTCTAATCCTTGTCCCTGATTGCCTCCTCCTGTCTCGGAGCCCGGTTACCCCCAGGACCAAACAAATTCTATGATTCTGGCCTCCAGGAAGTTTCCAAAGCCTGCTGTCTGGAAGCAGCCTTGTGGGGGCTGCTCTGATGACTGAGCAGAGAAGGATCCTGCTCTTTCCCTCCTGGTGCCCCCCTCCTCCATGACGGGACTCCCTATGACTATGAGACCCTGTTCAGACCCAAGTGGCAGCAGTCCCTCTCTTCAGCCCACAGTCCTCTATCGGATGGCTTCCCTGAGTCACTGTGGCTCTTTGCTGGCATATTCCCATGGCCCTTCCCAGCCTGCATTTGATGCCCAGCGCCCTCACCTGGAGGGAGCTTTCCCTCTGACTGTCGCATACCCCCCAGCCTTTCCTCTGCTGCTTGTTCTCCTCACCATCCCTGGCTTTGCTTCTCCTCCTCCCGCAGACCCTTGTCTCCAAGGACAGGCTGGTTATTTTCACCTGGATGCCCCATTTCGGTGCACGCCTAGGACTGAGGCCTGAGTCTGTCTACAAGGCGGGCTTCCTCCGCAGACTTCCCCATTTCTCGTCCCTGTTGTTTTTAGGGCTCCAGTCCTGAAGGCTCAGCCTCATCTCCGCGTGTGCCCTGCATCTTCCTTGTTCTCCACTCTCTGGCCGGTTGCGATGGGGCTTCCTACGGGCCCCATGGTTCTGGCCCCTCTCACTTCCTCATTGTTCTCTCTGCCATCCAGTGCAGCTCTCTTCACACCTGCAGGTGGGCCTTGGGGGCACGAGGTTCTTCCTTGCCCCACTAGGAGATTCTTTAAGGAAACTTTGCTACCATGTTCAGAAGACTTCCAGGGCATCTCAGCACACAGGGGAAGTCCAGAGTCCTTGGTCTTGTGTTCAGGGTTCGAGTCCCACTCCATTCTGAGAATCTTCATCCTCTCCTCCAGCAAACGGCCTGACCCAGTTTCCCCAAGACCAATGACATATGCCTTCTGTTGAGGAAACCTTCCCAAACATTTTGTTCGGAGTGGACTTCCCAGTGCTTGGTGAAGGACAGCCCCCTGGAGATATGCAGTCAGTGTTTGTTGAATGGATGTCCACTTGATGGAACAGCCAATATGGAGGACACCTGAGCCTTAGCCTTGGGTGATTAGTGATCTGGCAGACTGGGCTGCGCACCATCTGAGATCTTTGTGAGGTCCAGTGCATCCTCCAGGTAGGTTGCTGGCCTTCTGTGGGCATCTGAAGGAACTCAGACACCTATCTCTTTGCTTTCTAGTAAGAATATGTTGGACAGCCTCCTCTGGCTGCTTTGGAACCCATGAGCCCCTGCCAAACCCCAGATGTTGAGATCCCGCCTCTCTATGGGGATCCATTTTTTTTTTAAACCACTCTTCAATTTACTCAGTGTTAAGACAAGCAGTTCTCTAAGTCTGAGAGCAGGGGAAGCCCTGGGGAACCTCCCCCTGACAAGCCACTCCCCTGTCTGGTGACATCTTCTTGCCAGGAGCCTGGGGAAGTGTCATTGCAACACAGTGTTTACAAGGCCAAGGGGCTTCCTGTCCCGCCTACCCAGCAGGCTGTGGAGCAATCAGGAGTTGTGTTTTCATGAGGAGTGGGGCAAAGAAATAGTTGAGGAGGGGATTTCTTGGGATTTTTTTGAACATCACTCAGAGGGGGGGTGGGGATAGTGGCTGGCCTGCCTGACTCTGGAGGAGGACAAGGGAGAGGTAGAATATAGATTTTTAAATTGAAAGCAGGTCAAGTATTACTAATAATTATTATTAATTTGCATATTTTCCTTTACATCTTGTAAAACGTGCTAAACATTTTTCACAGATGTGGCCCTTCAGTTTAATGTAGAACTCTTTAGAACAAAGAAAGAAAGAAAACATGAAATTCTCTCACTCCAAGCGGGGGCCATGTGTTAGAGCAAGCAATAGAAGATTCTTTATTTTCCTCCTTTTCTTTCTTTCTTTTTCCTGGATTTGAAGAGGAGTTATGCTTTGGAGAGGGAAGAGGGCTTTCTGGGGGCAGGAGTGAGCAGGGAGAGGACTCTTAGAAAGAGAACCTTCCATTCTGATTTAGAGTTCCCTCAGGTGGAGAGACACCCTTCTCCATGCACACCTGATAAATGGGCGGAGGAGACGGATACTGGCCTCTCTGCCTCCTCAAAGGGCTGTGGCAGCTCTGAGGCACCCACCTGACAACCTGGAACCATCACCATGTCGCTCACAAGAACACAATCTTGTGTCCAGAGCTCTGCTGCAAATGTCTGAAGAGGTCCTGGTAGGTACTTCTTGGCAGGTGCCTTGGGGTCTCTTGGACATGGGAGAGAAATATTCTCCATGTTCCCTCTTTATTTAGTAAATGAGTAATCGAAACATAGGGCCCACCCCACACTGTGAACTTTAGAAGCTCTGAGGTTGATTTCTGTGGTACAGTCTTTCTTGAGCCCCTTAGAGAAAGAATGGGGAGCTGCCCAGCCACACAGCCGGGGTGCAGAGGCCTCTGTGACAGTGACACATTGGCCATTCTGTGAAAATAGTGGTTTGTGTAAGGAAGTTTGCCACAAAGTGTCAATAAAGAAAAAAAAATTACTGGTAAGAACGTGGCAGTTTAAAGAAATTGATAATAAAAATCCCTGGGAGATGAGAGGTGGAGTTCAACAAGGCCTCGCCTTCTGTAGGTGTCAAGAATGCACATTTCTGAACTTGTGAGGCTAAGCGCAGGCCCAAGGCATGTGAGGTGGTTGGGGGTTGGGTTAGAGAATGTTCTAGAATGTACTTGAATCAGTAGAAGGAGGTGGTGGAGACTTGTAGAAACTGATGGAAGCAAGCCCTCAATTCTGGACCATGTGCCGAGGCACTGGATAAGGAAGGAGTTACCCAGAATTTCCCATCCCTTTATCCTTCCCCATTGGTGCAGAGCACCATGTTATCACGGTCCAGCATTTTCCGCCACGGTGGTGGAGAACACTCTGTGTAGGCCAAGGCTCAGCCTTATGAGCTTCCCATCAAGGGATGTTAGAGCGGCTAGGGGATGTTGAAGGGCTTGGGTTGGGAGCGTGAGCATCCTGTGATAATGGCTACAATTCCACTTTAGGTCCAGAGCTCAATCCCCTCAGGATCCCATCTTCTCTCCTCCCCACACCCATCTTGCATTTTCAAAGATGGGGAAATTGCTTCTCATTGGCTGTCCTACTTCTAAGGCCTACTCTGTAGATGAAGGTGGGAACCTTATTTCCACAAAGCCATTGGATCTTATTTCAGGTGGGAAAGTTTTGTAATGCCCATCGTTTATTCTCATGGTACCTTCTGAGTGACCAGTAAGAGACCATCTCTAATTCTTTAGGTAGAACCTCACTCCCTTGCCTTGAGTTGCTTCAATGTTAGCTAACCCAGCAAGCTCCAAACAATGTCCGATCTTTAAATAACCCAACCTCGGCTGCTGCTCCCTCTAGGGTAGGATATGGAGAGCGGAACAAACCGTGTAGAAAATGTATGCTGCCTCTCTGGAGGATGACTGCAGCTTTTATGAGGGAATTTTGGGTAGACCAGTAGTCCCTATTTAAAGTCAGACCATAAAACACACTGTACATATTTGGGGGGAAATCCATCAGCTGTATCTAAGAGACAGCACCAATAGAATCTCACTTTCTTGGTTAATCAGCACTGACTGAAATATTAATTAGCATATTGATTTGTCTGTTGTATTAGAGTGACTCAAAATACTAGTGTCTTAAACAAGATTGAATTTTTTTAATTTATCTGTCCTTTAACAGTCTAAGTGATCTAGACTTTACACGACAACCTCACAGGTGAGGAATCAAGGTTCCTTCTGTCATATTGCTCTGCCTTCCTCAATAAGTGGATCTCATGGTCCATAAGAGCCGCTCTAGCAGTTACCATCACATTTGCCTTCCAGCTAGCAAGAAGAGGAAAGGGGAAAGGGATTTTTTGTCTCCATAATCCCTTCTAGCGACTGGGACTGGCAGTCCCTGGCTCCCTTCCTTAGTGCTCACAAACTGCCTCATAATGATGCATGCAGTCCTCATAATGGGGACTAGTGCACGCAGTGAGAGAATTTCCAGGATTCTACCCTTTTTCTGTTCCCCCACCCCTTGAGGACAACCTTTTCTAATTTGTCTCTGTCTCTTTCTGCTACACATATTTTGTTTTCTCCAATTCTATAAAGGTTAACAGTGGCAGTTCCCTTTCATAACCCCAAGTTTCTTTATGACTCTGAGATACATTTATCCTCATCCGTAATCCAAAACTCAATTGAAACAACCAAGGCTGGGGGTGTAGCTCAAGGGTAGAGCACTTGCCTAGCACTTACAAGGCCCTGTGTTCTATCCCCAGCGTCTCTCTCTCTCTCTCAACATCAAGACTCTATTGGACTTCAGATCCTGTTGTATCAGACCCTTCTCTCCCAGTTTACCTCTGACCCCATGCCTGCTCTGATTCTCTAAATCCCAAGGCCAATGTCATGCACCAGCTCATTGCACATGGCCTTTGAGCATACCCACAAGCACTTAGCTTGGCCTAGAAGGCCATTCACAGTCTGCCACCCCGGCCATGCAGCTTCCTTTCCCAGCATGCCCCACAGCATACTTTATGCTCCATGGGGTTGAACTGCTGGCCCTTCCACTAAAGGACCTGCCCTACCTCCTGTCTGCCTCCATAGGTTCTACCACCATGCTTGAATCTCACCCAGGGAATCTCCTCGTTCCTGAAGATTTTCTCAGGAGTTATCCTGAGGAAGAATCTTCTCCAATTTACATTCTCCCTCCTTTGCGTTCTTTTTGCACTGTCCTGTACCAACCTCCATGGGACATCTCACCGGTTGTGTCATTTATAGCCCAAGTGTTATTTTTATTTTTTATTTTTGGTACCAGGGACTGAACTCAAGGACACTCAACCACTGAGCCACACCTCCAGTCCTATTTTGTGTATATATATATATATATATATATATGTATTTAGTTGTAGATGGACACAATACCTTTATTTTGTTTATTTTTATGCGGTGCCAAGATCGAATCCAGTGCCCCTCACATGCTCGGCAAGGGCACTATCAGTGAACCACAATGCCGGCCCCCTATTTTGTATTTTATTTAGAGTCAGGGTCTCACTGAGTTGCTTAGCGCCTCAACATTGCTGAGGCTGGCTTTGAACTTGCGATCCTCCTGCCTCAGCCTCCTGAGCCACTGGGATTACAGGTGTGCACCACCGCACCCGGCCCAAATGTTATTTTGAATGCTGCTCCTTGGCTCCTTCTGGCACGTGAGCTTTCTGGGCATATACCTGTGCATAGAATTGCTGCATCACGGGGCTAGCACAGGTGAACTATAGTAGGGACTGTTGAATGGTTTTCCATTCCAAAAGTGGTTGTACCCACTTGTGCTCCCATCAGCCAGAGTGAGTGTTCTCATTGCCTCAGAGCCTCACAAAAACTCTGTGTTTTCCATCTTCTTTACCATAGCCATTCTGGTAGGTGTGTAGTGGTATCACATCGTGGTTTAAATTTGCATTTTCCTTATGACTCATGAAATTGAGCTCCTCTTCATATTTCTAGTGGCCATTTATCAAAATCTCTTTCTCAAGGTGTCTGTTCAGATCTTTTGCCCATTTGGCTATTGGGATTGTCTATCTTTAAAAAAGAAAATCTGTTGCTCTTGCTACTAGGGCATTGTATGGTGACTGTTCCGGGTCCATCTTCCCCTGACAATAGGGTCCAGGAATCTCATGGCCTAGTAAAGTCCCTAGAATTGAAGACCTTCAACACATATTTTCTGTTGACTGAATAAGCCATCTTGGATCCCTACTTTCCAGTGGGGTGATGATTCTTCTAGAGAAAAATGATCAAGGATAATGGGAAGAGAGCCCTGCTTTCTCTTAGGCGCCTGGAACCGCATACTCTGATTCATGACCATACCTATGTGAGTGAATTTCGTGTTAAGGTGGGCTTCCGTGTTTCTACAGAGCAAATACTCTATCTCCCTACTGATCTGAATAAACAGAAATCATCACAGCAGAAACAGAAGGAAGCCTCTTATCTGATAAAATGTGCACCAAGGAAAACATTTGGTTTATCAAACCTGGGTTTTATGATAAAAGATAATTGTAGACGCACTCTCCAAATCTTGTAAACTACCATCTCTACCCACTAGTAGAAAGAAATAAAGTCCTCTTCTCTTACATGACCATCATATCCCAAAGTGTGGTTTCATTTTAATGGCTGAAGAATAAAAGGACCTGGAGGAAGAAGATCATTAAACACTCTGAAAAGTTTTCAGATGAAACAAGAAACAAATTAGAGCCAGGGAATAGATATGAGGGGAATACATACTCCTGATTTGGGCTCTGAAAATAACTTCAAGACCTTTTGGATGTCTTCCTGTGTTTCTCAAGTCTTGCTTTTGTGACATTTGTGATGTGTTCATTTTCACTCTTTAGCATCTTTTTATTGTTTGGTTTGGTTTGGTTACTGGGGATTGAACCCAGGGGCACTTACCACTGAGAGTCATCCCTTTTTTTTTTTTTTTTTTTAATTTTGAGACAAGATCTTGCTAAGTTGCTGGGGCTGGCCTCAAACCTACAATCCTCCTACCTCAATCTCCCAAACAGTGGGATTACAGGTGTGTACCACCATACTCAGCTTTTATATCTATTTTTTTTTTTTTTTGTACTGGGGATTGAACCCAGGAGTGCTCAACCACTGAGCCACATCCCTAGCCCTTTTAAATATTTCCTTTAGAAACAGGGTCTCACTAAGTCACTCAGGGCCTTGCTGAGTGGCTATCTATAAACTTGGGATCCTCCCATCTCAACCTTCCAAAATGCTGGGATTACACACATGTGCACACCCAGCCCTAATATCCATTAATGTCCATTCTTATTTGGGGGCCTCACTTCCATTTTTACATGCATGCTAGGAAGTCACACTGGCCCCTCTAAGCTTCCCCTCTTTCTTTCCTGAGACACTCCATGACTGCACCTTGAGATTTTAATTTTCAGTTTTCTTTTCCTGGTAAACCAACCTCTCTGATCCCTGGCTTCTTAGAAACCTGCTTCCTTGAAATCGATGACTTGTGTCTGACCACGTCTAGCACTTTCCTCCATGATACCTACACTTTGAGGTGAATGTGGTCCTTTTCTCCGTGATTCTGTTTTACCAACCTTCTATTCTAATTGGTCAGAATTAAAAACAGAAGTTAGAAAAGTCGTTTGCATAGTTCTCTGTGACTCTCCGAAATGTGAGAGGATTAGGGGACAAGGATTAGTCTAAGGGCCTGGGCTTACCTTCAGGAACCTCTCAACTGCCCTCAAGGCAAAGCCTCTGCATTCCCTAGACCATGGCTCAAGGTCAACTTTATGACCCATGTGAGAAAAGCAGCATCCAAACCTCAGTTCCCATGTGCTTCTCTCTTCTTTTAGCTTCCTTTGAGCCTCTTAGCATTTACTCATTCCTTAATTTATTCAGCAAATATGTGCCAGGCACTCTTCTAAGCCCTCATAGAGCTTACACTCTAAGGGGGCTGCTGGTGCCAGACAGACAGGAAATACAGTAAAAAAATGAAATGTCTAGCATGTCAGTTGGGAACGAAGATGCAGAAAAAAGAAGACTGTGTCGGAGATAGGATTTGCCAGTCCTTGTTAAGAACATAATGTAGAGACTGGAAGGAGGATTGGGAGTGAACCAAGCAGACATCTGGGAAAAGAGCCCTCCCTGCAGAGGAGTAGCAGTGCAGAGGTCTGGGAAGAGGAGGGCGGCCTGTGTGCTCATTCTAGTCCTCAGAATGTGGTGATTTCCATGCCGGCCTCAGGAAGCTCAGTACTTGAAATGAAGGACAATGTATTAGTCATCTGTGTTTCTACCACAGCATCCAGCAAAGTTTCTTGTGATCATATTCACTCGATAAGAAAGGTTTTTATTTGAGTAAATAAACAGGTTGGACAGCCTCTCAGGGAGCCTTCCACCTCTGAATTGCAGTGATTATCTTAGATGCCTGGTACATGCCTGGCACTCTCTTTCTAGCTTTTCTTTCTGGATTTTTCTGAACACATAGGTCCAAAGACTTTTGGACATGTGGTTTAGTCTCTGTCAGGGTGGGGCCTACCTTAGCTGTATTTGACCCAGATACTATTACTGTGAAACAAACTTTCATATGATGTAGTAGAATGAAGCATTTATTATGCTCATGCATTCTATGAATAAGGGATTTGGGCTGGGCACAATAGGGATGACATGTGTGTGTTCATTGATGCCTGGGGCCTCTGTTGACAAGATGCACACAACTGGGGACCATAACTGTAAACCAGAGTGCCGACATGTGGCCTCTGCACATGGTTTGGGCTTCCTCACATCATGGCAGCCTATATGCACATGGTTTGAGCTTCCTCACATCATGGCAGCCTCCATGACTCAAATCCCCAAGAGTCATGTACTGTGTCGCCTTTCCTAACCCATCCTTGGAAGCCACATGGTGTCACTTCCACTGTAATCTGTTGGTTGAAGCAGTCCTGGGCCTACCCAGGGTTAAGGGAAGAGGAATTTGATTTCACTCCTTGAGGAGTGGCAATGCTGTATTATAGAAGGAGATATGGAGTGGGAGGTATTGGCAGAACTATCTTTGGGAATCATAATCTTATAATGTGCTTTCTGTCTTCCTGGGGAGGAATTCTCATTTCATGCCATCACTGGGTCCTGGTGGATTTCCATATGTTTGATTTGTATTCTGTCCAGTGCAAACTGCCAGGGTGACATGGTCGGGGGTGTGGGGGCGGACAACTGGCCTTCTTCCCACTGTTCCCAGCGGTGATCTCAGGCTTTCCAGGTCAGCCATGGAGCCACTTGTATGAGGGAGCAGCAGTTAAGGAGTCAGGTAGAGGGAGTGTAGCTCTAGTGTCAGTTTCTTTTTCATTGAGGGATGTCAGTGTGGGGTGGGAGAGACATGTTGGTGTGTTGGGGTAGAATCCTGTGGAACTGGTGTCCAATCAGATGCTCCAATCAGTTGTGTTTGAGGAGTCTGAATGTGTTAGTCAACTTTTTGTTGCTGTGACCAAAACACATGACAAAAGCAACGGAGAGGAAGAAAAGTTTATTTGGGGCTCATGGTTTCAGAGATTTAGTCTATGGTGGCAGACTCCATTGCTCGGGGCCCGAGGTGGGGCCACAAGCATCATGGCCAAAGGGCACAGTGCAGGAAAAACTCAGCTCATGGTGGCCAAGAAGCAGAGGGAGAAAAGGGAAGGGGTCAGAGGGAAGATGAACCTTTCCAGAGCATGTTCTCAGGTACCCATCTCCTCCAGCCATGCCCCACCTGCCTACAGTTACCATCCAGTCAGTCCATTTGAACTAGGGTGAACTAATTATGTTGCAGCTCTCACAGTTCAATCATTTCACCTCTAGAAATTCCTGCATTAACATAGGAGCTTGGGGGAGACACTTCATATGTAAACCATAACACTGAGTAACCATCCTGGTACTTCTCTTAGGATCACCCATGTTCCTGTCCTGGCCTGGTGCCTTTGATACCTGGAGACAGGTATGGGGAGTAGGGTTGGGCTCAAGAGTGCTCTCATGTTCCCACGTCAAATAGAGACCATGCTTCTACCCCCGATTCCCCAGGGGAAGGAAAAGTGCCACTTCATCATTCCAGAATAAAGTCATGCAATGTTAGTGTCGGAAGGAATTTTATTCATAAATGAATCCAGTGTGCCCCCCTTTCCAGGTGAAGTCCCTGAGGACTGGGGCTGGTGTGTAGTCAGGAACAGACCAGGTGTCAGCAGGAGTGTGTTCCCTGGGACATAACAGAAAACGTTGTGGAGTTATTATTAATTTGCTCCATGTCATAACCATATATATGGTCAGGTTGGGGAATGTCCTTAGATTTAAGAGATGTGTGATAAAGTATTCTATTGAACCAGGTGACTTCTCCAGTATCTTGTCATGGTTAAAATGATCCAATCAGACATGAACGGCGTAACAACACTTCAGTCAGTGACAGAACACAAATATGACTGTGGTCCCTTAAGATTATACAAGAACTGAAATATCCTTATGGTCTGGTGACATTGTAGTGACATAGCATCATACTCGATGATGACAATAAGTGACTAATTTACTAAACTCTTTGTCATTATTTTGGAGCGTATACCTTCTTCTTATAAGAAAGAAAGTTTCCTGTGAGACAGTAGCATGTGGTGCCAGCCACGTGCACTCCGTGGTGTTTGTGCCAGGACCAAACGGCCCAAGGACACCTTTCCCAGACTGTGTCCCGTTGTGAAGCAACGCGTGACTATTTGCGAGGTGAAGAAGTGAAGCTCCCGGGTCTGAAAGGTGACATGTTTTCCTAGGATCTGAGGCACTGGAGGCTCTATGTGGGCAGAAGACAGGATGGGGACAGGGAGGGCTGTCCAAGGGTCAACTGTATATTTCTGGATGGGGTTAGGCAGGCCCGGGTGGAGTAAGGTTTCCTAGGGAGGCTGGAGGTCCTGAGCTCATTAGACTAAATCTTCAGCCCCTGCCTAGCCCTCCAGGGGCTTTTGAAAGAGCCCAGGTCTCTGTGAGACTCTCTGCCACAATAGGGAGAGAAGCCACAGACGAGAGTAGGTGGGGGTCCCTTCTGGAGAGCCTGCCTGCAGGGTGACCTCCACTTGAGCTGTCAGCTCCCTGTTTCCAAGGAAACCTGATCCCACTGTATCTCTCTGGAGTCCTACTGCCAGTGCCCTTCTGACTGGAAATTCTCAAAGAATTCAGAAAAGCCTGGGGAAGCCCATGCACCTAAACCTTCCCAAGGGGTTCTCTAAAGATAGGGGGATCTTTGTGTTTTCTCTGTCTTACTGCTTGCCTATCGACACTTGCATCAATGCAGGAGGATGGATTTAAGGAGGCTACAGGATGAACTGGCTGGCAGATAGTACAAGCTACTGCCTCTAGGCTGTAGGCAGCAAGAATGGCTACAGCTGCTGGTTCCCTGGAGAGTTCCTGGCTATGCTTCTTTTGAGATCCTCGAGCTACAGACCCTTGGGTTGCTCTGCCACATCCTGTGCCCTGGTGCCGTGCGGGCTGCTCTCGAAGCACAGGCCAGATGTGCAAATTCTGCGGCTGTGCCCGGGGCCAAGCGCAGAACAGCTTGCTTTTCTTGGAAATCATCGGTGATTTGTTAGAAAAACAGGAAACATTGGGGCTGCTGGTGTACATTTTTGCTTTTTTGTTTTTGTTTTTGAGCTCCTTTCATCTCTATCGGTCTCAGGATGTCTGAAGGGTATTTCTGCTCCACCTTGATCTTCAAGCCTCCTGCTGTCTGTCCCACCTTCTCTGTCTGTACATCTTCTCTCTTCTCTCCCTCTTGGCTTCTGCTGCCTCCTCCCCCAAACATAGTCAGGGAACCGTGGAAATGAGGTGATGTGCATTATCTTGGGTGGGTGTTTCCAGCCCCTCCCACCGCCCCTCCCCCAGCCCCATCTTCACCCCTCCCCCCTTGATCAGAGTTAGACTAGAAGCCAAGTGGTCATGGGGATCTGATGGGACAGCTGGAGTGGCTCCCACTATCCTGCCTCTGACCCAAGAAGGGGGGGGTGATGCAAGTCCTTCATCCCTGCTCGGTTAGGCAGGAGCTGGAGGGGCCCTTGGATGTCCTGTGGCCATGGGGACACGGAGGCTGAGAGAGGAGGAAGACTCTCCAAGGGTCCCTGAATAAAAGGGAGGAATAGAAAGCAGAGGAGGTCCAAACACTGGTTCTGCCTTCTCCCTGGCCATGTCTCCAAAATGCAGCCAGCAGGAGACGGGACCCGAGGCCATCATACACGGGATGTTTAAGAAAGTTCCAGAAAGAGCTGCTGCTTCGTGGAGGTGCTTGTGGCATTTTCTGGGTGTGATGTGGCCAGGGCTGAGCTCCGGGGATGGCTGCAGCTCCCTACCTCATAACGTGGCTTTGTGGAGAAGCCCATCTTCCCATCTTATGGGTGAAGAACTGAGGTGCAGAGAGGTTAACCTGGTCTTTGCTCCTGAAGCAGGGGCCGGGGAGGTGAGAAGGGTCGTGGTTTCCAGGTCCTTCTGCCCAAAGTGCTTGCCCTGAAGCCCCCGCTTCCTGCCCTGTGCCACTCCTGGGTTTTCATTGATGGCTGGGGGCTTTGCTCCACCCCTTCACCTGGCCCCTTCTCCCAGGGGAACCAGGCTTAGGGGATGCCCTTCTGAAGTCATTCAAGAAGTCTGATATGAGAGAGTAGGAACTCCCCACATCTCTCTCTAGGGGTGTGGTTTTGAAAAGGAATTAAACTGTCCAGAGAGAGAGAGAGAGAGAGAGAGAGAGCGAGCGAGAATGATGTGTAAGGCTAAGTTGAGATGAGGGACCAGCGTGAAAGTGGAAACATATTCAAGGAGCTTGGAACTTTGGATGAGGGAAGGACAAGGACCAGGACGGTGACTCTTCTCTCACACCAGGACTCCTGGATGCCCTGAGCATCTACAGGTAACAACAGGCGCTGGAGAGAGGAGGGGCCTCCCTCTTCTCCTGCCCTCATGTCCATTCCTCTGGGTTGCACCCCTTTGGGGGAGCAGAGGTTCTCACCCAGAGGCTTATGAACCTGGCTGGGGCACATGTGACATCATTATTGTCACTTCTAACTGAAGTTTAGAATTTCCTTCCATGGTGAACCTAGGCAACTAACCACAGTCATATCTGTAGCACCTCTGTCTCTGTTGTCTCTGTCACCAACCGAAATCCAGATGTGCTCAGATCACTTTACAGTGGTTATAGGTACCTCAAGTGTCATTTGTGCTTTTTTTTTTTTTTTAAATACTTTTATTAGTAGTTGACGGACCTTTATTATTATTTTATTTATTTTTATGTGGTGCTGAGAATTGAACCCAGTGCCTCCCTCACACATGCAAGGCAAGTGCTCTACCCCTGAGCCACAACCCCAGCCCCTCATTTGTGCTTTTTAATACTTAAGAGTGATGAGACTCATTAGGCTCGCTGCTGGTTTTTATTCTTCTCTCCCTCTTGGCTTCTGCTGCCCACCCCCACCCCCCAACCATAGTCAGGGAACTGTGGAAACAAGGTGATTGGTGTTACCTTGGGTGGGTGTTTCCATAAAGTCCGACTTCCCAACACCTCCCTCTCGCCCTCCCCCCAGCCCCATCTTCACCCCTCACCCCTTGATCAGAGTTCAACTAGAAGCAAAGTGGTCTCTGCTTTATTTTATGTGTTCATCCGAGGCACGTGTGTGTCTCACTACTTCATACATCTGATTATTTTAAAAGTTTGATGATTGTATCTCAGTGTGATTCCTCTCCTCGGCAATCTTGTGTATTTTATTTTATGCATTTAAAATATTATTCTGGAAGACGTATTTGAAATTCTCTAGAATTTCAAATGGGCCCATGGCACAGCAAAGGTCAGTAAGGCCTGCTACTGGAGCAATGAAGAATTCTTGGTGTGATCTGACCACTGAAAAGGACTTTGGTGTTAGGCAGGCCTGAGTTAGCATCTTTGCTGCCACTGGCTGCGGATCCTCAGAGAATGACTTTATCTCTCAGAGCCATGGCTTCATGATATGTAAAATGGAGATGAAGACTGTTTACCTTGAAGGATCATCCCACGTACAGGTGCCTGCTGTTCAGTATCTGGCAGCCCGTCATGAATGTAGCTAGTGACAGTAGCTGTAGTCTATTTAAGCCTAAGAAATTCAAGCAGGAGGGCTGGGATTGTGGCTCCGTGGTAGAGCGCTCGCCTAGCACGTGTGAGGCCCTGGGTTCAATCCTCAGCACCACATAAAAATAAATAAAATAAAGGTATTGTGTCCAACTACAACTAAAAAATAAGTATTTAAAAAAAAACTCAAGCAGGATCTTTTTCTATTAGAAAGGGAACTCTAGGCTAGTTCATTTCTTACTGTCTCTCATGTAGAAGGGTACACTTGAGTCATTATGATTTCTATCTTTTTTCTTTTGCCTGGGTTAGAAGAAGTTTTCCCCCAGGTGTCCTGTATGAATCCTGGTCCTTGAATTCACTCATTTAGGAAAGACTTGGTATTTCCTCAGGGTGGAGTACTACTCAATTATAAAAAGGAATAAGTATCATTCCATGTGACAACATGGAACTTATGCTAAGTGAAAAAAATCCAGATGTGAAAGACTACATATTGTATGATTCTGTTTATATGGACTGTCCAGAATAAGCCATTCCTTAGAAACAGAAAGTAAATTGATGGTTGCCAGAGGATAGGGAATAGGGAGAGTGAGGAATGACTGTTAACAAGCACAGAGTTTCTTTTTTGAGTGTTGGAGATGTTCTGGAATTAGAAAGTGGTGATAGATACACAACATGTTGAATATACTAAAAATCACTGAAGTGTATATGTTAAATTGTTGAATTTTATGTTAAATGAGTTATTATCTCAATAAAAAGCAGAAATGGATACCCATCCTATGAACACTAAAAAGATAATAAAAGAAGCTGGTGTAGTAGTGCACACCTGTAATCTCAGTGGCTCAGCAGGCTCACAAGTTCAAAGCCAGCCTCAGCAAAAGTGAGGCACTAAGAACTCAGTGAGACCCTGTCTTTAAATAAAACACAAAATAGGGTTGGGGATGTGGCTCAGTTTTCAAGTGCCCCTGAGTTCAATCCCTTGTTCAAAAAAAAAAAAAAAAAAAAGATAATAATAGAGTTCTATGTCCACACATTTGATAATTTTGATGAACTGGACCAAGTTCTTATTTCTACTAATATTCAAAGAGAAATAAGTCATCTGAATAGGCCTGTAATTGTTAAAGAAAGCAAATTAGTAATTAATAATCTTCTAAAGCAGAAAGCTTCAGACCCAGATGATTTCACTGATGAATTCTACTGCATATCAAATAGAAAAATGATACTAGCTCACTACAATCTATTCCAGAAAATAGAAGACAAAGAACTGCTTCTTAACTTATTTTATAGACTAGAATCACCCTGATAGCCAAACCAGACAAAACTATTACAAGGAATAAAAAGTACAGGTCAATATTTTTCATACACATATATGTAAAAATCCTCAACAAAATAATGACAAGTTAAATCCAACAATGCATAAAAAGAACTCAACACTATAACCAGAGGGATTTATGCTATTTATTCAAAGATGGTTCAACATTTGAGAGTCAACTAAGATAGTCTGCTACATTAACAGGTTAAAGAAGAAAAATCATGTGCTCATATGAATAGAAACAAAAAATTGACAAAATACACTACCTCTTTTGTAAAATAGGAATAGAAAGGACCTTCCACAACTTGATAAAGAATGTCTATAAAAACCTGATAGTTAACATCATACTTAATGGTGGGCAACTAGATGCTTTTCCCATCATAGTGGAGGTCCTTGCTAATGCAAAAAAGACAAGAAAAGTAAATCCAAGATGTATAGAATGGGAAGGAAGACATAAGGCTGTTTTTGTTCATAAGGGACATGATTGTCTATGTATGAAATCCCAAAGAATAGACAACAACAAAAAAATAACAATTCCTGGAACTAATAAGCAATTATTGCAAGGTTGCAGGATACAAGACTAATATACAAAAGTAAATTGCTTTCGTGTACTGGCAATGATCAATTGAAATTTGAAATTAAAAATGCAATGCCATTTACATTACCACTAAAAATAAAAAAAACCTTAGATATAATCTAACAAAATATATCAAGAATTATATTGGAAAACTCGAAATTGATGAAGAACATCTAAGAAAATCTAAATCAATGGAGAGGTATTCTGCATTCATGGGTAGGAAGATTCATTGTTGTTAAGATGCTAGTTCCTTCCAGACTTGATCTACAGATTCAGTGCAATCCCAACCAAAATCCCATCAAGTTGCTTTGTAGATATTAACAAATTTATTCTAAAGTGGAAATGGAAAAGAAAAGATGACCTAAACTATTGAAGAACAAAATCAGAGGATTGACACTATTGACTTCAAAACTAAAAGCTATAATGACTATAGAGTCACAGTGATCAAGACATGTGATATTGGTGAAAATAGACAAATTGATCAGTGGGATAGAATAGAGAGATCACTGAAATAGATTCATAAAGATATAAAACCAACTGGTCTTTGACAAAGGAACAAAAACAGTCCAATGAAGAAAGGAGATCCTTTTCTACAAATGGTGCCAGAATAAGTGGACAGCCACGTGACAAAAAGTGAATCCAGACACAAGCCTCATACTGTTCACAAAAACGATCACTCACAATGGATTGTAGGACCTATAAGTAGTAGAATGCAGACAAAATTTCTGGAAGATAATATGGGAGAAAATCCAGATGACCTTGGCTCATCTAGATTTTTGAAAGTGAATTTTTAGATGCAACATTAAAAGCATAATCCACAAAATAAAAACCTGGTAAGCTGGACTTGATTAAAATTTAAAACTTCTACTCTTGGGAAAGACACCGACAGGAGATTGATATGTGAAGTCACAGACTGGGTATCTACACACCATATACTTGATGAAGGATTTGGTCCAAAATACACCAAGAGGGCTGGGTGTGTGGTTCAGTGGTAGAGCACTTGCCTGTCATGCATGAGGCCCTAGATTCCATTTCCAGCACCACAAAGTAAAACAAAACAACAGCAACAACAACAACAACAACAAAAAAAAAAAAAACCCGTCCAAGTCATGTGACTCTGGGTAACCAAGCAACCAAAATAAACAAAGAACTCTTAAAATTAATAATAGTAAAATAAACCACCCAGTTGAAAGGTGAAAGAGTTGAAGAGCCACCTCACCAAAGAAAAAATAAAAATGGAAAACAAGCACAGAAATTGCAAATTAAAACAGCAATAAAAAACCACTCTGCACCTATCAGAATGGCCCAAATCCCAAACACTGACAATATCAAATGTTGGCAAGGATGTGGAACAACTGCAACTCTCCTTCATTACTGGTGGGAATGTAAAATGGCACCACCACTCTGGAAGATGGTTTGGCCATTTCTTACAAGATTGACATCCTCTTACCATACAATCCAACAGTCCTACTTCTAGGTATTTACCCAAATGAATTGAAAACTTACATCCATGCAGAAACCTACACACAAAACATTTATAGCATTTTATTCATAATTGTCTCAAACTGGAAGCAACCCAGATGTCATTTGAATAGGCAAATGTGTAGACAAACTGATATATTTAGACAATGGAATCTCATTCAGTGACATTAACTATGAAATCATGAAAAGACATGGAAAAACTTTAAATGCATACTGAGAAGTGAAAGAAGCCAGTCTGCAGAGACTCCGTACCGTGTCAGTCCAGCTGTATGACATTCTAGAAGACATGAAACTATGGAGACTAAAATGTACAGTGGCTGCCAGAGGTTGTAGAGAGAGAGAGATGCAGTCGAGAGGAATTTTGGGGCAGTGAGAATGTTCTGTGTGGGCACATAACGTTACGCTTTCCTACAGCATCAAGAGTGAACCCTGATGCAAACTGTGGACTTGAGTTAATACAAATGTATCAACATCCGTCTACCAAGCATAACAAATGCACTACACTAATGGGAACTCTTAATAATAGGGGAAATTGTGGGCAGCCGTGGGAGAATGGGTCTATAAGAAGTGCACTTTCTGTTCAATATTTCTGTAAAACTAAAACTGCTTGAAGAATTAAGGCCTCAAGCTGAGGTTGTGGCTCTGTGGTAGAGCCCTTGCCTAGCATGTGTGAGGCACTGGGTTCGATCCTCAGCACCACAGAAAACATAATGAAATAAAGTTTAAAAAAAGAATTAAGGCCTATAAAAAAGAAAAAGAAATAACCATTTATCTTCTTATGTCACCTGAAATCCAGCTCTGAGCCCCATCCTGCCAGGAGCTTCTAGGAACTCAGTGTTATTCTCCATAAACCTTCCCAAGGATGTTTTGTTTGTCTTCTTAGCATGCGAAGGGAATAATAGGAGAAAGAAAAGAATTCATAGCACCATAAACTGTTTTGGATTCATCTCCATGGTCTTAGGAACAGCTCCCAGGAAGCCTGGGCTCTGACCTGAACCCTTTTGTTGGCCCCTGGCAGAAGAAATACAGGAAGAAGCTGGTCCCCCAGGCAACCTGCCCACACTGTGGGTGGCCAAAACCCGACTTGATCAACACCTCTGAAGACTGACTCACTGGGACATTACAATAGATTGTGATTTCCCCTCGAGGCCCAAGGAATGCCCCCTATTGCTCATGTGGTCAAAGCATCATGGGCACATATTTGGGTGGGGCTTTGGTTGGCATACTCATGAGGCTCTCCAGGGACACTCTGCCCATGCCCCATGCCAGGCTCCAGGGTGAGATTCTAAGCATGATAGTGAGCCCCTGTCACCAGAGCTGGAAGCCCAGCAGAGGAAGTGGGCAGTCACAGTGCAGGTACTGGGGAAGGCGAGGGGCTATGGGTCCTGGGAGAGCATGAGTGGACACTCTGCCCAGCCCCGGGGGTCAGAGGCCTTCCCTGAAGAAGCAACCTGTAATCAGAAGGTGGAAGAATGCATCCTGGGATCCAAATCAGAAGCAGGGGAAGGTGGTGGGCATTGTTTCTGGCAAAGGAAGAAGTCCATTATGGAAAGGGAAGGTGTGACATTGGTCAGGGAGGAAAGCCTGGACCTCGCCAGGTCCTGCAAGCTGAGTTAGGAGGCTGAACTTTGTCCTAAGACAATGAAAAAACACTGGAAGGTTTAAGAGGGCCAGGGGGAGTGATTTCAGTCTTCTCTGGGTGTCTCTGGGGGATGTTTCCAGGATTCTCCTATGGCCCAAATCCCAGATGCTCAAATTCCTTATATAAAATAGCACAGTATTTGCATATAACCCACATACATTTTTTAAAAAATATTTCTTTAGTTGTAGATGGACACAATACCTTTATTTTTATTTGTTTTATTTTTATATGGTGCCGGGGATTGAACCCAGTGCTTCACACATGCTAGGCAAGTGCTGTACCCCTGAGCCACAACCCCCACCCTCTCCCCATATATTTAAGTCATCTCCAGATTACTAATAATATCTCATACTATGTAAATGCTATGTAAACAGAGGTGATACTTTATTGTTTAGGGAATAATGACAAGGAAAAAAGGTCGGTAGTGTTCAGTACAGATGCGATTTTTTTTTCTTTTTGTTTTTTTTTTGTTTTCTTTAGCAAAGCTGAGGATTGAACCCAGGGCCTTGAGCATACTAAGCAAAGGCTACTGCCACTGTGCTACATCCCCAGCCCCCAGAGGCTCTTTTCTTTTCTTTTTTTCTGAATAGTTTTGATCCTTGGTTGGTGGAATCCTGTGGATGTGGAACCCGCAGAGGGCTGATGTAATGTAATCATACATGCTTTTTTAGAAACAGTTGAAGAGTGTGTTTGTTGTGATCCTAATGACATAAAAAACACCCATACAAGTATGTATGCTTATACACAGACTTTAAAAAGGATCAGAAGTGGGCTGGAGAATATAGCTCAGTGGCAGAGCACTTGTTTAGCATGCATGAGTGAGTTTGATCCCCAATCCTGCAAAAAGAAAAAAAAAAAAGGACCATAAAGTAAGGAAGGAAGGTGTGTGTGTGTGTGTGTGTGTGTGTGTGTGTGTGTGTGTTTGAAAATGGAAAAACATGAAGATAAATGGTAAGGCTAAGAAAAACTTCCAAGATTTTTTTTCTATGCACTTATGTATATTGTAAAAAGACTCTTTAGAAAACATTTTTTATTGAGGATTGTAAAAAGACTCTTTGGAAAACATTTTTTATTGAGGAATGATTTATATCTGATGAAGTACACAATTTTATTATACAGTTTGATGAGATATTAAAAAACACACACCTATGTAACTCATATTCCTACAAACATACAGCATATTCCTATCATCCCTAGAAATTCCCTCATGCCCATTTCTTGGTATTTCTCTCTGTACTGTCCAGAAGTGACCATCACATTGGTCTATTCCACTATAGAATAGTTTAGCAGGCTACATATTCCGGAGCTTATTGTAAATGGAACCAGAGAATGTCCTTTTTTTTATTGTTTTTGTTTTTGTACCAGGGATTGAATCCAGGGGCCTTAACCACTGAGCCACATCCCCAGCCCTTTTTTATTTTTTATTTTGAGACAGGGTCTCACTAAATTGCTTGGGGCCTCATTAAATTGCTGCGATTGGCCTTGAACTTTCAATCCTCCTGCCTTAGCCTCCCAAACTGCTGGGATGACAGGCCTGCACCACTGCATCCAGCAATCTTTTTATATTCCTCTTTATTCATACGCCATGTTTTTGGTTTTCATCTTAAGTAGTAATCCATTATATAAATATATCAAGTACTTTTAATTGTTCTACTCATGAATCAGGTTGGTTCTAGTGTGAGGCTTTTATGAAGCTGCTGTGAACATTATTCTTCAGCATATGGTTTCTTTTGGGGGGGTTGGTTGGTAAGGGAGTGGAATTATTGGGTTGAAGCAGTAGGTGGTTGTACAATTTTGTGAAACCAATTTTCAATGCTGTCCCATTTCATGATTCCACCAGTAATATACAGTGGCTCCATATCCTTATAAACTTGGTACTATTCATCTTTTAAATTTGATACACTTTAGTGTTGGGTCATCTCATGGTTTTAAATCTGCATTTTTCTAATGACAAATGATAATTAGCCTATTTTCATGTGTTAATTGGCCATTTCATCTCTTTGGTGAAGTATCTGTTAGAAATCACTTGTCCCATGTATGCATTATGAATATTGTATCCTACCTTGTGGTTTGCTTTTTTATTTTCTTTATGGTGTCTTTCAAGAAGTGTAAATTTTGATGAAGTCCAATTCATGAGTTCTTTTTCCTTTTATGTTTCATCCTTTTTGTGTCCTAAGAAATCTTTGCCTCATGCAAGAGCATGAGGATATTTTCTTGTGTTTCTTCTAGGAACTTCATAGTTTTAGCATTTGTGTGTGTGTGTGTGTGTGTGTGTGTGGTGCTGAGGATTGAACCCAGGGCCTTGTGTCTGCGAGGCAAGGACTCTACCTACTGAGCTATATCCCCAGCCTTAGTTTTAGCTTTTTAACATCCAGAACTCTAATCCATGTCAAATTGACAATTTGTATGGTGTGGTACATGGGTTAATTTCAATATCTTCCAGATGGATGTCCAGTTGTTCCAATACCATTTGATAAAAGATTTTCCTTTCCTGTTTAATTTGACTTGGTGTCTTTGTTGAAAATCAGTGAGCCAAGTCAATAGTGGTCTGTTTTTGGTTTTCATCCTTTCTGAACTTTTGGGCTGATATGTGGATCTGTTTGTCTTTATATTCCTAATACCATATTGTCTTCATTAATGTAGATTTAGAGCAAATCTTGGAGTGAAGTAGCACAAAATCATCCAACTTTGTCCTTCTTTTCTAAAATGGTTAACTGTTCTAAATATTTGGCATTTCCATGTACATTTTAGAATCAGCTCCTCCCTCCCTCCGTCCCTCCCTCCCTTTCTTCCTTCCTTCCTTCCTTCCTTCCTTCCTTCCTTCCTTATCTCTTGAGATATTGACTGGGATCATATTAAATCTGTAGATCAATTGGGGTAAATAGAATGTTGAGTCTTCTGACCCATGAACATGGTATCTCTTGCCATTTTTTCTTTGATTTGTCTTTCCAATGCTTTGTAGATTTTTTTGTTTGTTTTCAGAACTAGTGATTGAGGCCAGGGGTGTTCTACCACTCAGCTACATCCCCCACCCCTTTTATTTTTTATTTTGAGGCAGGATCCTACTAAGTTGCTGAGGGTCTTGCTAAGTGGCCAAGGCTGGCCTGAAACTTGTGATCCTCCTGCCTCAGCTTCCCGAGTTGCTGAGATTACAGGTATGAACCACCAGCCTGGCTTGTAGATTTAAATGTAGAAGTTTTGCTTGTTTTTTTTTCTTAAATTTATTCACAAGAATTTAATTTGGGGGATGCTATTGTGAATGATATATTTTTAAAGTTTCATTTTCTAATTGGTAATCACTAATATTTGGAAATACAATGGAACTTTTTATATTGACTTTGCTTCCTGTAACTTGATAAACTTACTCATGATCATTTTTAATAGATTTAATAGACTTTTCAGGATATTCTGTGTATATAGTCATTTCATCTGAGAATCAACTTTCTAATTTGTGGGGTTTTTATTTTTTTTTCATTGCCTCATCACGAAGGCTATGATCTCTAGTACAATGTCAAATAGAAATGATGAGAGAAGATTTTGTTCCCGATACTAGAGGAAAAGTACTCACTTTTCACCTTTCAGTATGATGTTAACTATAGATTTTTTCATAGATGACCTTTATTGAACTTTTAGGAAGTTCTCTTCTATTTCTGTCTTACTGGAGTTTTTATAAACGGGTGTTGATTCCCTTTGTCCCCTCTTTGAGATACCAATCACTTACCTATTAGGCTTTTTGATTGTGCCCAGAAGTCATTTTAGGCTCCGTTCATATATTTTAATATCTCTTTTTAGTTTTTAATCTTTGAGTGGTTTCTATTGCTGTATATTAAGTTCACTAATCTTATTTTTGCAATACACAATCTTTGTTCCATCCATCTAATGAAATTTTCTTTTCCCATATGATCTCCGTCCTAGACTTCTTTTTAAAAGATTCTCATTCTTCCTAATTCTCTACTGAGGTTTCTCACTAACTCATGATGTATGTTTTCCTCGAAATCTTTTTATCTGTAATAACTGTTTTAAGTCTTTGTCTCCTAATTCCAATACATCTTCCATTCTTGGGTTCATTTCTATTGAATTGTTTTCTGAGAAATGAGTTACATTTCTCATCTTCATCTGTCTATTCATTTTTAAATCACATTCTGGGCATCGTGGTCACCATGTTGGTGAGAGTCTGGATTTTATTGTTCTCCATTAAAGAATGTTAATTTTTACTCTTGGCTGGTAGTTAATTTATAGGTGGAATCTATGATCCCTTTAGGTATTTCTTAAAGCTTACTTAGGATGCAGAGTTGCCCTTACTCAAGAGCTGGAGTTGCTCTAGAGTCTCAGTTAAATGCCTAAAGTATCCAGCGATGTTCCTGAACTCTGACGGATTGGAAATTCAATGGCTCCCAATGCCATGCAATTTCTAGAATCTCTATTTTAACTCAAGATTTCCCAGGAGCAGGTTTTCCCAGTCTTCATAAGGTCTTGTCCTGTACATGCAGTTTAGGATTCAGCTGAAGTCTCCAGAGAACCCCTCTGCAGATTTCTGGAACTCTTCTTTCCCATATTTTCTAGTTCCTGGACCCACAGATTCTAGCCATTTCAGGAGCTTGGAACTCTCATTTCTATCTCCTCAGCTCAAAGACCTTTGTACTGAACTTGGGTTCTGTCCCTGTATTCCATGCTCTGGGAAATAACTTGAAGCAGAAAACCAGGGAAGTCAAGAGGCACACTCTCCTTGTGTATTTCCTTCCCTCAAAGGTAGGATTCCTGTGCTGCCTGCTTTCCAATGTCCTTAAACAGTCGCTTCACAAGTTTTGACCAGTCTTATAGTTATTTATGGACAGAGACCTCGTCCAATGCCAATTACTCCTTCCCCTCTGGTAGGGAAAATACTCCTTCCAGACAGACTCTTGAATGTGGCCTTTTAGATAAGATAAATATATTTAAGTGTGATTTGTATGATTTTTTTTTTTTTGGTAGTGGGGATTGAACCCAAGGGCGCTTAACCACTGAGCCATATCCCCAGCTCTTTTTAAAAAAGTATTTTACTTAGAGACAGGGTCTCCCTGAGCTGCTAAATGCTTCTCTAAGTTGCTGAGCCTGGCTTTGAACTTGCGATCCTCCTGCCTCAGCCTCCTGAGCCACTGGGATGACTGGTGTGTGCCTGTAATTACAGGCAAGTGGGCAAGTTCTCTACCACTGAGCGACACCCCCAGTCCTAATTTTTGTTTTTTAATTATATTTTAAATTTTTTTTAAAGAGAGAGAGAGAATTTTTTAATATTTATTTTTTAGTTTTCGGCAGACACAACATCTTTATTTGTATGTGATGCTGAGGATCGAACCCAGGCTGCATGCATGCCAGGTGAGCGCGCTACCGCTTGAGCCACATCCCCAGCCCAGATTTTTAAAATTTTGAGAGAGTCACAGTTTCACATGTAGCTGTAAGAAAGAGTAGAGGTCTCATGTACTCGTTACCCCATTTACTTCAACAGTAGCATCTTGACAAGCTGTCATACATCACAAGATATTAACCTTGACCTTGACATAGGCAGATACAGAATTTCTGTCACAATGAGGATCCCTCATATTGCCCTTTTATAGCCACACCCACTTCCCTTTTGCCCTTACCATCTCCTTAATCCATGGCAACCAATATCCTCTCCGTTTCTATAATTTTGTCATTGTTTGTTGAATCTGTCACCCATTGAAAGACATCTGGATGGTTTCCAATTTGTGTGGTTTTTGTGTGAACATAAGTTTTGATTTTTCTGTGATAATTCCCAGGAGTGTAACTGCTGTATCCCACAAATTTTAATACTTTGTATTGTCATTCCTTCAATGAATTTTTGGGTTTCCCTGGAGATTTCCTCTAAGACCCATGGATTATTTACATGTGTGTTTAGTTTCCAAATACTTGGAAACTTTTCTATCTTTCTGTTATTGATTTCTAATTGGATTGCATGTGCACTCTGAATGATTTCAATTATCTTACCATTTTAAGGCCCAGGAGATGGTCTATCTTGGTGCACTTGGAAAGAATGTGTACTCCGCTGTTGTTGGGTGGAGAGTTGCATCAGTGTTCATTTTCTTTATAGTTCTTCTAATCATTGTTGACAGAGGATTGTTGACGTCTCCAAATATACATCAAGGATTTGTTTATTTCTCCTTTTCATACTCTCAGGTCCACCCCCCTCCCCTTCCTTTCCTTTTATTGTGGTACTAGGGATGGAATCCAGGGCCTCACACATGCTAGGCAAATACTTTATCACTGAGCTACATTCCTAGTCCGTTTCCCCCTTTTTAAAGATTTCACTCTGTGACAGGGTCCTGCTAAGTTGCCCAGGCTGTTTTGAACTCCTGATCCTCCTCCCTCAGCCTCCTGAGTAGCTGGAGTTACAAGTGTGCACCCTGTGGCCGACTGTATGGTCAGTTTTTCCTTTACATATTTTGCTGCTGTGGGTGGTGTGAATGCATTTGAGATGGCTCTGTCTTTGGGGAATTGACCCTTTTGTTTTACTCTATAGTGTCCGTCTCTGTTTCTGGTAGTTTTCTTTACTCTGAAGTCTACTGCATTTGCAACATAGTCATGCCTGCTTTATTTTGAAGAGTGTTTGCAGGATCCATTTTCCCTTCCTTTTGCTTCCAACTCACCTGTATCATGACATTTGAAGTGATTTTCTTGTCAGCAAAAGGTTGGCTCATGTTTCGTCATTCACTACCAATCTCTGTCATTTAATTAATATCTCCAACCCTTTGACATGCGTCATTATCGATAGGCCGGGACTCAAGTCCGCTATTTGATTATTGGCTTTCTAGGTTTTTAGTTCCTGTTTGTTTCTGTTTTCTTTTTCTGCCTATGTATTACCTGAACTTTTAAAAATTCATTTTGATTTTATCTATAATGTTTTGCTATATTTCTCTCTGTATAGTTTTGGAGCAGTTCCTCTAGGTATCACCATGTACACACATGACTTAAAACAGTCTACTGACGTTAGTTCTAGTGAAATATAAAAACCTTACTCTCCTCTGTTTCCCCATACTCTCCCCCATTTATAATATAATTGTCTGTACTCTGCATACATTTAGAACCACATCAAATAGCGTCAAATTGTTTTATTTAACCATCCAACATCATTTAGAAGACTCAAATTTTATCTAGATTTTTGACCTACCTGTATTCTTCCTTATGTGCCAAGATTTCTTTTTTCTAAGATCATCCCAATTCTGTTTAGATAATCTCCTTTAGCTGTTCTTTTAGGGTAGGTGTGCAGATAACACATTATCTTAGATCTCCTTTATCTGGAAATGTCTTGATTTCTCTTTCATTCCCAAAGGATATTTTTGCTGGTTCTGGGCTTCAGGGTTGACAGGCTTTTTTTTTTCTTTCTTTCTTTCAACGCTTGAAAGATGTTATAATGTTATTCTACTTCCTTTTAGCCTTTGTGATTTCTGATGAAAATCCCACTTGTGTTCAGAGGGTTTCTCTTCTATGCATGGTGTCGTCTCTCTCTTGCTGCTTTCTCAGTTTTTTTTCTTTGCCTTTAACTTTCCTAAGTATATCTAAGATGTCTTGGTGAGTGTTTCACCTGCATTTTTATTTGTAGTTCACACAGCTTCTTGCATCTGTCGGTGTATGTATTTTGCCAGATTTACCAGGTTTTCACCAATTATTTCTTTGAGTACATTTCCAGTCTTGCCCTCTTTCTCTTTTCCTACTAGAACTCCAATGACGTGACTATTAGACCTTTTCTGTCATAGTCCTACAGGTACCTAAAGCTCTGTTTTATTTAGTCTATTTTCTCTATTGTTCAGATTAGAGAACATTCAAGTTCATTGATTTTTTTTCCCCTCTGCCCTCTACCTTCTGCTCTTGACCTCCATTACATTTTCACTTCAGTTATTTTATGTCTTAGTTGTATAATTTCCTTCTTGTCTGAGATTTTCTTGTTTTTTCCTTTGTGCTCAGAGAGTTTTATAATTGCTCCTTGAAGTTTTTTTTTTTTTTTTTTGATGGACAGCTGCTTTAAAAATTTTAACATCTGTCATCTGGGTGTCGGCATCTATAGACTGTCTTCATTCAGACTGAGAGCATCCTTGTTCTTGATGGGACATGTTATTTTTAATGGGAACATGGGCATTTGGGGTATTGTGAGAATTATGAGGATCTGAATCTTACTTAAACCTTACGCTTTCTTTACCTGGTTTCCTCTAATGCTTCTCAGACAGGGGAAGTGGAGGGTATTGCCTCATTACTGCCAGGTGGGGGTACAAGTTCCAGTTCCATGTTCAACTTCCACTGACATTGGGGCAGGATCCTCATTACGAATGGGTGGAGTGGGAGTTTCAACTTCCTGTTAGGTCCCCACTGATACCTCTCCAGCTAGAAGGGTTAGGAGTGTGCCATTACTGTTCCAATACAACCATGGTTGTGGTGAGAGGGGGTGATCTCATTATGTCTGGGCAGTAGTGAAAGTCCTGACTGTCCATCAGGCTTCATCTGATGATACCAGCTCACCGGGGAAGGGCAACTACTGTCTGGGGTAGGGGGGTGGATTTCCAGGCTTCTCACTGAAAGTCCACGTCTGGTGTCTATTGACACCATAGGGTGGGAGAGGGCACATTACCACCAGTGGGGACAAAAGGCTTGACCCCTACTTGGCTCTTAGGCAGTTGCCCACAACCGGAACTTGGGGAGCCTCATCACAGGCTGGCGGAGTGGAAGTCTAGTTTTCCTCTGGACCTTTTACTGACACCACAGTCTTCTCTGTGGAATTTGGCTGGAACACAGCAGCGATGGTTCGAAAGTTCTCTCTCTTGTTCTGCTGCCCCCTTCCTCATTCTTTAGCTACAGGGAGTCAGATTTTTCTCTCTGTATCCATTGGTTTGTCCAGGTTGCTAGCTTTTCCCCTCCAAGTTGGAATATATGAGGTAAAAAGAGATCCTTCCTTATTCCCAAGGTCCCTAGCTGGTCCGCTTTCTCTACCTCTCAGAGCCTCTTGGGTCTGTTTTTATATACAATGTCCAGGGTTTGTAGTTGTACTATAAAGGAAGAATAGGGAAAAGGATACCTAGTCCAATTTCCCAGAATCATTTTCTAATTTTTCTATACTTAACATAATACATGTGTAATTAAAAAATAAGCTATAAAATGTGTATTATTGTAAAAATATTTATAGAAAAAAATCATATAGAATGTTGCCTCTTGGAGATCATTGCTGCTGATACTTTGCCATGTAACTACACAGGGTAGTTTTTTAAATTTTATTTTTTAAGATGTAAAAAAGAATTGGATACATCTTACAGTTCTTTTGGTCATGATTGCCAAAAATGAACTTGAACAAGGTTAAGAAAAACAAAAATAACTTTAACAGAAGATACTGGGGCAACTCATAAAGCCCGACCCCCCCGAACCCCTGTTCAAGCAAAACTCCCAAAGGAATTGCCCCTTGCAATCGCCCTCAGCCTATGCCATTGGGTCCTCTGGTCCACATGTCACCTGATCCAGTGGCCAATTCTCTGCCCGGTGTTGGAGATCTTGCATGGACACCCCACACTCCCTCTTTGAATCATTCTTGCTTTGAGTTCTGTGACCTCACACTCTCCTCCTGTTTCACAAGCCTCATCTTCTCCGTGCCCTTTTGTTGATTCTCCATGTGCCACCTCTGAACATGGCATGCCCTGGGGCTGACTCATCATCTCACTGACCACCATATCCTAGGAACCCCCAAATGGAGAGCTGTGGCCCTGACATCCCCACTGGGGTCAGAGGGGTGCAGCATAGATGAAACAGAACTAATGTTTTCACCTCCCAAATTGTCCTTTCCCCAGAGTTTTTCATCTCAGCAGGTAGAACCCATCAGTCTTTACTAAAGAAGAACAAAAGCAGATCAAGTATTCAATAAGTGTAGACGCCCACTTGGGGGCCAAACTTTAGCCAGCCCGGATGCAGACTCCACCCAACTTCTAGAGAGTCTGTCCTGAATGGAAGCCTGGGTCTTCCTCAGTCCATTTCCAGCTGATTCAGACATAATGTTGCTCTTTGATTCTGGCCTGTCAATGTTAGTTTTCTTTTTCTTTCTTTCTTTCTTTCTTTCTTTCTTTCTTTCTTTCTTTCTTTCTTTCTTTCTTTCTTTATTATTATTATTATTTTCTTTATTTTATTATTTTGAGGATACTTTGGGAATTGAGCCCAAGGTCACTGAGCTACATCCCCAGCCTTTATTTATTTTTTAATTTTGTGACCGGTTCTGAGGCTGGCCTGGAACTTGCGATCCTCCTGCCTCAGCCTTCTGAGTTGCTGGGGTTGCAGGCAGGTGCCACCACACTTGGCTCCCAGTGTTGTTTTTCAATTTGGATTATGTGCACCTGTGTATCTTTTTCATATCAACACAAATGTTTATTTTTCCTCTCTCCCCACATATAGAACATATTTAGAGAGAATCTGGGAGAGGTGGCATCTGTGCTTGATGCCCTAATGTCATAGTAAATGAACTTCCTTAAGAGTTTCGGAAAGCTCTAGACCGGGCTGACTGGGACTCTTGAAATCAGTGTCTGCTTCATTAAAAAGTTGTAAAAACCACACCTGGCCTGGTATCATGAGGAGTATCTGATTTCAGTTTTGTTCACGAGTCTGGATGGTTTCTTTTCTTGTTAGGGTGGTTTTGCTTACACTAATAAGCCCTATTCATGAATGGAATGGAGAAGAAGGTGGGAGATTTTTCTAATATAATTGGGCAAGAGTTTAAAGAAGAGAGACTAAAGAAGATGGATTTGCCAAAGTTGGAGAGAAATTATTGCTGTCAGATGAATGAGGGAATGATTGATCACTCTAAGTCGGAGAAAAGCTGTCTGAGGGAAGAGATAGTGGATTAGACCCAAAGTTATTCTGATGGTGAAGTATCTGGAAGTCACAGTGCTCTGGGGTGTGGGGAGGGAGGGGATGAAGAGGAGGGGGTGCAGAAAGGGAGACCCACGAGGGAGCAGGGACAAAAGCCTTTGCCCACTTTTCTCAACTCTCCTTCTTTTCCATGAAGGGCCCAGGAAGGCCCAGGGAGACCAAAGTTGTGGTCAAGGCCAAGAATAATGGGCTGTGGCCACAGGAGGGAAAGAAGAAACACACTAACACACACAGCACTGACCTGGGACCACATGCAGTGCTCAGGGCTTGAACCACATGATGTCACTCATTCAGAACAACCCTAGAACTCACGGAGCCCACACCATCACCACCCACCTGTTCACATCTCCTCCCCCTCCTGGTCCTGGAGCCCACCCATTGACCAGTGACTGTTCATTGTTCCTGCTGTAATAGATTCATTTGGTGACTGAATGTCTCTCCGAGAATCTTATATCTTAAAAAAGCAAACCAGGACAGGGGAAGTGAGCAGCGCAAACCCATGGAGAATGAATCACTAGCAATGGAAATTCAGGCCATTTTTGTGCAAGACATCTTCCCTGAAAGCCTCACATTGTAGCACACAGATGAAACAGCAGAGTCAGCCCTTTGAGTGTCTAGAGAAGGACAGAAATGATTTCCTATAAACAGCGTGTAGGAAAGGCGATGGACTTTGAGAGTCAGGCCATCTTTAGATGCTCTTCCAGCTTAGGCCATAGGAATTAGGACCACAGGAACTTGGGCAAGTTAGTAATGTACCTTCCTTCAACAGTAGGAATAGGGGACAACTATGATTATGCCACAGGGTGATTATGATAATTAAACTGGGTAATCAAGTGAAAATGCCCAGCATAGTACCTGACATAGAAGAGCCACTCAGAAAGAGCCAGCCTGGGGGCTGGGGTTGTGGCTCAGCGGTAGAGCGCTTGCCTAGCACCCGGGAGGCCCTGGGTTCGATCCTCAGCACCACATAAAAATAAATAAGCAAAATAAAGGTGTTGTGTACAACTAAAAAATAAATAAAAAAAGAAGAAAAAGAAATAGCCTTCCTTCCTTCCCGCCTTCTTGCCTTCCTTCCTATAGAGAATTGACACTTTATGTAATATCACAAATATACCAATTAATTACCTTTTTTACTCTTTTAAAACCTTATTATAATAAACATACTATAAAACTTACTATCTGAACCACCTTTTGTTTTTGTTTTTGGTGGTGCTGGGGATTGAACCTAGGGCCTTAGTGCATGTGAGGCAAGCACTCTACCAACTGAGCTATATCCCCAGCCCCTGAACTACTTTTAAGTGCACTGTTAAGTAGAGTTAAGTACATTCACATTATAGTGCAACCCACTCTCCAAAATTCTTCATCATGCAAAATTAAAACCCTGTGCCCACTAAAAAAAACCTCCCTATTTTCTCTTCCCCTCAGCCCCTGGCATCCACTAGTCTACTTGCTGTCTCTATGAATTTGGCAACTCTAGGGAGCTCATATAAATGGAATCTGACATTTGTCTATTTGACTGGCTTATTTAATTTAGCATAAATTGCTTAAGGTTCATCCATGTGTTAGCACATGTCAGAATTTCTTTTTCCTTTTAAAGGCTGAACAACATTGCATTATAGGTATATACCACATTTTGTTGATCACTCAGCTTGGATGCAAACTTGGGTTGTTTATATTTTGTCTATCGTAAAGAATGCTTCTATGAACAGAGAAGTATAACTACCTGTTCAGTTCTTTGAGGGTATATATCCAGAAATGGAATTGCTGGGTAATATACTGATTCTATTTTTTATTTTTTTTAAGGAACTACTGTTTTCTATACCTGCTACACTATTTCAAAGTGCCAATAGCAGGGCACAAGAGTTCCAATATCTCCACA
Organism: Marmota marmota marmota; assembly: GCF_001458135.2. Classification (NCBI taxonomy): domain Eukaryota; kingdom Metazoa; phylum Chordata; class Mammalia; order Rodentia; family Sciuridae; genus Marmota; species Marmota marmota. The sequence goes on along the minus strand of NW_025999896.1, from coordinate 2,061,666 downwards.
TCCTGACACTTTACTTGCTGTGTTTTAATAATAGCCATTTTAGTGGGTGTAAGACAGTAACTCATTATTATTTTGATTTGTATCTCCTTGATGACTAGTGATGAAAAGCATCTTTTCATGGGCATATTGGCCACTTGTATGTCTTCTCTGGAGAAATATCTAAGTCCTTTGCCCATTTTGGAATCAAGTTTGGGTTTTTTTTTGTCTTTGATTTTGTTGTTGAGTTGCAGAAGTTCTTTGTATATTATGGATGTTTATCAGATAAATGATTTGCAAATGTTTTGTTCCAGTCTGTAGCTTGCCTTTTCACTCTGTTGATTAAAACCTTTAAAGCACAGAGTTTCAGATTCTGATGTCCAATTTGTCCATTTTTTCTTTTCTGCATGTGCTTTTGCTATTGTATCCACAACATCATTGACAAATCCAGTGTGACAAAGTTCTCTCCTGTATCCAAGAGCTTTATGGTTTTAGGTTTTTATGTTTTAATCTTTACTCTTTTTGAACTAATTCTCTATGATATTAGATCTTCCTATGTGATGACAGGATATGCATTTCCAATTGCTTTTGCTTTCTTTTGTGTCTCTCAAAAGTTTTCTTCATAAAAATCTTGCATATTTTTAAAGTTTATTTTTGAATTTTACTCCTCTTGATACTATTGTAAGTGGAGACCTTTTTCCCAACACATCTTTAGTTTTTATAATTTTTTGTGGAAACCTTAGGAAGTAGAGTCGAGTGGGAGGAAGTTAGGTCGTTGAGAGACTGTGTTTGAAGGAGATATTGGGACCCTCTCTTTGCTTTCTGATTGCCATGAGGTGGACAGTATCATGTATTCTCTCCATGATGAACTGCCTTGCCACAGACCCAAAAGCAATAACCCATTCAATCATAGATTGAAACCTCCAGAACTGTGAGCCAAAACAAACCTTTCTTCCTTATAAATAGTTTATCTCAGGCATTTTATCACAGTAACAGCATACTGACTGACACTATTTTACATGCACACAGACACACCTGTGTTCTACAACCTCCCAATAGCACCACAAGCTGGGGGGACAAGCCTTTGGTACATGGGCCTTTGGGGAATGGTCAAGATTCCAAACTATAGGGCCTGAGGATATAACATGTGATGAAGTACTTGATCAGCATGTGCCAGGCCCTGTGTTCAATCCCAAGCACCACACACATGCACAGGTGTACATACTCACAAGAGCATCTAAATTATAGCAAACAGAAAATATTACCTTGCAGGTCTAGCCTGTGTACTAGAATCATCCAAGGAGTATTTTACTTCTTAACCCAATCCAAAAGACACCTGGAGCTGGCAGCAGAAATATGTATGTTAAGAAAATTCCCTGATCATGTTAATATTTATCAAATTTATTGAATGCTTACTACATGCCACACATTATTCTAACAATTTCCCATATATTAACTTGTGCTTTACCCCGAGCTCTTGCAGATCTCAGGCACACTCTTCGCCTTCCCTGTCCTTTTAAGTGACACCAACATGGAGACAGACACAAATGCGCCAAGACATGCAGCCCAAGCAATACCACCCACTTCAGTGCGGGGTCGCTCCTCGTGCACCCCTTCCGATCACTCTCTAACACCCGACTTCTCTGCTTGAGATGGAGTCTTCTCTGCGACCCGAGTAGAAATGATTCTCACTTCCAACACAGCAAGGACACAGCAGAGACTAAAGAGATTTTGTAACGATAGGAGGCAGGTAGCCGGGCAAAGCAGGGGACACGGACAGGAGTAGCACTTCTTTGAGAATACCCAGGCGTATAGCTTTGACTGTCAGGAAATAAATACTTGTCTGTAGTTCTTTTTGTCTTCACTCAGTCAACATAGGTAAACCTGATTTAGTCAGTTTTTGTGCTGCTGGGACCAAAATAATGACGAGAACAACTTAGAGGAAGAGGAGGTTTATTTTGGCTCATGAGGCTCAGAGGTCCAGTCCACAGATGGCTGACTCCATAGCTCTGGGCCCAGGGTGAGGTAGAACACAATGGGGGATGGATGTGAGGGAAGGAAGCTGCTCCCCTCATGGAAGTAAGGGGGAAGAGACAGGGAAGAGAAGAGAAAGGGGCCAGAGGAAGATGCACCCCTTAAGGGTATGTCCCCAGTGACCCCCCCCCCACTCCTCCAGCTAGGACCCCCCTGCCTCCTGTAGGTGTCCTTTCAAACTAGGACCTATTAGGTTTTAGCTCTCATAATCTAATCATTTTTTCCCTCTGCATATTCCTGCATGAGCAGGTGCTTTGGGGGTCACCGCATATCCCAACCCTAACCACACTGAGGTTACTTAGGTTAGTCATTTTCTTCCCTATCTCTTTCAATGTGATTGATTACATACCTCATTCATAATACCATTAATTTTTTTTAAAAGAGAGAGAGAGAGAGAGAGAGAGAGAGAGAGAGAGAATTTTTAATATTTATTTTTTAGTTTTCGGCGGACACAACATCTTTGTTTGTATGTGGTGCTGAGGATCGAACCCGGGCCGCACGCATGCCAGGCGAGCGCGCTACTGCTTGAGCCACATCCCCAGCCCCCATTAATTTTTTTTTTTTTTTATATATGGATATATCCATTTTGGTCCCCTACTCCCTGTGGGACCAGAGCTGTAAAACATGAACCTGGAATGTTCCAGAACACCAAGAAAGCAGTGGGAGGTGTTAGCCAGAAATTCTTCCTTCCCTATGAGATGTCGAGGGTCCAATCTCTCCTCTTTAGCACTTTGAGAAGACACAACCCCCCCAAAAGAGAAGCCCTCCTCTTTGCCTCTTGGGGGCTACCACAGGAAGTAGACCCAGTGCCCACCCCTCTGACCAGCCTTGGGCCTACCTCGTGGAGTTGTGTCAACACGTGAAGGGGCGGGAGAAGCAGAGCTGCCTCCCCTGTGTCCCCTGGGACCCCGCAAACCCACCCCCAATGCCAAGTCTATCTGCCCTATTCAGGGTCCCCAGTAAGGAGGACTCCGAGTCCTCTGGGCTGGCGCAGAAGAGGAACTTGAAGGTGGGGCAGGCCCCGTTGTTACATGTTTCAACACTGCCCCTGGAGGTGGTGGTGGGGGCCATTCCCGGCAGCAGCTGGAATTTCACAATAGGGGAGGGGGGCTCCTCTTAAAAGAGGTGGGTGGGGGTGGGAGTGAGCTGCCAAGGCCAGGCCAGGCCTTGCTTGTCAAAACTTTTGAAAAGAGGCTTCATCCTGAAGAGAGGGGATCCCATCGCCTGTCCTCCCTTGTCACTTCCTCCCCAAAGCCAGAGGGGACCGGTCACAAGGAATGAGTGATGACCGACTGACTCACCAGGAGGAAATGAGTGTGCCAAGGGCCAGGCCACAGCTCAGCCGAGAGGTCCCTCAACTGGGCTCCCTTTCCCGCCTCCCTCCGGCTCCCCAAGCTCAGAGCCCCAGCAAGTCCTGACCCTGAGCGCTTTGGTCAAGCTCTGATGGCCCCAAGACGCCAGGGAGGCTGGCACTTCAGGAACTTTTTGCCCAGGGTCCTGAGGGTATCCAGCTCTTCTACGGAGGAGGCCTTGATTTTTTCCCCATTACGTGGGACAGGAAGGAGGCTGGGCCAGCAAGTGTCAGAGAGGGCCCTGGGGGGCGGGTAGCTGTTGTCCTCTAGGACTGGTGCTAGCAGCAGCCCCAGGACAGTGTGTTCTGGCGCCCTTAAGGACAGGGGTGTGGCAGAAGTAGCATCATTTGTGTCTCGAATTTGCATCATGACAATGTCGGACACACAGGTGACTCATGCCTGCCTCTTGGCATGTCCATCACGTGAGGGGCTGGGTGAAGGATGACTTGACACCCAGCTCACACAGTTTAGCCCCATGCTCCAGGATAAAGACACCAGGGCCCTTCATGCCACCAAGGTCATTACTGCCCCTTCATGCCACCACAGTCTGCTGGGTGTTTGCTCTCTGGATCACACTTGTGAGCTCTGGGTCTCTCTCAGGAGCTGAGCTCAGCAGCTGGTGTAGACAGACACAGTGGGTTTCCTGATCCCAGCAACTGAGAGTCTGCATTTTATTTATTTATTTTATTTTATTTTACTGAGGCTTGAACCCAGGGATGCTCTGCCACTGAGCTACTCTGTAGCCCTTTCTATTTTGAGATGGGTATTGCTAACTTGCACAGGCTGGCCTTGAACTTGCCATCCTCCTGCTTCAGCCTCCTGTGTAGTTGAGATTACAGGCTTGTGCCACCATGCCTGGCAGATTTTAAACCTCTTTTTCTTTTTTGGAGGGGGGAGGGGGGATACTGGTGATGGAACCCATTGGCACTTGACCCCTGAGCTCTATTCCCAGTCCTTTTTATTTTTAGTTTTTATTTTGAGACAGGGTCTCACTAAATTGCTTAGGGCCTTGCTAAAATTGCTGAGGCTGGCCTTGAACTTGTGATCCTCCTACCCCAGCCTCCAGGGTAGCTGGGATTACAGGTGTGCGCCACTGCATCCTGCGATTCTAAACCTCTTAAAGCAAACTCATGGTCATTGAGTTGGGGTGCAAAAGGGCCTGAGGCTGTCTTGGGACAATTTGGGAATTGCTTTTGTTTTTCTAATAACTGTATCTGACTGCGCTGAGGGATCGTGGACTGTGATGGTTGCAATACAGCGTTATCATGTACTGGAAGAACCCAGACTCCCTGGGTTTGGGTCTTGGCTTTGTCCACCTCCTGGTTGTGTGACCTCAAGCAAGTTGTTTAACTTCTCTGTGCTACTAATTGCTCACCTGTTCCTTTCGCCCCACCAGCACCCCACAAAGGGGATCCAGCTTCAGCCTCTGACTGTTCAAACACACCTTTTTTTTTTTTTTCCTGGTACTCACTCCTGCACCATGATGAGGAATTCACATCTTTGACTTGCCCTACAGTGGATATACAAGTTGCCCATTCTCCAGGTAGCATAGCAGCTGGTGAGCAAATTTGCTAAGTAGGTATTGATCTGAAGAGCCATGCCCTCACGTGGCGGGCAGCCCAATCTGTGTAAGGGATTCTCTTAAAGCCCCCACTCCCTGGCTCTTGGCTCTGGGGGGATAAAGGAGGGTCTTCCAAGGTGGCGGACAACCCTGTTTTTAATCTTCCTAATCTCATAAGGACAGGATGCAGGTGTCTCTTTGTTGATTCTGGACTAACACCCCCCTTCAAGCCCACTAGGGTGATTACAGCCCCCATCTCCACAGTCCACTGTGCCTCTGAGGACTTTGGAATGTTGGGCAGGTAGCACCTATGTCCTTGGAGTGGCACCTCAGCCACAATTTGGGAAGACAGAAGTCCAGCTGATACCTTGGCCTTGAAGGAACCCCTTCCCACTCTGGCTGTCAGCAGAGGTGTAGGACCTGGAAGTTTAGGGACCTGGAATTTCAGAGACCTGGAAGTTCAGCCTGTGTCGGAGGCCAGCCCAGCACCCCAGCCTCTTTGCTCCTGGGTCTAGGTCCTTGGCACACTGATCCCTGCACCCAGATCTTGACATATGCTATTTCTTCTTTCTGGAATACTCTTCATCTCATTTTCCCCAGAAGCAAACGTGTCCCTCTTCCGAGACCCACAAGAACCAGTAGTGGCCTTCTCATCTGGCCTCCTTCCAGAAATATCTTTTCTTCAGAACCTGTTTCACTGTGCTATGGGGTCTCCTCTTTCTTTGTTTAACTGTGAATGTCTGTGTCAAAACAGGATGTCTATGCCTCTCTATTCACTGCTGTATCCCTGGCACATAGTAGTTGGTCAAGAAATCAATGACAGAATGGCTGTATGTGTCCATCACTATACCATCCACATTTCATAATGCGTAGCCCCCTGGGAACATCAAGGAAGTGATGCTCGACACCTCACAATAGGGCTTCTTTGTTTCCTGGGCATGTGGTTCCCACCAGGCGAGAGAAGTAGAAATATTTGCCTACGTGGTGACTCCATGATCGGAATGCTGCGGTCCTACAATGGGACCTGAATTAGGAGCTCGCATCTCTTTGCATGTCATTTGCATGGCTCAGCTCTGGGCTCTAAGCTTCCTCTTCTGGTTTCCTGGTCATTCCCCGATCCACAGAACGGGCCTGCCACTTCCTCTGCTTTCCCACGAAATTGCCTGACCGGCCAGTGACAAAATCTACCCAAAAGAGCTGAATGCAATGAAATTCCCAGGCACAGGGACAACTCTGCAAAGAACTATATATAGTATGAGAGCCTGATGCAGTGGGAGCTTATGACATCCACTGTGACATTTAGTTTTCCAACAGCCCTGAGAGATTGGCACCATCATCATCATCCCCATCTGATAGATAAGCAAACTGGGGTTTGGAAATCGTTAAAGAATTTGCCCCAAATCTCACAACCAGCCAACATCAGAGTCCAGATTGGAGTCCAGGCCTGTCGGATACCAGAGCCCGAATTAATCACGGTGTCAAAATGCATGTCATGTCCTCTGAGGGATTCAGGGAACCCTCACCGGAATCCAAGACGCTGGGCTGACCCTGCTGGGGGCCCTGCGTTCCCTATACATACTAAAGCCCCTGAAGTCCCCTCCTCCGTTGCCTTCACCAGAGCATTCCCAGGAGAATAGGGAAGGTGACTAGGCAAGGACATTGGATAGCTGGTGACATCGCGAAGCCTCAGAGAAAGCAAAGAAAATAATGTCTAAACACAGGGTGAGAGCAGAGAGGACCCAGGTGCCCGTGACCCGTGCAGAGGTTGGCAGGATGGGAATGGGGATTTGTATGAGGACACTCCCCGCCCTGATACCCCACATTTGGAAGGAGATCCTATGACCCCCATCCCTGAAGGACTGGGAGGATTCAGGCCTAGAAATTCAGGAAATATCCCTCAAATGATTTGGATTTTCTTGTTGAGATCCTCCTGCCCTAGGGTCTGCACCCCCTACCTTTAGGGTTTGGCCATGGTATAGGCATTCCCTGGGCACTTGGCCCTTCACTTCCTATGCCTCTGTGCTGCTCAGCCACAGGGTGGCTGCTTTTCCTGCTCAGATGTGGCTGATCCTTTCAGGACTCCACTTATCTTGTCTGTTAAAATGGGAATGATGATAACTGGACTCACATTTCTGAAAGGAGCTTGGGACATTCAAAGGAGATAATATATGCAAAGGCAAAGTAGCATCGTATTGGCACATAGTAGGTGGTCAATAAAATAAAAATTTCCCTTCTTGCCTACTACCCAAGTTTTGATGGCACTGTTTCTGCCCTGGAGGCCGCACTAAGGCCTCTAGAGCTGTGCCCACAGTACCCGAGCTACAGTGGGCTGATCACACTGGACTTGGAGTAACTGTTGCCCTCCTGGGCCGGGTGCTGCCCTGCTGGACTCAGGGACCAGACTTGTATTCTCTGAGAGGGGAGCTCAACAGGCTGACCTGGCATCTGTTTCCCCACACAGGCAATGACTCAGGATGCAGCCAGGGGCCACGACGTGCACGGAGGACCGCATCCAACATGCCCTGGAGCGTTGCCTGCATGGACTCAGCCTGGGCCGCAGCACCACTTCCTGGTCAGGTAGGGCTGAGGGAGCTGGGGAGGTGTTCTGAGGACCCAAGGGGGCCTCAGAGGCGGTGTTGGGCCCTGGGCCAAGCATGGGAGCTGGCAGATTCTGGTTCACACTCAGAGCCTCATCTGGGCTGGGCAAGCGCTCTCCCACTGAGTTGCCTCAGATTCTGTTCAGATCCTGTGTGACTTGAGCAAATCCCTAGACTTCACCTGGGCAGGAGCCACAGCATGCAGCTCTGTCTCCTTTCTCCCTTGACGCTTCCACATCCTACTCAGGTGCTATCTCGCTTCCTCAGCATGTGCTAGAAGCACAGGTTTGGAATCGCTTAGAAACACCCCAGCTGCTGATTCCAAAAGAGCAGCCAGGAATTCACAGGCAGTTCTCCCCCAGATTCTCCTGCTCACTTGTTTCTAGTTCCTTCCACACCCTACCCTCCTCCAGCCTGCAGAACAAGGGAGAAACTCAGCAGAGCTTCAAGGATCAGGGGCCTCTATGCTCCCTGCTTCCCAGGACTGAGAACTGGGGAATTTGCAGGCTGGGGCACGTGTGTCTCTGCGGCTGGTGCCTAGTTGTAAGAATTCCTTATTCTAGTGAAGATTTTTTCACATTTCATGTCTGTTTGCCTCTCTACCTACTCTATGAGATAGATGCCTGCTGGTTCTTAAACATACCTGGTTTCTTCCCACTTCAGGACCTTTGTACCTGCTGCCTGGACTTCCCTCAGACTGTGCATAGCTGGCTCCTTCTCATGTAGGTCTCAACTCAAATGTCACCTCCATGGAGCTATCTCTGGCCTTCAGAATTAGACAGATCTGCATTAAAACTGTCTTTAATTGGCTGTACATCCTTGTGCAAGCTACCTATCCTTTCAGGACTCCACTTATCTTGTCTGTAAAATGGGAATGATGATAACAGGACTCACATTTCTGAAGGGAGCTTGGGACATTCAAAGGAGATAATATATGCAAAGGCAAAATAGCATCATGTTGACACATAGTAGGTGGTCAATAAAATAAAAATTTCCCTTCTTGCCTACTACCCAAGTTTTGATGAGGCCTAAGCTTGCAGAGTTGAGGTGCATTGTTAAATCAAAGAATATTAAGAGATCTGACTTTGGCAAGTTCTACAAAAACCTGTGTTTAGGATCTCCTGGCCTTTGGAAGGAGTCCATGCACATAAGGAGACATGGAGTTTAAATTCCATGAAATGTACTGTCAATACACATCCACCCTTCCTAATCTCCTTTTCCCCAACCCCTGACATATAACCTCCCTTGATTCCTGTGACCACACCTTTTAATTTTTAGGGGTTTACCCTTGTTGACTTCAGGGAAACAGAGACAACCAAACTAAGAAAGTCTGAGGAAGTTATAGCAACAAAGTGCTCATTATAGCTTTTGAGCTATAAATGAATTTAGCTTCCCCTTCCTGGGTTCCATTACCAGCCAGTTCAGGGAAACTCCAAGATTGTCACAGATACCTTCTTGGGTCTTAGGGTGGAGCTGGCTGTGGCTCCTCTATTTATTCTACAGTTTCTTAGTTCTGATCTAACTTCCTTGGGTCTCATCGGCACCAGCACACATTGCAGGAAAGCAGAGGAGATGGAGCACCAGTGCTCCCCAGAGGTGCAGGGGCAGAGTGACCTCAAGTTCATTGGCCTCTAAGGGGATCCCGGCCCATGTCTCCAATCTGTGCTCTTGAGCCTCTTGTGCAGGAATAGGAAATGGGTCATCATGTCTCGATGGGGTAGGGGAGCACATTGGTTCAGCGTGCTCGCTAAGGCTGTCTCACTTTAGAAAGGAATGTTCCAGTGCCATCCCCAAGAGAAGAATGTCCCAGTATAGATCCCCCCTCTCTATAGCTCCTGAGTGAGGGTGGCCAGAAGAGACCTGAGCTGATCACTTGCCTCTTTTTACTCCCTTTCTAGCGGGTCTGTGTCTGAATTGCTGGAGCCTACAGGAGCTGGTCAGCAGAGACCCGGGCCACTTCCTCATCCTCCTGGAGCAGATCCTGCAGAAAACCCGAGAGGTGAGGGTGTCCCCTAGCACCCTCAAAGGCAGAGCTCTGGGTTTGGCGCGGTAGAATTGAGAAATCTTATGTCTGGATGCTGATGCATTGAGGGTATCTGGAAAGGGGTATGTTCTCACTAGTGTGAATAGGAAATCCAGAGACCTGAGCTGAAGCCTCTTGGGACTGACATTGCTTGTAAGTCTAGCAATAGACTAGAAAGGAGGGAGGAAGCTTAACCCAATCCCTTTTCTGAAAAGAGCCCATAAGAACAAAGGCATAGAAGAGAAGAAAGAGAAGACCAATTGGGAAGGGAAACCGAGGCCTCCTTTGACAGTCATGGATTTTATAACCAAGGAATGCATGTAGGGCTGAGCTGGACTAGACTTCCAGAACATCTGTGAATCCCAAAGGAGGATTCTGGCTCTTTTATAAAGAATTCTCTTTTTTTAAGTTTTTTTTTTTTTTTTTTTTTAATGAATGATTGAGTTTGGAAAACGTGATTTTTCTTCAGTTGGCTCCCTCTATAAAAAGAAAGTCTTCGTTTATCAAGACATCTAAGGTTACCATTCTGGCATTACCATTACCTGGTGCTTTTTATACTGTGATCCCAAGCAAGCCAGCATAAGCACTAAACTGCCTCTGAAGTGCTTGACTTATAAACCTAAATAAAGAGGACCAACACTCCTGTAGGAACAGGGGAGAGTTTGGTAGAAGGGATTGAATAGGAGTTGTGGCAGATGCATCATCTATCCAGAGTAAAGAGAAGGAAAAGTCTAAATTTCATCCAGCACAGAAGAGAGAGTTGGGAGAGTTTTCTGTGCCTCCAACCCCTCTGAGTTCCAGAATGGGCCATGAGAATGCTGCATTTGACCTCTCCATCCTCTCCACAGGTCCAAGAGAAGGGTACCTATGACCTCCTCACCCCACTGGCTCTACTCTTCTATTCCACTGTCCTCTGTGTAAGTTCACATGGGCCCAAGCAGGAGAGGGAGGAGGGGAGAGGGGAGGAGAATTACGAGTAACTTCTGTCAGGGATACAGTCCTCACTCCTCTGAGGATCAACAGAGAGAGGAAACTCTAGGTTTTTATCTTGAGATAGTTTTTGACCCTCTGATGTCTTGAGAGCTACCATCTTGAGAGGCCTCTGGTAATTCCTCGTGGCTGCCATTGTACCTGGCATCTCTGGGCTTCCATAGAGGAACTGCTGTGACAGTGTATTCATCAACCACAAGAGAGAGTCCATGGAGAGATTTTGTGTCCACCTCAATTTTGACCCCAGTGGTCACTTTCACCCAGTGTGATCATCTCTCATATTCACCAGACTGGTGACCGAAATGACCGTGTACATGGATACATTCTACCCAAAGCATAAACACTTGCCTGTAGTGAGGATGTTTAACTACAGGATGGAAGATCCTTCTCCAAAATAAGTGGCAACAATGCACAGGGCAGAATGATCTTGCGGTGACAACTTTGCAGAGAGGCTCTCTCAAGTTTGGGTAAACTGTGTCTGTTTGGTCAAAACCAGGCCCTAGGTGCCATCTTGCCCATCTGTGACTCACTCCCTGAAACTCATTTCTCATTCATCCTAATCTTATTCTGCCACACACTGCTCCCAGGAAATGATCATCCTTTGTAGAACATTCCAGAAAGGGAGAAGAAGCTTTCCTGGAATATCAGTGAGTTTTTTTCTCACCTGTATCTCTCTTGTTGCCCCTTCTCTGTCCTAGACACCACACTTCCCACCAGACTCAGATCTCCTTCTGAAGGCAGCCCGGACCTACCACCGGTTCCTAACCTGGCCTGTTCCTTACTGCAGCATCTGCCAGGAACTGCTTACCTTCATCGATGCTGAACTCAAGGCCCCAGGTGAGTGTTGAGCACAAGGAACAGGGCTTGGGTGGTCAGGAAGCTTCTAGCTCTTCTGAAATGTTCTTTGGTTACGACCCTCCTCACCTTTTAACCTTTAGCTCACCTCTGCCCATGCCCTGGTCAAAACCTTCATGGTAAACACAACATCAGGTGCCTGAGTCTGCACAAGCTAAAGCAGTAAGTGTGGAAGGAAACCCGAGGAGAAATCTTTAGGGGAAGCTGGAGCAAGTGTTCAGGACAAGAAGACCCCAGCACTTCACCTGTGCCTCTGCTCCAGGTAGCAAAGGGATCTCCAGGTTTGCTCAGGTCAGCCAGAGAAGCCCCCAGAATATTGACTAGAGATCCTGACTTGTTTTCTTTGCCCCAGGAGCAAATTGGCATATGTGGGTTAACAGTGTGGGTTAACAGTTATCAGGGGAGGATGGTTGGTGATGGGAAAGGACAGGCTGATGGTCACTACGCAAGTGTGGATGAGGATTTGGTACTGTCCAGGTTTTCACATGTGGAGTCTGAAAAGTATGGATTCTTCAGAACTCGAAAATACTATTATAGACATACAAATGAAGTCTAAGAAAACTATGATAGAGCAAGAGAAAACATAATCAAATACGATATGGTAGCCCTATATTATAAATCATCACAGTGATATTCCAAGGAACAGAGTCACATAACATCTTAACAGATGTCTCTGAAACATTTGATAGAATTCAACATGCAGTCCAGATATTCAAAACCTCTCAATATATGGAAACTATTTCCATGGAAGTATTTTAAATATGGCAACAGCCCAAGGTTAACTACCAGAGGCACTTCCTTTAAACTCAGTTGCCTCTCTTTTTGCTTATAGTTATTTTGCCTATGCAAAAAAGAGACAGAAATAAAGATATTTCCTCATCAAGAGAAGATAACATTTTAATGATTTAGAGTTCAAACAAGAGAATCACCAGAATGAATATTGTCAGAACTAGAAAACAAGTAGCTTAAGTGCTTTCCCATATATTGGTATCAATAGATAAGGATATGTAATAGATAGAAAAGCATAATAGCAATTAAAAACATGAAAGAAATAAAAATATGAGTAAGCTACATAGAGAAAACAAACTATACTGAAGATAAATAATTGAAGAGACATATTGCTGGATTGAATCAATATTTTAATAAAAGCAAGTGTTAGAAAAATAAATGCAATTCTAATCAAAATACCAACCAGATCTTTTTAAAATTTAACAAATTGAGTCTATTTGAAAGAAATAGCATTTATTTGTGCAGTTACCATGATATATATATATATATATATATATATATATATATATATATAAAACATATTCTTTTAAAAGAGAATAAAAATGAGGGCTGGGGTTGTAGCTCAGCGGTGGAGCACTTGCCTAGCATGCGCAAGACCCTGGGTTTGATCCTCAGCGCCACATAAAAATAAGTAAATAAAATAAGGGTATTGTGTCCAACTACAACTAAAAAATAAATATTTTTTTAAAAAGAGAATAAAAATGTGGCTCAGTGGTAGTGTGCTTGCCTAGCACATGTGAGGCACTGGATTTGATCCTCAGCAGCACATAAACAAATAAAATAAAGGTATTGTATCCATCTACAACTAAAAAATATATATTTTAAAAAATGAGATATTTCCCTTACTAGGTCTTTGAAGGTAGTATAGGGCTATGGTAATTAAAATAGCACCTATTGGTATAAGAATAGATAGATTAATGGAACAAAATATAGTATCTAGAAACAGAATATTAAAAATTTATTATATGACAAAACAGTATCCGCCAATCAGTGATGAAAGAGTTCAGACATTTAATAAGTGGTATCAGGATAATTGACAGTTCATAAGAGTTGGAACTTCATCTCAAAAAAAAAAAAAAAAAAGACACACCAAAAAATACCCAAATATGTTCCCATCTCAAATAAAACAACTTGCAGATAGATAGATGAAAGGTTTAAGTGTGGAAAACAAAGTCAGGAAAGCAGTAGAAGAAAATAAATTACATCACCCTGGACTGGAGAAGAGTTATCAAACACATCCCCAACGCAAAAGTGATAAAGAGGACTGGGGTTATGGCTTAGTGGCAGAGTGCTTGTCTAGCATGTGTGAGGCACTGGGTTTGATCCTCAGAACCACATAAAAATAAATAAATAAATAAATGATTTAAAAAAGTGATAAAGATTTACAAAGGTTTGGGGGCTTGGGGTGTGGTTCAGTGGTAGGGTGCTTGCCTAGCATGCACAAGGCCCTGGGATCAATCACCAATGTTAAAAAAGAAAAGACTTTTCAAATCATAAAGATTTGAAAGCATAAAATTTAAAGCCTTTATGTGGCTTTAAAACCCCTATAATAATGAAACATAAATAACAAGCTAAAACAATTGTGACCAAAATGAATATATCAAACCCATGATATTTAAAAATAGCCACACCAAGGGAAATAGAAATAAGCACATGATTCAAGTACATCCAAAAAGAACCATGAATGACTGAGCAATGCCCCCCAATATTCATTTTCATTAGTAATAAAGTAAATGCAAAACTGAAGAATGAATGCTTTCTTTTTGCCACTCAATTGGCAAAAACAAAAGAAGAAGAATGAATGACAATATCAAGTGATGTTGAGGAAAATTGGGGCAGAGTTGGCTAGACATCAGAAGACCCTTTTGTTCTGCAGTTCCATTCCTCTAAGTCGATCCTGATAAGTAATTACGGCTGTGCAAAGATTCAGCTACAAGGATGTTCTTTCCTCCTAATTATCAACCAATGCCAGAACATTTAAAATATCGAACACAGTTCAGTATACTGTGGCAAAGTCATTCAGTGGAATGCTATTCAATTATTAAAAACAATACTGTAGAAACAGTTCTTTAGGTCAAAAGATGTTGACTAACTTGTTGAGAATAAAAGCAGGCCCCCCCATACTATGTATGCTTTAATCCCATTTCTATTTTTCCATTAAAATGTACACCCGTTCCAAGTCCTATTTAGCCCTGGCAGCATTTAATTGGCATTAAACACACTCAGGATTGAAGTATCAAATCTTATCCCCCAACTCATGGACCCTAAAAAGCTCAAAACTTAAGCTTTGCTTGTAAATTCCTTTGGAAGGGTTCATGACTTCCTTTTCTAACCAATCGGCTGGTCTGTCTTACCCTGGCCAATCAGCCGATCTGTCTGCCTCCCAACCAATCAGCTGATTGTCCAACCAATCTGCTGATCTGTCTGCCTCCCAACCAATCAGCTGACTGTCTGCCTCCCAACCAATCAGCTGACTGTCTGCCTCCCAACCAATCAGCTGGTCTGTCTGTTCCCCCCAAACCCCACTGGTCTATCCTCCCCCAACCAGTCAGCTGACTGTCACAACTGAGCAGAGGAGGTACCACCTAGGGTTGGCCAACCGCAAAATCTACCCATAAGATGGGCCTCACTTCATTGTAGATACTTGCATATGGAATAATCAGGAAGGCCTCAAGGAGGCCTTGGCCGTGGAGAGGCACTCAGGCAAATTATAAATAGTCTGCCTACATAACTTTCTGAGATACCCTAAATCAACAAACCACTTTAAAGTCTCTCTCTTTCATTTTCTCCTCCCACTTCTCCTCAAAACAAACAGATCTGGACCTCTTTGGGCCTCTTGCTGGTGACTGGAGTTCTCTTACCAGGAAGCCAAGTGTTTCTTCCCTTCTATAATTTGGAGAGAAAGAATTCAAAATGTATATGCCTTGGCAGGGTCTTTGGCTGATACCAAAGATCTGTGACTCTTTCTTATTTTGAAATGGGCAATGGAGATGTTGGGGTGGGGGAGAGGTGTCACCTGTGGGGAGACCGCTTCCCAATTTCAGATAATACCAGCTGTCTCCCCTCTGTGGAATGCGTGCTATACCTTGAGGTATTTTTTGTGGGCAGCTGGGCTGGAGCTCTGTTCTGGGCAGCCCAGCAAGCAGATGTGGGGAGGAGGGGCGGGTGGGGGTAAGGCTCAGACCCTGTGCTGAGGGGATGCTACTCCTGAGGCACAAAAGCCACGCAGAGCAGACACTGGAGATGGAGATGGAAAGAGAAGGAGGGTCTTTTGCCTTGGAGCAGGGAGGACCCTGAGAACCATCACTCAAGGCACTGAGGGACATTGCCCCTGGGACCACATGAGGCTTCAGATATTCTGGTGACCAGGGAGAAGGCAGATGCCTAGAAAGGGAAACTCAGGTCAAGCTGTCCATACTAGAAATTTCTCTTCATCCAGGGAAAGCAGAACTGAAATAGGAAACCATTTACTCTACTTCATACCAGAGAATAATTTTCAAACAGTTAAAAAGCACATACAAATGGCCAGGTGCAGTGGCACATGCCTGTAATCCTAGCAGCCTAGGAGGCTGAGGCAGGAGGATTGAGAGTTCAAAACCAGTCTCAGCAAAAGCGAAGCAACTAAGCAACTCAGTGAGACTCTGTCTCTAAAATATAAAAGAGGGCTGGGGATGTGGCTCACTGGTCAAGTGCCCCTGAGTTCAGTCCCTGGTACCAATAAATAAATAAATAAATAAACCA
The DNA here is from genome assembly GCF_001458135.2 of Marmota marmota marmota. Lineage (NCBI taxonomy): Eukaryota > Metazoa > Chordata > Mammalia > Rodentia > Sciuridae > Marmota > Marmota marmota. The sequence continues at coordinate 2,045,748 of NW_025999896.1, read as the reverse complement.
AAACAACAACAACAAAACACATACAAATGGAACCACCATTTGACCCAGTTATTCCAGTTATCCTGCTCCTCAGCATATATCCAAAAAGTTTAAAATCAGCATACTATAGTGATCAGCCACGTCAGTGTTCGTAGCAGCACAGTTCACAATAGCTAAGTTATGGAAGCAACCTAGATGCCCTAGAAGAATAACTTTATGACATTTGCCAGTAAATGGATGGATCTGGAGAATATCACGCTAAGTGAAAGAGCCAATTCCAAAAATCCAAATGTTGAATGTTTTCACTGATATGTGGAAACTAAACTGATATGTGGGGGAGAGGAAGAAGCGAAGTTTAGTAGATTAGACAAAGGGGAATGAAAGGAAGTGGGGATAGGAATAGGAAAGATAGTAGAATAAATCTAACATAACGTTTCTATGTACGCATATGAAATTACCTAGGTAAACCCTACCATTGTGCCCACCTACAAGAATGGATCCTAATTAGAATAAGATATATCCCATGCTTGTATAATTTTGTCAAAATGGATTCTACTGTCATGTATAACTAAAAAGAACCAATAAAATAAAATTTAAAAAATTTAAATGATAAAATGAACTAGATATACAAATCAACACAAGCATTGAAACTGATGGAAACATTGCATGCTAAAGGGCTTTTTCATGAGAATTTTGTAAATATGAATCAAACATACAAGTGAGGTAATATTTTTATGGATTATTCAAGGATAACAAAAAAAGTATAGAAAATAACATTGAAGGGCTGAGCAGTCACCACTTAACAATATCAGATTCACAACTCAAATGCCCTCATTTCAGGTTTCATCATTGCAATAAATAATACATAAATACTTAAAGCCAAAAAAAAAAAAAAACCCACATACAAATATATTGTGAGCCTGTGTTAGAGATGAAGTCAGCTCATTGCTGAGGGAACCAGCGAGAGATGGTTTAAAGAAAGATATGAAAGACTGATAACAAGTTTCCCATATAAACTAGCATGAGATTGGAGCTTTGGGTGCAAAATTAACTGCTATGGTAAAGAGGAATGAAAACCAGCACTTCTTGGGTTCTGTTTTCTACCCACCAACAATCACTTGCAACTGATCTCACTTCTACAAGTTCATCTCCAGTTTTAAAGAACGTGAGCCCTAATCAATAGCAAACAGTAGGTTAAATAAAATGACCTTCCTCTACCTGAACCGAAGGTACGTTTATTAGAAAAATACTTCAGTACGATTTTTGGTGATACTCGTGCCTGAGTCCTCCCTCTTCCCCCAGCAATCGCAGCTGAGGGAGGTAATAGAAGGAATTGGCAGAGAGCAATAATGGAGCCTGGGAACCTGAAGTTTTGGAGAAAGGCCAGATAATTTAGTTGTTACCTGAGCTTGGTACCCAACCAAGGTTTCAGATCCTGGGTCTGCTTCTCACTATCTGTAGGGCTTTCAGAGAGACATTTAACTTATATAACCCTCAGTTTCCTCATCTGTCAGATGAGCAGTTTGTGAGGATTAATGCTGCCTACACTGATGTCACATTGCTGTGGTCAGAAGGTGATGGTGTTAGTTCAAGAGATGGGTCCCGGCAAGGTTGGCAGGGAGAAGGTGACAAAGGGCCTGGGGAGCTGGGCCCTCCACCCCATGGAGCCTTAGTGTCCCGATTGCCATGGAGATTGTGGCTGGGTGGCAGAGGAAGTGGGCTGGTTATCAAGGCTGGGGGCCTCCCCCTTCTTCCTGACTCCACCCCCAGTGGGGTCACCTTCAGCCTGTCTGCTGGGGGTGGCAGGAAACCTCACGTCAGCACCCCTGGGTCCTGCCACCCCACAGCCCTCTGGAGCTCAGCCCACATGTTTGTTAAATATTTACCCGACACCCACACGACAGCGCAGACCACATACTCTCCTGCAAAGAATTGATCTGTAACGCTGAGTGGCATCTGTGGGCATCTTATGTGCAAGTCACTCAGCAGTCTTCGAAGCACACAGACCTCAAGGAACGCTGTCCCAGACCACAGCCCTGCAATGTCAGAGACACAGAGAAGTCATACTATCCCATTTCACACACAAGAAAACTCAGAGGGTTCAGCGTCCCTTTGTACAAAATGTAAAAATCCAGTGCAAGAGAAGGAATATGGACCTCGGTATGACAAAGACCTGGGCTTTGTCACTTACTAGTTGATGGTCTTGGGCAAGTTATATAGGCTTGCTGAGCTTCCCTGTCAAAAGCAAAACTTAAGTTAATGATGATGATGACTACGTGAAAGATGAGATCGTTTCACTGACTGTGTGCTGATGGTGTGCTAACCACGGCCGACCAGTTGCACGTACCCTTAAAATGCCTGTTGGGGGCTGGAGTGGTGGCTCAGTGGTAGAGTGCTTGCTTAGCACGTGTGAGGCACTGGGTTCCATCCTCAGCACCACATTAAGAAATAAATAAGCAAATAAATAAATAAACATAAAGTTATAAAAAAGAACTCCTATTGGGTAGTGACTATCATGCCCATTTTTCAGATGATGAAGCAGAAGCCTGGGCCATTGAGTTAGCTGGTACCTGGTCATGTAGCTCCTATATGACTCTTTGGTTCCAGAAACCATAACCTATTCTCCTGTTTGCATAATGCTCTCTACCTGCAGGCAGAGAACAGGTGACTGACTGTGTGAACCAAAGACCCTGGGCTGTTCCAGTGGTCTTTTTGTGTAACTTTCCTTTCTGGGGAATATCTTTTGTTGTTTATTTTTTCCCCTTTTGGATACCACCAATGCTTTCCTGCCCTTTGACTTCCTGTCAAAGTAGAAGAAACCTCAACCTCAGCTCATTCAGTTTTGCCTAACAAATGGTAGCGGGTGAATTCTAGATAGTCTTCCGTGGTAATAAGATTCTCTTAAGATATTACTCATTAAGACATTTGATTTTTATTCTTTTTTTGTCTCTGATGATGGGATAAAGGGTTTACTACATTTGAAGGAATGAATGTCAAACATCATTGACTAGTGGGTGGGGGAGATTTAGGGAAAGGGGCAGAGGGCAGGTGTCCCAAGAAATCACAGGTTGTGATCAGTTAAGACTAAGCTGGCTGCATATAACAGAAAGCCCCAAATAACACTGGCTTAAATTCATAAGGATCTATTTTTCCCATGTGCAAAAGAAAAAAAAATCTGGAAGAAGGTAGTCCAGCATTGGTAAGTGACCCCACAAACACCCTAGATTGACCTTCTTTCACCTTTCTGTTCCACCATCCTTAGTTGGAGGCATTATCCTCAAGAACATTTCATGGTATAAGATGGCTGCTGGTGCTCTGGCCATCATATCCACATTGCAGTTCACAGAGAGGTTGCCAAAATGAATCCAGCCAACACCTTCTGCAAGGGTGGTTGAGAAATGTGACTTCGTAGCCCGGTGTCCCATTAGTGAGAAAGAAAAATGGATATTTCATAGATGATTAGAAGTTTCTGCTGCATAAGATTTACTTGTAAAAGTGGTAAGGAAAAAAAAGGGGGGGAGGGAAAAAAAAGTGGTATGGAAAACCCAAATTGGGCCCATTGGTGTGACTCTTGGTAGGGCGGAGAGAGGGGTGTCATGACAGGTCTTGCCTCACTTACCCCCAGCTCTGAGGCTCCGCAAAGCTGGAGGAACTCACCCCACAGGCATTTCTGTGGCTTCACACCAGCATGTGTCTTTTGTTATCATTGTCCTGTTGGTTCCAAGAATTGAAACCCATTCTGCCAGCACAGAGATCTGCACACCAGTTTCCTTCCCCTTAGTATTTTCCTCTTGCCTTTCCTAACCGCATCTCTTCCCATCCTCCACTTCTCTGCTCCCGGACTCCCATCTGGCAGGGATCCCAGGTCTTCCTGGCCATGTCCTCCCCCTGGCTTTGTTTGAAGTCTGTGCTATTCCTTCCTGCCCAGTGCCTGCTGAGGCTATGTGGCCACCAGTCTCAGGTTTCTCTAGCCCCTCTAGAATCCAGGATCCCAAGATGGGGGAGCAGGAAGGTGTTACTCATGGCACCCCCGTTGGGAGAAAGCATAAGAGAAACCTAGTTACTGGGAGTGTCGTGCCTGGGTCTGCTATAGATCAGGCTTTCCAGACGTCAGCCATGAGCTGACATTAATTACAGAAACTGGAGGACTCAACGACACAGTCTTTTGGGATTGCAACACAGTTAGGCTGGGCTCTGCTTGACATTAGTGCGTGGACTTCGTGAAATCTTGCTTTTGGGCCTGGTAAGAGGAGACTTGAGTCAAACTGTTGTTGCTGCCTGCCTCACCTGTGCCAGGTACTCCCGGCAGCCTCGGCGAGGGGCGCTGGTGTGTGGTTGACCTTATGCTAGTATTTGCTTGAGGGCAGGAGTGGTACCTTTTCTGTATCCTTGGTCTTCACAGTCTGCTGTTCTGTGTATAGAGCCATCTATTTGCCACCTTAAGAAGAGGCGGAAGCCTCAGTGGGCAAATGTGGTTCAACTGTGAAGGGTCCTGAATGCCTGGGCAAGGAGGTGGAACTTTGCATGACCACCTGGCACCCTGTCAGTACCCACTTTCTGTCCATAGACGCTGGCTCCACTCTGCTTCCTGCTGACAAGAACCTGAAATTAAGCACGACCCAGGCAGTGTATTTGTTTTTGTTATTCAACCTCTGCAGTTGGGGTCTAAGGAGCAACCTCAGAAACCTGGTCCCAGCTGCTAAGGAGACCAAATGTGTTTTTCAGTTTTCCATCACCATAACAAGATATCGGCCATGTCCATCACTATAACAAAGTAGCCAAGATAATTAATTTATAAAGAGAAAAGGTTTATCTGGGTTCACAGTTTGGAAGGTGCCAGCCCATGGTAATGGCCCCCATTGCCTTAGGCGTATGACTAGGTGGCACCTCATGGTGGCAGCCTGTGGTACAGAAGGACCACTCCCCTCACTAACGGGAGACAACACATGGGAAGAGGAAGGAGCTGGGTTCCCACAATCCCCTTGGAGGGCACACCCTCAATGACCTAAGGACTACTGTGCACTAGGCCCTACATCTCAAAATTTCCATCACTTCCCAATAAATAACACCACCTTGGAGGAAGCGTTAACAAATAGGCTTTGGGGGACTCTTATGATTCAAGTGATACCCCGAGGGATGGGTCAAGCTCCCTGTCGAGGGAATGGGAGGTGGGGTAAAGGTGAGGGACAGGTGTCCATGGACCCAGGCTGTCTGTTGAGGGAATGGGGTTTGGAGTTAAAGGTGATCTTGGTACTGGTACTGCCACCTGCCTTAGCAGTGATGATCTTTCTGGTGCCACGGGGGAACATAATGAAAAGCAAGGTCCCTCTGGTTTTCAGGATGCTGGGAGACATTTCTAACCTCACAACGTTCCCCAACAAATAGGGAGTTGAAGTACAATTTCTAAACCCAGTTCAGAAAGTCAGTTTGCAAAAAAAAAAAAAAAAAAAAAAAGTTGACGGGATCAAAGCCTTCTTTCCTATTACAGGATGGATGTTCTGATTTGTTCCCAGTTCTGACCCCAGCTCCTCCTGTCATCCCCCCAAACTCCACACCCCATGATGAGCATTGAAGCCATTACCAAGAGAGGCCAAGAGAGGGGGACTTGATGGGGTCGTCAGGGTGGGGTTGGGGGTTTTGTCTGATGATTGTATGCTCCACTTGGCAACGGCTGAGGTCTTGGGTATTCGCTAGGCCAACCAGCTCTGAAAACAGCTTCCTCTGGGTCAGGGTGTGCTGCAGGTGCCCTTTCACATAGCCCCCCAAGAATGAAGCAAAAAACCCACACACGCCGTTATGGGGAGTCCACACAGGGAATAGGGAGCAACCCCAGCTCTAACTGTACTGTCATCCTAAAATAAGGCTAGTAAAATATCCCAAGATAGGTGGGGATAGGGATGTAAGAGGTTAAAGGATGTTTCTCATGACAGAGCTACAGAGGAGCAGAATCCATAGACACTCCATAGACAGAATCCCAGGAAGAGTGATGGTTAAGACTGAGCGGTTGTATTGGAGGACAGGGGTAATCCCGGTAAGCTCTGGGAGGGCACTGGGGTCGGAAGCATTTTGAAGGAAACCTGATGTGGAAGGAGAGTGACTTCACAGCCTGCTGCTCCCCAGAGTGTGACCAACTGTATGTTGGGGGTCGACAGAGGCAGAGTTGGGGGTGGAGATGAGAGGTCAGTGGGATGTGGGCTTTGTGTTAAAAATAAGTAAATAAACAGGGCTGAGGATGGAGCTCAGTGTAGAGAGCTTACCTAGCATGGGCCGGGCCCTGGGTTCCATCCTTAACACTGAAAAAAAAAAAGAAAAGAAAGAAAGAAAATGATAAAAAAAAAAAAAAAGAAATGGTAAAAGAAAAGAGAAACAAAGTTAGGAGATTTATCTTGTGTGTGTGTTTTGCAGTCAGGGAGACTAGGGGATATCCATTTGTCTCCACTGTATTCTAGTGGGGGGCGGGGGGAGGTTCAAGAGGAGCTTTTTCCTGTAATGTATGTGAGCAGCCACCAGATGGTGTCCCAAATCCTGAGAGTGACAGCATGATCTCAGGGACTTAGCACCACAGATAGAACATCAACTTCGACTCATGTGCCAATTGTGTCAATTCAACATCATCTAAATGACTGACACTCAAGGCCATTCAGTCCCAAGGTAGAAGAACGTGATTTGGCAATTTTCTGCCATTTACTAAACAAAAATCATGGACTTGCTGTTTATAGCTGTTTCTGTACCCCTGATCTTGGCTTGTGTATCAGAGGACATGTCCCTCTGGCTTCATAGTTCAACCCCAGACCCAGGTGGCCTGCTCCCCACAGGGACTTCCCTGTGACCACCTCCGACTTCTGATAAGAGGGTGGCCTGATCCCCACAGCCCCAGCTCGGCCTCTGTTTCCCTTGATCTGTGGGAGAGTGGATTGTTGAAAGCCCGCACGAGTGACACAGAACTGAATACAGACTGTAAAGTGATACTGTCCAACTGCCGAGTCACGTGGCAGGAAAAACCAGAAAATGTTTGGTTGGTTTCTTCCTAGCGGGGGTTTGAAGTCTCAGGAGAGGGAGAGGTGCAAGAGGCTGGAGAGGAGGGGATGTAAGCTGGGAGGAGAGCGGGACTCAGACTTCAGAGAAAGTAGCGTTAGGCAAGGCAGCAGCTTCCCAGGGGGTGGGGGAAGCCAGGCAGAGGTGTGGATGTTGGACGGTTGCTGCCTAGCTGGAACTGAGGCTGAGCCGGGGGACAGAGGGATGCCTGGGACGCACACCCACCAGGACTGTGGGTTGTGGTAGTTGGTACCGGGGACCCAGGAACACCTGGGTAGTGTGTGATTCCACAACCTTCTGTGCCCAGGCTCCCCCTCCCAGGATGCTCTGTCTCACGATCTCTATGTTATAGGCTGGTGGATCCCGGATGGGGCTTAGGAAGCATAGACTGTTTAGGGCCTCAGAGGCCACACACCTAAGCTACCCTTTACATGAGGAACTGAGACCCCCAGGTAAAATGACCTGCCCAACGTCATGTAGAAGAGTCAAGATAGAACTCAGGCTTCTTTTTTTTTTTTTTTAATTTTTATTTTTTATTAGTTGCTTGAGACAATACAATGATCTAGAACTCAGGCTTCTGACCAGGGTTCCAGCCCTGGATCCTTTTCTTCCTGCCAGGCTGCCCCCTGAGAGTGACAGCATGATCTCAGGGACTTAGCACCACAGATAGAACATCAACTTCGACTCATGTGCCAATTACGTCAATTCAACATCATCTAAATGACTGACACTCAAGGCCATTCAGTCCCAAGGTAGAAGAACATGATTTGGCAATTTCTGCCCAGGGACAGGGCTTGGGCAGACTGGCTGAGAGGGGACTGTACAGCCCTTTGGATGGAAGGGCAATCAGAGTGAAAGGCCCCCCAAAATGGGAGAGGCTCAGGGTGGATTTGGGGGGTGGAGGCTGAGGTCACAAAGGCGGGGTAAGGGAGTCACTTGTAAAGAATGACACAGAGGTAAACACCAGGCACATGGAAGGTCCAAAGCAGCTCTCTTACCAGGGTTCTCCTGAGCCTCATCCACAGGAACTTCTGACCTGACTGACCAGTGCCTGGCTTGTTGCAAGGCATGAGGACATGATTGCTAAAGGAAGAGATTAGCCATAAACTCTTTTTTCTTTGTTCTTGGCCCACAGGAATCTCCTACCAGAGATTGGTACGGTCCGAGCAGGGTCTGTCCATCAGGAGTCAACGAAGCTCCACCGTGTGAGTTTTCTTGGGGCAGGGGAAAACCAGAAGAGGACCTCCCACCCTTTCACCATCCTGTCTTCCCTGGCATCTGGCATCCTCTCCAACATTGCACCTTTTCCCACCCTAGTCACCAATTAACAGGCTTCAAGGGGACCAAGAACCCTCCGAATGCTGGTTATGTTTTATATATAACTTCATTTTTCTGGGAAGAGGGTCTTCTTGCAGACTCTTGAAAGGGGTCTGCATCCGTCATGCCAGGTATTGGGTGCACATTACCTCATGCATCCCTACTTTTCAGAAGAGGAAACTGGAAGTCAGAGAAGCCAAACAACTTCCCCAAGGTCATATAACTAGTGAGTGTGTGACCAGGATTTGAGCCTCAGTCTTACTCAAAGGTCTTTGCTCTTTCTACCGCGTCTTTCTCCTGTTACTAAAACAGTGTTTTCCAAACTCTTTCGACCAGGATATACAATTTAAAAAATATATTCTTCTATGATAGTCTGGTACACAGAGAGAGCTGAAACATTTTTCATGAACTGAAACTTACCCCCATTATCTAGGATGAGCTCTGTCCTATTCGGCACGATTTGATTTAAATAACAAGTTCTGTTGTGACTCCCCAAACCCATTTCATTAACCCACTCCTGCAGTTTGAAAAGCATCAGAATGGAGGTACCCGTTCTGAGGATCTCTGGAGATCTCAAAGTTATGTGGATTCTGTCTCATAGTCATCTCACTTTGACATGCTGCAAATCCAGGGACCCTGACCTCCACCAGCTCAGACATCTTAGCTGCCCCATCCCTCCCACTCCACAACCTAGGGGTTCATTCACATTGAGCAAATACTTCTTGAGGTGGCTGAAACACTTCTGGGTAAAAACAAGCAAAAAAAAAGTCTAGGGTAGATGTTTGAGACAGAAAGGACATAAAAATGTCATATAGTAGCCCCCTCTTATCTGCAAACGATACATTCTAAGGCATGCAATGAACGCTTGAAACTGCAGATAGTACTGAACTCTATATGTGCTGAGAACTTTCACCTTTTCACTTAAAGGAAACATTTTGTGGTGGGTTTTGCATATCAGAATTTTCAGCATCACTAATCTTGTGCTTTGGGGCCAATATTAAGTAAAATAAGGGTTCCTTAAGCACAAGCACATGATACCATGACAATCTAAGTGATCACTGAGACAGCAACTGAGTGACTAATGGGCAGGTAGTATATGCTGTGCTGGACAAAGGAATGATTTATGTCCCAGATGGGCTGCAGCTGGACTGTCCGAGATTTCAACATGCTACTCAGAATGGTATGCAATTTAAAATTTATGAATCCCTTACTCCTGGAATTTTTCATTTGATATTTTCAGAGCATGGTTGACTGTAGGTAAACAAAACTGTAGATAATGGCGGTGGGGGGGAATGGAGGGTGGACTACAAGGCAGGTGGGCTGTAGGCTTGTGGGCTGATGAATAATCTCCTATACCTTTAAGGCACTTACTGGGCTTTGGGCACTACCTTCACATGTGTTAATCCATTTAATCCTCATGTTAATCTTGTGAGAAAGGTATTTTTCAGATAAGGGAACAGAGAGGTTAGTGGGAAGAGCTTAGGGTTGGGAGATGGTCTCACTTCATTAATTATAAACTGAGAATGATGAAAAGTTTTTGAGCAATGAAATCATGCAGGATCTCAGTCTTGCCCTTCAAATAGTGAGGCTTAGCACATGCCCATGGCGGGGGGAGGGGCATAGGAAAAAAAATCAAGCACTCAGCAAAGGAGATACCATTTATGAGAGCCTGCCTCCTTTTCCTGAAAAAAAATGGGGAAATCAAAAAACTTTCTGTCCAGTTGAAGGGGACTCTGTTCTGTCTCTCTGCCCTGACCCTGGGGCCTAGCTCTGGGATTGACACCAACAAAGCCTGCAGGGAACCCTACTTGCATAGTTTTTCTTTGCTCTGAGTTTTAACAACTTGGAATTGTGAGGATAAGAACAAGCTTATGACTATATTATATGACTATCACCATGGTTCAAATTTGCTCTAAGATCATGCAATCATGGAGGGCTTGGCACGGGGGAAATGAGAAGGCCATGTGTTGACCATCAGTATCTGATGGTCTGTGAGTCTCCTAACATTTGGGTATGTTTAAAAGTCTCCATGATAAAGAAATTTAAACACTAGCACCAAGAGGAAACCCAGATGTCCAGTGGGAAGGGAGGTGGAGGTGGCTGAGCCAATACCCACCCCTTAGCCCAATGTGAGCCTGCATGATGGCTTTGGGCTAATTTGAAAACATGTCCCCATGAGGGAAGGAATCAAATGAAGCCCTCATTGGCACCCCTTCCTATGGATAGATGCTGTCCCACTCCATGAGGAATTTCAGGCCCTACCTGCCTTAGCCAGACAGCAAGTGGCTGCCCTGCTCCCCTCTCCCCCTCAAAATGGTCAATGGGCTTCAAGTCACCTGGACAAAACTACCATCCTCTTTTGAATAATGTGCATCCACCTATATGTCCCGTGGGGGAAAATGTTTATATAAAAAGATAAGATTCAGTTTTAAAAATTAAGTTCAGTTTGGAAAATCTTTGAAAGCTCCAGTTGAAAGACACTCTAAAGTAGACCACAAGCTTTCCTCTTGGAAATGGGACCCTTGAGCCCTCCAGGACTCTCTCCTGGCCTCCTGCTATTGCTTGCTCAAGCCATCCTGGGCTGTAAGAAGGCCCAGGCCTCTGCAGAGCTGAGCTCTGAGCTCTGCAGGGCAAGGTGTGTGGCTGTGCCTTGGCCTGTGGCACACCCCAGATCTCACATCTTGTCCTCTGTGTCTCCAGCACTGTGCTGTTGCTGAACCCAGTGGAGGTGCAGGCTGAGTTCCTTGCCGTGGCTGACAAGTTGAGTGCACCCGGGCATTCACCCCACAGCACCTACACCACCCTGCTCATGCATGCCTTCCAGGCCATCTTTGGTGCCCACTGTGACCTCCCTGGCCTGCACTGCAGGCTGCAGGTATGGGCCTGGGACCCTGGGGCTCTGGTGACTTCTGGCGCTTCCCCTGAGAGGCACAGCTCCCTCTCTGTTCCATCTCAGCTACAGACTTCTGGTATACCCTGGCCTCCCTTGCTCTGAGTGACACGGCAAGACAATGACTGGATCCTGGCCAGAGTTAGGTGGCACCCTGGGTAATGGGGCTGGGTGCTGATGCCTGGTGCCTCAGAAGAAGGCACCAGGAATGGGAATGGGCTTTTGACTGAGACCTGGCTTTTAGTTCTGGCTCTGTGATCAGTCAGCTGTGCCACCCTGGACAGCCCCTTCTCCTCTCTGGGTGCAGTGAACAGTCTAAAGTCCTTCCTGCTCTGCAGTATCCTGCCTCTGGGCCTCTCTCTCCTGACCATTTCCTGAGAGTAGAGAGGAGGCAGGGGGAGGCCCAGCTCCCTGACCAGCCATAGTAGAGGTGGGAAGTCAGACCAGAGTGCAGACTGGTGGCGGCTGCCTTGGTCAAGACCCTAGGAACGGGAAAAAAAAAAAGCAGGTATCCCGGCGACTGGGCAGGAGCAAACCTCATCTCTCCTGGACTTTCAGTCCAAGACCCTGGCAGAGCTTGAGGACATCTTCACAGAGGTTGCTGAGGCACAGGAGCAGGCATCTGAAGCTGGGAATGCAACCGAGGCTCGGAAGTGGCTCAGGACGAAGCTCCAGGCTGTGGGAGAGAAAGCTGGCTTCTCTGAGGTCTTGGGTGAGGTTCTGGGTTCAGGGGGGCTTTGTTCTCTTTCCCTATCACCTGTTCTAGCTCCCAGGGGGGTGTAGGTCAGTGGGCTGATGGCTCTGCTCTACCCAGCCATTCAGGGACCCAGGTTCATCAGCTTTTTATTGCTCCACCATCCCTTAGGGCACAGATCTGTCTGCAGGTGCAGGGTTGGCTTGCTATCATGTTGGCAGCTTGTAGGAAAAAGAAAAGATCGTGTCTGCTGGGGTCCTGGGGCTTGGTTGTTTTGTTGAAGGTATTGTAGAAGCTGCATGCATCACTTCCACATGTACCCCTTTACCCACCAGTGTAACATGGCCACACATGCCCCCAAGGAGCCTGGAAAATGCCCTCTCTACAATTCTCCCAATAAGGGAGCACAGATTTGGGGGAACACTTAGCAGTTTCCATGACAATATTTCTCATACAAACTTTTGAAGATCGTTCTATTCTTTTCCCATTGGGATATGGTAAAAGGAGGCTCAGGGACTGTGAGGTGGCCATATCCACCCAGCTAATCAAGTGCATGGCTTTATACAGTGTACTTCAAAGAAGAGCCTCTGGCTGGGAGCCAGGCATTCTGGCTGTAACTCTGTCCAGGTGTGTGGCTCTGTGCCAGTCCTACCCCAACTCTGGTCTTTTCTCTAAGTCAAAGGGTCTGGGCTGGATATTTCCAAGACCCCTTCTCAGTCCTCTTCTCCTGCCCTCACTCCTCTTACAGACACCGCAAAACCCGGGAAGCTCCACACCATCCCCATCCCTGTCGCCAGGTGCTATACCTACAGCTGGAACCAGGACAGCTTTGGTAAGGATCTGGCTGGACCCTGGGGCACCTGCCCACCACACTATATGAGCTCTTTGAGGTCCTGGGTCTGTACTGCTGCCCTCTCCCTCTCCCCCATGGACCCTCAAAGACCCTAAGCAGAGCAGGGGGTAGCACTGAGTCCTAAGCTGGC